>NW_005871051.1:14211457-14521091 GCF_000147115.1 Myotis lucifugus | reverse complement strand
TGTTTTTCCGCGAGCACATCTCACTGCAGAGCGCTAGAGCCGGCTCAGTTGACGGTTGTACGCCGCCGCCGACGCCTCCCCCTAGTCACTCATTCCGCCCGCGGGTGTCTGAGGGAGCCCGGCCGGCCCGGCGGGGGAGATGTGCTCCGGCGGCGGCGGATCGGTTTCTCGGGGTTTGACCAGCTGTCCCGGGCTAACCCTGCTCCTCGCTGAAGATGGAGGAAGTAAAAACAGGATTACCCTTAGCTACGGCTCCACCGCCTTAGTTCCCACCACCCGCCGCAGTGCACAAACACACGTTAGGCACAGGACAGAAAGCCCGAGAGAGGACACACTGACAGTAAACACACACAAAGGGTGATGGGAGTGTGGTACTGCATGCGCTGCTGAGGTAAATCTCCGTTTGGCTTTGGCGTGGGGAAGAGCAGCTCTTGTTTTATTTGTCTTCTGGTTCCGAGGTTGTCGAGATAAATGTGTGTGTGTCTGGGTTTGCAAAGGTCGGGGGGCGGGGAGCGTTTTCAAAGTTGAGTGTAATTATCTGGCACCTCGTTTTGCACGGTAATGCGATCAAATGACTTGTTGCTGTTAAGCAGGGAGGAGGAGGAGGATGGTAATGTGGGTGTTTTTCTCCGGGAGCGATGGCTGGTGGGGATGAGTAGGGTCCTGATGTCTGTAAAGGGCGCCCAGGGAACCGGGCTGGCGACGGTGTCCTCTGCCTTCACGTGTCCTCCCCTCCTTGAGATCTGTTTCTGGGATGTTCATCGATTAATCAGTTCTCATCTCTCTAGCTGTCATGGATTTGGACTTGTTTGGCTTTGTTTTAACTTGAATTCCAAGAAAGATCGGGTAGCTTGGCATAGATTGCAGCTGTCCAGAGAGAAGGTAATAGCCAGATCCTGTTGGAATTTAATAAAAACAAACAAACAAACAAAACAAAACAAAACAGGTATGACACATGCAAAAAGGCAGCAGTTAAATCACTTTGACAGGTTCCATCCAGGATGGGCGAAAGAGATGGAATTAAGATTTCTTTCTTTCTCCATTTGCCAAAAACACAGTCTTGGGAAGTTGGCCTAGGACCTAGGTTCCTCGCTGGGTTCTGCCTGACTGTCCCTCCCCTCTAACCCCCCCACCTTTTCTTTCAGTTTTCTTGTCTTAGCTTTTGGTCGATTCTTAAAGAACCGGTGGATCAAGTTTTTTCTCTTCTTGTTAATCGCATTGCTGTGGCACTGACTGACCTCTCTCTCTCTCTTTCTCTCTCTCTCTTTTTTTTCCTCTTTCCTGAAAGTACGTGGTGCCATTCCTGAGTGACTTTTCCTACTAGACCATCCCAAAGGGACGAGGGGGAGGGGAAGGAGGAGGAGGAGGTGGAGGAGGAGGAGGAGGAGGAGGGGGGTGTTCCTTCTCTCTCATTTCTTGGTTTTGTTTATCAGCCGATCTGTTTGCTGGATTTGGGCTCGGAATGACCCACCTGTGAAGTGCTTTTCCTTCCTCCTCGCCTTGAACTCTGCAGGGGGCTTGGCTTGGAGGGGCCAGGGAGGGGAAGAGAGAAGGGGGGAACACAGAAAACTTCTTTCTCTCCCTCTCCGTGTATCTTCAGCCCGACATTGTCACCTCCTCTTGGAGGGGTTAGAAGAAGCTGAGATCTCCCGACAGAGCTGGAAATGGTGATGAATCTTTTTTAATCAAGGGACAATTCCTTTTGTATGTACATTTCGTTTCTCTTTCTCCTTTTCTTTTGCTGGCTTTCCTTCTCTGAGGGTTAATAACCATTTCATTGATGGGGCAGACTTCTTTCGCTTCTCCCTGACGTTTCTTTCTTTTTTAATATGTGTGTGTGTGTTTAAATGTGCACATTTTTAAAGAGATAAACTCATTTGTAAAATAGCTGAAGAAACTGCTCCCCTTTTAAACTTTACGGATGCCTTTCTTTAACGCCTTATGTAATCATAATTTGAAAGAATTTGATAACAGTACAGCAGGTTGAAATTTAAGTGCTATGTAGTGGCTGAGTTGGGAATTTGATCTGATTATTCCATAAAGAAAGAAAAGTTTTGTGTGTTTTTTTTGGGGGGTGGGGGTGGGTAGGGAGGGTGGTGGTGAAGAAGGGGAGGGGAGGGAGAAGGGAAGTGGTTTTGGAGACAAGTGAAGCTGCCTGTTTTCCAGTAAGTAATGGAGAAATTCCAGGAGCCAGGGCTAAATATACTTGGCGATCAATACAGAAATGGCTCATTGTGAATAATTTAGCTGCTGGTGCAGTGAGAGTTTTGAAACTAAAGGCAAAAAGGACCAGGGCCAAAGGGGGGGAAAAATAAGTAAAAAAATCTCCTCAGGACATGTCAATTCTTTAAACTTTGTCTTTCAAAGAATACAGTTAGCTTATCGATCTTTTCATTATGTGAAATCAAAGCCAGGGGGTGTCATCTCATACAACTTTTGTTTCTGAGAATTAAGTTCTTGTTTTGCGTCATGGGTGCATGAGAATAATTCCCCAAACTTTAAAAAAAGCGATTCCCTTCCCAACAGCAAAAAGTTTATGAAATTTTCAAAATCGGACTGTATTAAGTAAGCTTGGCATTTGTATCCAACCCTGGTCTGGCAGGAAAGTAAGGTTACATCGAACAGGTGCTCACCCAGAACTTGGGGTTAGGCTCAAACGCCAATACAAGTTCAGGAGTTGGGTAACGGCTGCAGGAATCTTAGAGACACACTTGGGCACGAAGTTTTTGTTTTGTTTTGTTTTCTTATGTTTGTTTGTCCTCCCCCCCCCCCTTAGAACATGATGAACCAACTTGCAACAATTGTGAATAGAGCTATCTGTATACTAGGGGAGTCCTCAAACTGCAGTGCGATTGTGGGAAGTAGTGAGGGGTAAAGCTGGCACGTTGGAGATGTGGCCCCCTAGTTTTTTGTCGTTTTTTTTCTTCTTTGAACCAAGTAAATTCTGATGAAGAGAGTCATTCCTTTCTTGCTACAGCCCATCTCACAGCACACTTATCTTTCCTATCCTATCTCCAGCAGGAATCAGATCATTTGCAGAAAGAGTTCAGTGACTTGCAAATGAGCACATACAGTACACTGTAGTATGTTTCCTGGGCACAGGTTGCAGCAGCAGCAACATGGGCTAACTGCTTGGAGCTTCAAATAAGTTAAGCATTTCAGGGCAGAACTGAAAGGAATCATTGTGTTAAGGGTCTAATCTTTTGTATTGCAGCACTGCACTTTGACTATGGAAACAGAGGCTATCGATGGCTATATAACGTGTAAGTATTCATTCCCATTAATTTTCTTTATTGCTAATAAAGTTATGCTTCTGTGTTACCTGTACTTGAACTCCTCAATTGTAAGTCTTTATCACGGATTCTATGCTCTCATTTTCTATCTGTTCACAACTTCACCCTTAAAGTGAGTTTGGTAAAATAGCAGCATACAGTGAAATAGAAATAGACTTACTATATTAAAGATAATATGGAAAACAGTAGAGCTTAGCAGATCCACACTTTCCTGGTTGATTACTTTACCTAAGTTTACAATTGGTCAGGTTACATACATGTCTACTAATATGGTGTGTACTAAATATTTATTGCATTGTATAGCCTACGTTATCGGACTCATATTCTGAAAGAGAATTAGCTTCTAAATTCTCAACTTGTTTGGTTAAAAACAAACAAGTTGACATGTTTTTAGCCAACTCTCCTTTCAAACATCCAACTTTCTGATAGCCAGCATTTTAGAAAATGCTCATTATAAATACTGTATGTTCAATGATTAAATTAGGTTTTAAAAGAAATTTAGTTTTTTAAACTAAAGAATACTTTAGAAATCAACTCGTCCCAATTCCTCTTACGTTACAGTTACGATTATTGTGATAGTGAAATTTTGTCTTTTTTTTGTGTGTGTGGGCTGGTTGTTGCTTTTTGTCATTTCATTCATTTACTATATATTTCTAAATTATATTGCCTTACCGTTTCTTTTAAGGAAAAACATATTACATTACAATTTCAAGGCTATTCGTGCCACTGCATGAGACAAAGTTGGTAATTAGATTTTATGTGACAATGAACAGAGACCAAAAGATTTTATTTTGTGAAAGCAGGTGACAATGAGCTTTCACCTGAAAGGGAGCACTCCAATATGGCAATTGACCTCACCTCAAGCACACCCAATGGACAGCATGCCTCACCAAGTCACATGACAAGCAGTAAGTCTTCTTTTTATGTTTTTCCCCCTATTTCTCTAGCAACAGCCTTGAATTTGTTAGGTCTGTGGGGTCCTCTCACATTGTGGTGTAGCTGCTGTTATAGATTTTGCTAAAGAAAGAACAACAGAGATTTATTCCTGTTCATTCCAGTATCATAAAACATGAGTCTGCTTACTAGTCTGAACTATCCCAAGGTGGCATTTGGGAGCTGGTGCTTACCTGTATCAGGTAAGAAATGTTAGGCTTTTCTGGTTATTGTTTTGACTTGTCAGGTTTATGACTAGATTTGTTGTTGTTGTTGGATTTTAAAAAAAGATGGAAACACGTCACTTCCAAAGGACTCTTCACAGTAAAAAAATGAAATAATTTTATATTGTTTTGGTACAAAGCTAATCCATCAGTGGTAGAATTGCAGTGTTGCTTTTTTTTTTTTAACGTGAAAGTTTTTCCTCCAAAGTGTTGGTAGTGAAGTGTAATTGAAAATTTGTAGAAATCATTTACAGCCATTTCTCTAACAAAGAGAGCTTTTTGTTTAGGATTGTCCAGAGAAGAACTGAGAGAATTTGGAAGGATGTTTTGAACTTATAGGCATAGACAGTTTTGGCTACTGTTTTTGATGAAGAGTCATTCATTGATGTAGTAAACACTTTTGTGTAATGAGAGAACAACTTATATGCTATCAGGGACAGAGACAAAACACTTTAAGAATATGGTTTCTTTTCTCTTAAAATGTTTTATCAGTTTAGTTATCGAGTGCAAATGCTCTATTATTCCTACTCAAATATTATTTGAAATCTTGTGTTTCCCTTACAGTTTTGGTATATGTTATATTCTCATATAGAAATGATGTCTAACTTATATTTAACTTTATTTAATTAGACGTTTTCTATTTGGTTGATATGTGAAGGAAAGGCATTTTCTTTCCTTTGTAAAAAAGTGAAGGTTTAATAACTAAAGAAAACTGAATCATTGACTGAATTATGAGCATATCTCTAAGTTAATTCTCATTATCTGAACAGAACAAAATTTCCTTTCCAAGTCCCTCTTTCAGTTCTCAAAACTTAAGGTTACTATAAACCTACTAGCTTTGTAAGTAGTAAAGACTACTGAATTATAAGCAAAAGTATATAGAGTAATATTGAATACATTTTGCAACTCATTAACTTTAAGTAATTCTAGCTATTGAATTTTTTATTAAACTATGTGAACTTACTTATTTAATAGTTTTCTTTCTTTTTATTAATGAGAAACACTCCTAGGAAGATTTCATTCTAGAAGCAGTCATTGAAATTCCTTTATCATGTAGAAAGAAAAATTAATAGGTAGTAAGTGAATGTATATTAAATTATAGTGCTAATGTCTTATAATGGATCTTGTAGCATTAACTTATTTTATTTTTTGCTAGTTGGCTATTGATTTGATAAAAGTTACATTATTAATGTAATGTAGGCAGTACAATTTTTACATTTTAACATTTTTACAATCTTACTAGTTCTTTGGTAGAATAGATTTTTACTTCTCAGATAATCTTTGTATGATTTCCTAAAGGGTAAAGACAGATGCATTTGCAATTTCGGTTAGCCAGCTATTTAACGGTTGGCTTTAGAAGCATTGAATATAGGGATATATATTAATATTAATCATAAGACTTTACTGATATCCTCTAGCCACCACTATAATATCAGCAGGAAAAATGTTTTGTTTTGTTTTGTTTTTTAATTGGTTAATTGCCTCCTTTATTTGTGCATTTGATTCTGGTTTAGCAAGTACTGGCTTCAAAAAGGTAGTTCACCCATTTATTTTAAATATACAGTGCAGACTGCAGGCATGATCCGTTTGAACAAATAAGAGTTGTGCTTTTGACGTTTGGGCTTTTCACACCCATTAACAGTTAAATTATGTTTGGTAAAGAGGTTTTTTGTTGTTGTCTTTTTAACTTACTAGCCCGTGGCAATTTCACGTTAGTATGGTTTTTGGCTAAGCTGCACGTGTTTTCGAGTCCTTTTCCAAAGCGTTGCAGGTTAAATATGTTGGCTCTCACTTCAGAGCTGTCTTGCATCCTTTATGTAGCCTCTATTTACAGTATCTAGGTTACCCACTTAGGTGTTAGATGGAGAAGATACCCATTTTTTCCTTTCTGTTAGATCTAGGGGAATATCAGCATTTGAGATTGCCAAAGCAAAAAGTGGTAGAGAGAGAGGCTCTTGTCTAATTTGAACAAGAGACTTAGAATCTGTCACTCATATTTTTCTATCACTTGAAATAATTTGTGTGTGTGTGTGTGTGTGTGTGTGTGTGTCCTGTCAAATCACTTGTGTCTGAGACCACTGGTTTTCGTGAATGCCTTTACACACATTCTTGTCTTTATTAAGTGAGAAGAACTTAATTGATTTTCTGCATTTTTTAATATCTTCATGTATACTTCCTGAAGGGCTGTTGGTTCCAAAAAACAGAATTGCAATTTTGATTGAAAGTATTAAAGCCAAAAGTAAATGTGGAAATCTTTCAGATAGACAGCCTCCAGGAGCAGACAGGAGAGGACAGGAGTATACGTGTAAGAGGGAAAGTTATTTTAAAACAGTTTAGAAAAAAAAATAAAAGAATTAAAACCTTTGATTTTTAATAAAATAACTTCTATTCTGGCAGTAAAGTATTGATAAGATGTGATAGCCACCTTATTTTGGCTTTAGGAAAGTGGCCAGTTGGACTATAAGGTCGTAGTCGTTTGTTTTGGCTATTTGACGACTACCCTGAGATGAAGAGTATATGTACAACTTGCTGCCAGCTATTGTATAATAAATAATGACAGCAGCTATCATTATTTGACAGGGCTAGAAGAGAGCATCGGCGACTTGGGAGAGAACTAAAAATGTTACCATGCCTGACAGTTTTGGGTTTTAAAATTCAGCAAATAAGATAAGCTTAAAAGGGAAGTCAGAAGTACTAGTTGATCTTAACATTTTATAATGACTGCGTCCTCTGTTTTAGAATGAGTTTTCTTAGAGAACTTTAGACTTTTTCTTCTGGAATAAGGATCACTTTGATAGGAAGATGAGCATTGTTGCCTGAGATCATTAGTGTACATGTCGAGTCTGCTGACAACCCTCAGTGTCAGGGATGACAGTATATGCCTTGATGGCTACTGGAAATACACAGTGTTAAGTTATTTTAAAAATAGCTTCTGGAAGTTAAGAATCTGAGACAGACAACTCAGACAGAACAATATAAAAATAATCCATATTGTATTTCGGCCTCTCAGATGAGTCTTGCTTTGTGATTCCTTCTGTTTCTGGGTTAGCGCATTTCCAATTCTTGCAAAGTCGCTTCAGTATTGGTTTCAAACTGGTCTATACCTGCTGCTGGCTATATTGAAAAAACAGTTTTAAGGTTCAAGAAATTGTAATTAATTATATTTTTCTTATCATCTACTATTATAATGCCAGTGAATAAATTTTATTTGGATTTAGTTAATGGTATGAAATACAGCCTGATACAAACTTTGTTTCTGTGACTTTAAAATCATTACATGAATCAAGTTCACAGTCAATATTATTTATCAGTTTGATGGCCAGATGGCATGTATGGAATTGGAAGAAGTAGTCATTCTAGTAATTCTAGTTTTACTCTGACCAATAATCAGGTTACGGAATCTAGTTTATCCTTTTCAAAGTGCTTCACAATTATTTATTTTTTTTCTTAGTTAGTTTCCATTTTTAGCAGCAGAAGTATATTATGATTTTCACTTTTCGTATGTGGAAATGGAAGCTAAAGAAATCAGTCGGCCTTTTGGGTCCCTTGGCAAAAGGAAGAAGTTATCAGGATTGGGACATAAAACTGTGATATTATCTTGTAGGTTAGTTGGATTACTTAACTGCTATTTCTCTGTAATGTCATTATCTCAGGATGCCCACCATGTCCACTACTGACCCAGGTTTTAGTGACAAAAGCAGTATTACAGAAGTAGAAGAGGGTTATTGTGAGGGTGGAGTAACATCAGATAATCTTGCTCTAGTGCTCTTTTAAAAAGTAACTTATTTGGGGGGCTCACCAGCTTTCCAAGTTGTCTTCTGTAGCTTAGTTTGGCAGTCACTCTTGGTTGGATTTCCAGAGGATACACCCTAATATAACATCAGGTGGACTTAATGTAAAAACTCACTGTTTTGAATTGTGTAGTACTGAAGTTTTTGTTAAAAACGTATCTTAGTTTTTACTTGTTAGGAAAAATTTTTAAAGTTTGATTTTATTTCTTTACACCTCATGAGAGCTAAGTGTTATGGCTATGTACCAAAAGAAAAAAAATGGAAAAGGAACCAAAGGAAGTATATGCAAGGAATTAACAGCAAAAATGCTGTATTTTTTCTTTGTACCTAATTTCTCCCTTCCCCCCATTTTTAGGCTGTTTCAGAGTAAGGATAAAGATCTGTCTTTGAGAAACAAAACAACTTATTATAGGAGCATTGTCCATATTGCCTCTATATTTTTCCAAATCGGTCTTCCCCACTGGAAGAACAGTTTTTTAAAAACGGAACCAGATTAATTAGGATTTATTGGGAGCCTTCCTTCCAGCCCTCGTGTTTTGGGATCTCTGGGTCTAATGCCCTTCTCCCCTAACTTTGAATATTGATATATGTTGACCTTATTCAATAGTAGCGTCACAGTCCTAACATGAGTAAAATATGTTGTTTTCCTTTGCTTTTTCCTTTATATCCGTTTATATCAAATATGCCTATTGATCTGGTAGTCTTTTCCTTTTGTGAATTAATCAATACTGAGAGTATTTCTGCTTTGAAATAGGTAAGGAGTATTTTGGAACTATTTCCCTTATTACAAATGTTTAATGACTACTGGAGTGAGAGAAGGGAAGGGGGCATGATTTCTGAGTGTACCTAGGATGCTCCTAGCATTACGCTGTATGCATCCATACCATTTCACTTCGTTTCCACAACAGCTCTGTGAGATTAATAGTTCCTCTGTTTTATAATACAGAAAACTGAGGCTCAGTAGCAGCAGATTGTAAGAGGCTAAAAATATGGGCTTTGGAGTTATATGGACCTGTGCTAGAATTCTTAGTTTGCCAAAGAGCTTACTGTGTGACCTTAGACATGTTACTTCACATCTCTGAGCTCCAGTTTCCTTATCTGTAGAATGGGGATAAGGCATCCCTACCTCAGTGGGCTTTTGTGAGGTTGGAATAAGTCAATATATTCAAAATGCTTAGCACAGTTTCTGGCTTATCCAATAAATAATCACTGCTGCTATCAGAGCAGTCTCGTTACTTTTTCATTGTCCCATGACTCATAAGGAAAAGAGTGTTGTCAAATCCAGATCTGTTTGAAATTCAGGTTTTTTGTTCTCTCCTTTTTACTACATAGATCTGTGGAACAGAGGCAGGCATTGCTAATAATTTAGGGTAAAAATTGAAGGAAAAAAAACCCCTTATTTTATTTAAAGCATTTATGAAGACTTTGGTTAAGAAAGAAGTAGAGTTTGTCTTTATATTAGAAACTGTTTTTATTGGATTTCAATGTTTCTCAGTTTTATGTTTTGGATTATATGTAAAGAAAAAGCATTATTTACTGTCGGTGCTCCAAAGTCACCAGCAATTAAGAATGGAAAAAGAAAAAGTCCTCTTAATCGAGTAACCTCTCCATATCTAGAGTCAATTCTTTCTTAGAAAGTTTGCATCTAAAATTTCACTTTATTGATGCCTCTGGTAGTACCATACATTCTCAGTTTGATAATACTAATCAAGTGGTAGGCCTGATTGTTGCTAATGGTGCATGTTGGGAGTAATGGTTTAGGTGTTTTAAATTTGAAGTCAGCTTAGCATGTAAAGATCACTTCTATGCATTTGACATGTTGCTGTGTTGTTCTAGTTGACTAATTCAACGAGTACTGATAGGCTGCCTTTTATGTGCCAGGCACTGTAAGGTGAATCCAAAGGTGAATAGTACACCATCCTTGTCCTCCAGGAGCCCACACTCTAGTTTGAAAGATAGTCATCTAAACAGGGCATTATACTGTGGTAAGCCAGTGTCCTATTTATTATGGGGAATGGAGCGGGGAGGGCACTAGTTCTGAAGACTTCCTAGAAGGAGATGCCGCTTGAGCTGAGACTTATTAAATGAATAGGACTTAGGAGAGAAGCAGAAGGCTTTTCAGGGAACTCACCCACAATGGTAGCTGAGAAATAACAGACATGTTCTGGGAAATACAAGCAGGTTGATATGTCTAGGTTTGTAAAGTTGGAGTCTAGGTATCAGAAGCTAGATAACTCTGGAGAATTAATCAGGGCAAGATAATCTTGTATAAGAAGAAACTTGGATTTCATTTTCAAGAAAGCCAAAGCAGATGACTTGCCTTTTGATTGACATGGATCACACTGGCTGCAATGTGGGGGAAAAGATTTGCATGGGGACCGTCTAGAGCAGCGGTTCTCAACCTGTGGGTCGAGACCCCTTTGGGGGATCGAACGACCCTTTCACAGGGGTCGCCTAAGACCATCGGAAAACACATATATAATTACATATTGTTTTTGTGATTAATCACTATGCTTTAATTATATTCAATTTGTAACAATGAAATTGGGGGTCACCACAACATGAACTGTATTAAAGGGTCGCGGCATTAGGAAGGTTGAGAACCACTGGTCTAGAGGCAGGGCTTCTTTAGCAGGCTGTGGTAGTGATTGAGTGAGAAGTCATGAGAGCTAGTGGTAATGGGGATAATAAGAAAGAGAAGGATTTGGGAAGTACATAATAGCATAAAGTGGACTGGACTTGGATAGTAGGATAAAGGAGAGGAGGAAGTTCATGACCTCTAAAGTATTAGATAGATAGTGATAGGTCCATCAGGGGAGATAGGAAATATTGGAGCAGGTTTCCAGGAAAATATTTAGTTGAGTTTAATTCTGGATACAGAGAGTTTGAAGTACCTGTAGAATTTGGGAGAGGATAGCAATCAGGCAGGTGGATAGATTAGACTCAAGTGTGAATTTTCCTAGTTAGAGAAACCTAATATGTATCTTGTGGCTTGGTTTCTTTCTCTCCTGTATTACTTTAACAATAGTTTAGTATTTCCTAAAAATTCTATCCTAAGTAATTCTTAGCATTTGATCAGTGACCTTACTTCCCTCACTGCCCCATTAAATCAAAATTCTATATTGAAATGTATGAGCACAGGTTTTAATGAACTCTCTTTGCTTAATGGAGTCCTTTTATGCTGGTCTCAGAAGTTGGATTAGTTGATGTGATTGACTTAATAATTTTTAAACAAAATATGCCAGCCCTTCTTAAAATTTTATGATATATTAAATATCATACCTTTTATGGTTATACATTTTAAAAAATCATAAGGCTAATATATGGCACATACTTCAATACCTCTACTGTAATGAATTCTCTTTATTCTGTGACCTTATTCTTTATAAATAAGTACATAATTTCAAATGTATAAGGAATGATTTGTTAACTAAATACAAAGCGATCTACCATATTAGTTGTCAAGGAATTTAATAATTTTATCCAGAGCTTTGTTGAAAACTTTGAGATAAATATACATACATGATATATATTTGAAAATGGTTTGCTATATACTTAATTAAAAGAAAACTTATGATACTGTGCCCTCCTGGGATAAAATTGTCTAGAGGGAAAAGTGTAATATAAAAAAACAACATTGTGCCCTGACCGGTTTGGCTCAGTGGATAGAGCATCGGCCTGCAGACTGAAAGGTCCCAGGTTCGATTCCAGTCAAGGTCATGTACCTTGGTTGCAGGCACATCCCCAGTGGGGGTTGTGCAGGAGGCAGCTGATCAATGTTTCTCTCTCATCGATGTTTCTAGTTCTCTATCCCTCTCCCTTCCTCTCTGTAAAAAAATAAATAAAATATATATTTTTTAAAAACATTGTAACTAACATGCTTATATGCCTCAAAAATATCTATTATAGAACTTCATCTTAAAAATGTAAGCTTTGATTACCTGCGACACCATGGTATTCCAAATGAATGTTAATGATGGAAATACTTCATCTGAGATTTCCTGTATGTGGAGATTCAGAAATCTCTAGAGAGGTATTTTTCATCTTTCAAACATTGATCCGGCCAACATTTATTAAGCACTTACTTTGTGTGATGCACTGCTGATGCTGGGGCACAAGAAATATGTAAGTGTGTTTGGTAGAAAAGGACATTATCTTTCAGGGTTCAAATGAATTCATTTTTTATTTGAGATGTTTTTAAAGATTTCTTTGGAGATATGTATTTGAGATAACCCTTTTGCATTTAGAAGCAAGTAAGTGTGATGTGCTCATCATGATTCATATCCATTATAGATGAATGAGTTCCTTTTTGCCTTTCACCATCAAGAGTTCTTAAAAAATGAATAAATTTGAAAATACACAATGAAACAGACAAAAATACAACCAGCTTTTAAGATAGGTTCCCACAGGATAACATTTCCCTAAGAACGTCTTTGTAATGCAAGATTTGGTGCTCAGTTGTGCAAGTTCCTCAACTTGATTGGCAGCACATTTAGAGTAGACCCCTATCTCAGGGTTGGCTTGCATTAAACAATTCTATAAAATTGATCTTTAAAATCAGAATGCCAATTTATGTCTATATTTTGACTACAAATAAACAACAAACAAAACACCCCAACCAATTAACCCCAACCAATCACTCCAGTTGGCTTGACCAGATCAGTTTGTTATTGCGAACCCATCTATATTGGTAATCAGTGAAGGTTATTTGGTAGCAAGAAATCAGTACAAAGGAAGTTAGTTATATAATTCAAATGTTCAATGGCATCCAACTGAAAGAGCCTAATATGTTCAGCATCACATTAGATGTACCTTACCATTTGGATCAAGTCCTTTGTCCCATTCCTTCTTCCCTGGGTGGACATGGATTTAGATCCCCTAGAGAAGCTCAGACAAAATACTTCTTTTTTTTTTCTAGGCTTCCTTGGCTAAATCCTCTAGTTCAGTCTTTAACTTATATTACTATATGTAATCAGGTTACAACAAATTCTTGCAGGCCTTGGATCTATTCATTTTCTTTAATGTAATTTTATACTTATTAAATGTTGATTTCATAGCTTAACTTTCTGAAAGCAATCTTATAACACATATGAAACCAATCTTATAACACCTATAAAGAATATTACCATAGCGTCAGACTTCCATTCACAGAAATGTTGATGGGTGATGTGGTTTAAGAGGTATTAATATCTATTATAGATGAAGGTGGAAAATAGCACTGCCACCTGAGAAAGACACTTGAAGTTGGCTGGGGATTCCGAAGAGTTAGTTTATAGGTCAGCCGGAGCAAACGTCTCACCAGTTTCATGAAATCATTGAAGTAGTCTGACTACAACAAAGAGATTTTATAGAAAATTATAGTGTTTTAGGTTAGCAAATAGGGAAGGCTATCTTGATGACTGAGTGTGAACTTAAGAATATTTTTCAACGCATACAGCTTTATTTTTGGCCACACATTGATTACAAAGAAGTTCATTGGAGATTTCGCAGAGGTGTGCCTTTGGGGAAAATGTTCATGTCTCATTTCTCACTTCATCCCCAGTATACAATGTCATATTGGTGCATTGTAGAAACCCAGTCATTATTTATTGAATTAAGAAACTATTTATGATTACATGCTGCACATGTGTATTTAAATAATGTGTTTCTGGCCATTTGAGGAAATTTAGAAACTTGATTTCTTTGATGTTGAAATAATTCTGACATCCTAATTTGCTTGTTATTTTCTCTGTTTGGGTATGCATTTATTTTAAGCAAGTGTTACTCCTAAAATGATCTTGTAATCTTCAGATCAGCCCCCAAAAATGATCTCTAAGATTCTGAACAGCTCTTAAGTTTTCTGATTCTATACAATCATATTCAATAGAATCCAAGTTAATGTAAATCTTTCCATGAATATTTTATAGTTATTATCATCATCTCATTATTAATAACTTTATATAGCAAATTTAGAGTTTATAGTCCGTATGCTTATAATTTTAAAATCAGTTCTTTATCACTTTCTTAAACTACTTTTAGTAGCATGTACAAAATGAAATGCTTCAATTAACTTTTCTCATGCACTGCAGATATTTTGAGGAGCACATAATTAATCAGTGTAAAGTCACGTTCTAATAAATTAACATTCCGGGTGTCTGCACCTTTGACGTTTTTGTCATTGCTCATATTATCATGGTAGCTGTAACTCTTCTTACCCCTGACTATATCAACTTTACATACTTCTTATTAAGACATCAGTATGCAGGGCTTGGTCCTATTTTGAAGTGCTGGGGTCCTGCATTGCTCTGTTTCCCTTGAATTAACTTTAAGAAATTTTGGTTTAGTTCTAAAGAGCCGTCACTTCTACAACTATGTAAAACATTTTCTGTCACAGTCATGTTTCCTGAAGACGTTTAATGCTATGTTTTTGTTGTTTAAAACAAACATTAACAAGTAATATTTACATATGGAAATGTATTTCTTTTGTAAGACATGTCTTACAAGTCTTTTAATCAGAAATGTAAATATCTTTAACATGTGGATAGTCAGACATAGATCGCCTTATTTTCAATATATGTTACCTTTTTGACTGAGAAAAGAACCATTTTTATCTATACCTTTTAGGCTTGAAGATATATGTTTAATTACTAATTAAAATAGGTACATTTGTTCGTATTAGAAACAATCACTTAGATCATTAGAAATTGGACTAAACATTTTTAGATATTTAAAATAGGAAATAGTACATGATCATTTTAGGTACTGCTTTAAAATTACAAAAGCTTTAAAAACACTGATTCTAATATAATATTTTGAAATAGAAAAGAAATTATATTATGTTTGCAAAATATTTGAAAGGAGTAATAGATTTTGTTTGGATATAACTGAGAACTAGAAAAAGAAATCTGAGATATTTTTGAGAGTCTGCTGTTTTTAAACTCTGAAAATATGAATTACACATCACCATCTGTCTGAACTATGACAGATTAATGACCTAATGACAGTTTTTGGATTCAGTTTCTTCAAAACAAAAACAAACAAAAAAGAAACACCCTCTGTCCCCCAACTAAACACAATTTAAATAAATTATTATACATAAATTGTTATTACAGTAAGGCTATTGGCATAAAACATTTTTGATGATTTTGAGTAGTTTTAGTTGGTCTCACAGATTGAATCCAGTAGCTGGTAACAAATTTGTAGAGATATATTTTCAGCAAATTAGAGAAGTTATAGTTGACTGAACAGTTGCTTTCATACAACTGAATCTATGGAGAAAGTGCCATTTATGTTTCAAAAGCGTGTGTGTGTGTGTGTGTGTGTGTTGTGTATGTTTATAAATGCAAAGAATAAGTAGGGACAAGAAGAAAATGTTGAACTATTAATAGAGTTTACTTAGAGGTATGTGAGGGTAAACCAGGTACTTAATCGCTTAATCCAAATAGATCTGCATTATCTTTTTTCCCCAAAAAGGTCTTTTACTTATGTAATTTTAAAAAAAACTGTAATAGTCAACCATCTTCTCAAATAAATAAAGTATGGAATTATTCTGTAAGAGAGCCGATGATGATATCTCTGATAATATATGTCTAACCTTGAAATTTCAGTGATATTACAGACTCCTCAAAATGGATTGCTGCCATTGGTGATAAATAGTGGTCAGGGTATTGTCACATACCAATGCTGTCTGCAGAATTCCTCAATATTATTTTAGATTTAGTCTGAATATAAGGTATTTTCTTAATGGCTATAATAAAGTTAGACACTATTTTTTGAATGATATTCATTGGTAGCATGAGATGTTGTAAACAATATACATATGTGTATCTCTGGCGGTGGTAAAGAAACACGGTAGCATTATGATGCCAGGAGAAATCTGAGTAGAATAAGTTAAAACTTACATTTAGATTCTCTGTTCTACATTGTCTATGATAATAATGTTTACTTTTTTCTTTTATTGAATTTACTGGGGTGACATTGGTTATAAAAGTTTATAGGTTTCAGGGCTATAATTCTGTAATATATTATCTGTATATTGTATTGTGTGGTCACCACCCCAAGTCAGATCTCCTTCCCTCACCATTTATCCCCCTATAACCTCTTCTCCCTCACCTCACTCCCTTTCCCTCTGATAATCATCATACTGTTGTCTTGTGTCTGTGAGTTTTTGTTTGTTTGTTGTTGTTTTGCTTAATCCCTTTACCTTTTTAACCCAGCCCCACAACCCGCCTCTCCTCTGACAGCTGTCAGTCTGTTCTCTGTCTATGCACTTGTTCTATTTTGTTTGTTAGTTTAATTTGTTTAATAGATTCTATGTAAGTGAAATCATATTGTACTTCTCTTTCTCTGACTGGCTAATTTCACTTAGCATAATGCTTTCCAGGTCCATCCAGTGTTCATCAGTAGATGAGTGGATCAAAAAGCTATAGGACATTTACACAATGGCGTACTACTCGGCTGTAAAAAAAAATAGTACTAAAGAAGGAAATCATGTTTACTTTTTAAGAAGAGATTTAGTCTCTTTTTCATGATCATTCATTTAAAACTCCTCAGTATTGCTAATTATTTATGTTAAAACTTATAAAGATACATTGTTTTTAGCAAGACAGTTATGGTATGTTGTTAGTGGTAGTGGGAGGACCTGTGAAAATAAGTTAATTTGAAAGGAAAGAGTAGAAGTGTGAAGTATAGAGAACATAGAAGAGACCTAGTTCAAAAAGAAAGAAAGGATAAAAAGGATGAGTCAAAAAATGAGGGGTAAGCCACAGAATCCACTGGAGTTAGTAGATGTGGAGGCAGGAGTAGGGCACATGAATAATAGGATCTTTCCCTCATCCTTTTTCTTCTTTTAGAAAGCATAAATAAATAAAAATCTGAATTTTTTAAAAAAATATTTTTTATTGATTTCTGAGAGATTGGGAGAGGGAGAGATAGAAACATCAATGGGGATTGAGCCCACAACCCAGGCACATGCCCTGACCAGGAATAGAACCATGAGTATCATAGGTCGACACTCAAAAACCTTTAAAACCACTAAGCCACACCGGCTGGGCAAGAAAAATCTGAATTTTTAAGTTAATTAAAGAAGCTTACCTGGTTGAATGGTGAGGAATGTGGCAGCAAGATTAGAATGGTTTCTGGTAGAAGACAAATGATAAATATTGAGGTTCAATAGAGAGAAGCGAACTTCTTCAGATATGTGAAAGCCAGGGCGTGGACGTTGCGGGTGGACCGGTGAAAAAACGGGAGTCCTAAGGCTTCCAGACTAGAGAGACTAGAAGACTGGAGCTGTATAAAAGTTGTTGTATCAAGAATAGATTGTTTGCTGTCGGAAATAATGGTGCTACTGATGTCCCCCTCGGACTAATCTGTTGCTCTTATACTGTGTGAAAGTTACTGTGAAATGTATGCAGTGTGGGAGAGATATCCTAACTCAGTGGTTCTCAACCTTGGCTGCACATTAGAATCACCTGGGAATCTTTTTTAAATCCTGATTTCTGGGCCTCATCCTCCAGAACTTCTGTTTCTTTGTTATGAGGTGGGGCTACAACATTAGTAACAAAGAACAGAAATTCAGGAGGATGAGGCCCAGAAATCGGGATTTTAAAAAGATTCCCAGGTGATTCTAATGTGCAGCCAAGGTTGAGAACCACTGTCCTAACTGGTTGTGATCCTAATTATCACATGCAGTAAACTTGGGTCTTGTTCTTCAACTGGCTTTTTACTTCATTTCAGTGGGAAAGAGTGTTGGGAAGTTAGGAGACCATAAGTCTGCCAGACACAGTAAGAACTTTCTCTGCCTTCTTTTCTTTCTTTTTTTTTTTTCCTCTTGGGAGGTGGCAATGAAAAAGGAACTTGAGATTGAGCAGATGAGAAGAGGTTTTGCATCCAGTTTTTGTTCTCTGGACTGTTGTTTTTTCATTTTCCTTCTGAAGTATCTGACACAGGAGCCCTGAGCCCTGAGTGTTGCAAAAGACTTTCTGGAGGTCCTGCTCTGTCAACGATTTAGAATTCCCAGTTGGCCTTTCCCATTAGAACACTCTTCACAGTTAACCTTGTGATGATACTGCAGTAAACATTCATCAGACATGAGGTGAAGTTTACATATGTATTATTGTTAAAGGAAAGCCCATAAATAATAAAAACAAGATCAGAGAATATGTTTAACTTGCTTAAGAAAACAAACTTTTTATCAGCTTGTTAAAAGTGGCATTTTATTTGCAAGCTACTTTATATTATTTGAAATGCTTTCATATCTAACATACAGTGTGCTCATTACAGCTTAACCTTGATATTTATTAAATAGTCTCAGAGGAATCTACTCTGCCTGGCATTACAACACACATTTTATTTGTTACTAGAAAATAATAAATAGATATATTTTTAAAGATTAAAAAATTGCATTTTCCTCTTCCCTTCCCTCTGCAGTATAAAAAAGTGAGCCCTTGATATATATCAAGTGTGTGACACTTAGACACTTCATCTCTTGGAGTCTCTGTTTGTAGAACAGAGACATTAATACTGGCCTTGTCAGAAGAGTGGCAAGAACTGGAAATAATATATGCATAGTCTCTGGAAGGGTGACTAGCATGTGGTGATTTAGCCAGATGGTAGCTGTTATTATTATTATTGTTATTATTATTTAAATCCTCACCAGAGGATATTTTTCTATTGATTTCAAGAGAAGGAAGAAGAACGGGAGGAGGGGAGGAGAGAGAGAGGAACATCCATGTCAGAGAGACACATCAATTAGTTGCCTCTGGCAAGCGTCTCTACCAGGGCTGGGGAATTTGTAACAGAGGCCCATGCCCTTGACCCGGAATCAAACTCACAAACTATTGGTCTGAGGGCCAGTGCTATAGCCACTGAGCCAAACCGGCCAGGGCAGTAGCTATTATTATTATTTTGTTAGATAAAGAGAGTATGAGAAAAAAACTTGACTCAAACAACTAAGAAACAAATCTCACCAACATGTTGTCCTCAGAAAGACATGCTTTTCACCCACATCATAATGCATTTCTCTGTTGAATATCTGAATTCTGAGAAGTATGAATTAGACCACACTAATGTCCATTTTTTCCTTTTACCCTATGAACAGTCAAGGAGAAAGTGAATATTGGTTTAAAAAGATTTCACAGCAGACTGGATATAAACAGGCCTCCCACAGGTCATTTGGTTCAAAGGGCAGAAATCTTTGTAAATCTCAGTGAGATCATTTAAAGACTCACATTTTACTTTGCATGTCTGAAATTTACCTTTCCTTGGTCAGCGTTACTATTAACATGGTGACAGTGCAATGGGTCTTTAAAACCAAATGATCCTTTTTATCTAGGAGTAGTTTCTCCTCTAAAAATCTGGGAAACCTTTATTACTTCCTATCCTAATTTACCACGACTCCTTGACCTGTGTGCATCTTATCTCCCCTGTAGGACTGGGCTCTCCTGAGGGCAGGGAAAGTGACTCTAGTCTCTGCATCCCCAGGGTAGCAGGCAGAACTTGACCTGAAAGTTGACCAGACTTGGATTTATACTTTGGCTGTGTCATGTACAGTATGAGTCTTCATTTCCTCATTTGTAAAGCAAGGGACATCAGTGGTTTTCTCTTAGGGTTGTTGTGGGGATTAATGAAATAACTTGAATGAACCTTCTATCACAGTGCCTAATACATTTCAAGAAATACTTCAGTAAACATTGGTTTCTCTTTTCAGCTAGCACAGTGCCTTCAACATACTAGTTTCTCAATTAAGAAGGTTGCCTATTGCCCTAACCCAGTGGTCGGCAAACTCATTAGTCAACAGGGCCAAATATCAACAGTACAACGATTGAAATATCTTTTGAGAGCCAGATTTTTTAAACTTAAACTATATAGGTAGGTGCATTGTTATTAACTTAATTAGGGTACTCCTAAGCCTTAGGAAGAGCCACACTCAAGGGGCCAAAGAGCCTCATGTGGCTCGTGAGCCTCAGTTTGTCGACCACTGCCCTAACCGGTTTGGCTCAGTGGATAGAGCATCCGCCTGCTGACTGAAAGGTCCCAGGTTCGATTCCGGTCAAGGGCATGTACCTTGGTTGCGGGCACATCCCCAGTGGGAGGTGTGCAGAAGGCAGCTGATCGGTGTTTCTCATCGATGTTTCTAACTCTCTATCCCTCTCCCTTCCTCTCTGTAAAAAAATTAATAAAATATATTTCAAAAAAAAGAAGGTTGCCTATTGAGCTTAAATATATTATGAGCTGTCCTGTGTTGGTTATCTGACTGGACACATTGGAGACATATCACAGTATTCCAGGATGTTACTGCTCAGATTAACCCCACGGATGTGATCATTTCAGCACTATGTGTGCTGAGGATACCCCAGTCCAAGTCCAGCTACTCTTTTTACCCACAAAGCCGTTACAAAATAAATGCTCTAAAGTTAGTGCTAGCTTAGACTCTTAACTGTTCTCAACACTCATTCAAGCAGAATGCTTTGCTAAACTAAAAGCTTCAAGTGCTTAGAACGGCACATGGCTTCATAAAAATAGATCTTTTCAGGCCATTGCCACTCTAGAATACAGAGGGAGATTTTATAGAAAACTTTAAAAAGAGTATAGAGAATTTTGATTATATATACATGTACATATATAATTGAAATTCACTTTGATCATTTTTATTACTTGTTGCTAAGAAGTATGAGGCAAGAGCTATTGTTCAGAAAGTTTACAATTTTAAATTTATTATTATTTTGACTAATGAAGATTTCTAATCTTTATGATTCAAGATCTCTCAAATCATAACCTGGCCACGTAATAGACACACATGAAAATGGGATGTAATACTGCTTTTGCTTTTAGTTAACTCTTATCCAGTAGCTAAATCCCGAAGCTCACCAATCAAATGGCTCTTCCTTGAAATTGTACACAGTTCTGCTTATGCTAGATTGGGAGACCAGACCTCAATTTTCTTAGAGCAATTGTGATAATTATCACATTTGTCCATGGTATAACTATTATAACAGTAAAAAGAATCAGATACGCAGCCTTTACAAAGGTTCCCCACCCCTCACCCAGTTTTTATCTGAATATAAAAATTCTTTTAATATTGTTTAAATGTCTCCAAGAGATTTTAGATCAGCAATCATTATCTAGTTATACAAACATTTTTTTGTAGTCATTCCTATAGCTACAAGAAATAAGGCAGTGTATTTAATATTTAATACAAAATATTTTTATTGTTGACACAGTTAAGAGATCATCTTCTTAAGAAGTAATCTTTTTATTGCTTTTCATCTTTGGTTTCCCTTTATTATTTTTAATGTTACAACAAAATTGTATGTTATTTGGAAACCAATGAAATGTAGTTTGCTTAGCATAAGATCCTATAAAATAAGACCATAATATTTAACTGGCATATGTAGGAAAGCACTGCACCTAAATCCTTACTGAACTGAAAGTGCTTGTGTCTGTATAGAAGCATTTAATGTTAATAGGTCGTCTGCATTTTTATGTGGAAAAGAACCTTTTGTGGTAATCTGTAATTTTCTGTTTGCCATTTTCTTCTTTATTGGGTGAGTGGTTGGAGTTGAATTACTATAAAAAACTTTTAGCTACTAATCAGGTGTTTTTAAATAATCAAAGTGCATTGTTACCTACTCTGGTGGTTCTTCAAGATGGTAGGGAACTTTCACATTCCCCTTAATACTTGCTTTTTAAGTGTAGAGTTCATGGATATTTTGGATATGAATACATCTTCAGGATCATGTACCTGGTTGAGTACAACTCTGATGATTGATGCCTATTAATCATACTTAATTTATAATAAAGCACTTATTGCTTTAAAATGCTCTCATGCGCCCAGCCAGCATGGCTCAGTGGTTGAGTGTTGACCTAGGAACCAGGAGGTCATGGTTTGATTCCGAGTCAGGGCACATGCCCTGATTGCAGGCTCCATCCCCAGTGTGGGGTGTGCAGGAAGCAGTCGATCAGTGATTCTCTCTTGTCATTGATGTTTCTCTCTCTCCCTTCATCTCTGAAATGAATAAAATATACATTAAAACATAAAAAAATAAAATGTTCTCATGCTTTGAATTTGGAGTTTTAATTTCTTTGTTGCTTGAGGGACCCTGGACTTGTTAATTAGTATTTATTTCCAAGTGTCTCTTTTTACCACAGGTTTTGAATCTAGATTGCTGGCTATTGAGTTAAAGGAAATCCCCTTCATCTATTAGCAGCCCTTATATCTCGATCTACAGATCCTTTCCTCTCTTTGTTAGTTTATTTCTTTAGATACTGCTGATGCTTTGACTTTTAAATCTATTTAAAAGGACTGTTTGGTACTTTTTCTTTCCTCAAACTCCACATCCAGTCCATAAGAAACCATTGGCTCCACTTCTAAAATACAACCTGAATTTATAATTCTCACCATGTTCACTCCTACAACTTTATTAGCTACCATCGTTTTCTGGCCCCCTAAGCCTAACTTATTATAAAAACTTACACCTGGTCTTCCTTCCTTCACTCTTCCCTCTCCATCCCCCGTAATCCACCCATAAGGCAGAGCTCGATTTTCTAAAATCTAAATCAGATCTTAACAATCCATTTCTTAAACACAAAAGTTTTCTGTTAAAACTAGAATAAAATTAAAATCCCTTTCTAAAGTCTACAAGATCCTAAAGGATGTGGCTGCTGCCTCCATCTCTGACCTCCCCTTCCAACATTCTTCTTGTTCACTAAACTCTCAAAACATCTTCCATCTCTCTTCTCCTTGGACATGGCAAGTTCATGTCCATTTGAGCGTGTTTGTACTTTCCGTTCCTTCGGGTTGGAACCCTCTTCCTTCATAAAATTTCATGAAAGCCTCCTTCTTTTGTTATCTCAACTCAATTGTAGACCCTTAGATAAGCTTCTCCCAAGCACCCTATGTAAATAAGCCTCTCTTAAGCATTCTATTAGATTACCCTATTTTCTTTTCTTTGTTATACTTAATAGTATCTGAAATTAATCATTTATTTATTTATCTCTTCTTCCAACATACACTTGAAGAACATCTGTCTTGGTCACTGATGCATGCAGCACCAACACCCAGAATAGGGCCAGAAACATGGTAGATAATAAATGTGGATCCAAAGATCCATTAAATCCCCATCCTTTCCCTTCTATCAATAGAATTGTGTGTGTGTGTGTGTGTGTGTGTGTATGTACCTGCATATTTAACATAGTAGTTTATGCTGTAATATCCATTCCAAAGCCTCTATTTTAGAAATCTGCATATTGAGGCTCAAGGACACATGGGGAGAGTGTAGCAGAACAATGATTGAACAAGAACAAATCTTGTCTTCTGGCTCTTGACCTGGTGTTATTTTACTTACATAATATGCTCATTCCTCTTTTCCGTACATTTGTTATTTACTTCACTTATTGAAAATATGGGCATCTGTCTGCTCTGGAACATACCTGTGAGTGAAGCTGTTCTCAGGTTTTGGCGTGGAATCCAGTGGAAGTGGTTAAGAGTACTGACTTTCAATTTACCTAGACCTGGGGTCAAGTACTGGTTCTGCTCTATTATGTTAAGGTTGAATTTTAGGGAATTGTTTTTCAACTATGTGACCTTGGGAATGTTCCTTGGGCTTTTTACATTCAGTTCCTTCATCTATAAATAATAATGCCTATCAGAAGGTTTTAAGAAATAAATGCAATAACTAGCATAAAACACTTAGCTTGTTTTCTTGTACAATTGTTATAGTTTGTAGATTATAAATATTTACATATGGTTTTTATACTTATTATATATGGTTTCTATTTGAAATATAAGTAAAGTCAACTCAGTCTAAAGTTATCTCTTGACTTCTAGAGAATGTTTATTTTTCTGATTTGATTGTTATACATAGAGAATAGTCGTTTCCATTAAACAAATGAAAACCACCAAATTTACCATCTGCAAATTTCACTGTTTCACAAATCCATTATGGTGCTTCACAAATCTATTTTATTTTATAATGGTAGCTTTATTTAGCTTTTCCATTTAATTTTATATTACACTTAATAGTATTTTAATTATTATGACAGATTATCCTTGTAATTTAATACTCTCTTAGTACTTAAGAAAGAGAACGCTTTATAAAACCAATCATATCTCATTTCTTTATTTCCTGGGATGTTTTGGAAATACGTATTTTTTAAGTTAGTTAATTGTGTGGAAAAATTGCAAGTTATAACTTTTTAGAAAAGCAAAATGATATATCTAAGCAAAAAAATCTGATGATTGATTTTTTTTTTGGTTAGATATAACCAAAGAAAAAAGGAAAACAAATATACTATCCATTCCAGATTACCTTTATTTGGATGGACTAATTGTCTTCATTCCATGACTCCATAGGCATAATAAAGATCAATTAGGTGTTCAGAATGGGGTTAACTATCTGGAAGGAAATGGTGCAATCTAAAGCCTACAGCTGGAAAACGTGAGGATTGAAAACTAAATTGATTAATACTGGATCACACTATTGCCCAGTGATTAAAGACTATACTAGGTAGAACTGATGGAACGTGATTTTCTTTTTTGAAAATGGTATCTTAATTGTAATGGTGTTCCACTTGGTAAAAATGCAGTTCACTGAGAACATACATTGGGTTTAGGAAGAGGCCTAACCTTTGTAGCTTAGTGGTTTGGCACTTCTGATGCACATTTTGGGAGCGGTTTGAAATTAGAATGTAAAGTCAGAACAGCATGACTTCAGCTCATGTACTGTTTGCCCTTGACTCTGCTCCAGTAACGATAGGGCTTTGACAAGGGTAACTGCCTTATGCCCATTTTATTTACAGTTTTCATAGCTAATGAATAATAAGACACATGTCCACTAGGATCTGATTGTTTACCTCTCTAATAGCAATTTACAGATGGTGCATGCTGTGGCCGTTTCAAACCATGTCCTATAATAGCATTTGAAGTAAGTAGCTGCTCACCATTCTGTATTGTGGTTGGAGCTGGAGAAATAGAAAATTGGTCATTTCCCGGCAGATAGCAGTAAGTTTCAATTCAGTCAGAATGCTGTATGTACTGTGATAGGTTTATAATTATTACCCAAAGATTGATGGTTTCTTGGTGAGTGTAAATTTGTGCAGCAGTAATCCATTAAGAAATCAATAATCATTCCATTCTGATGTGTAGTTCCTATTCACTGTTATAAATGTGTACCCAGAGCTGAAACCAAGGCCTTTTAAAAAAAATTGTAGTTGACACTATTGGAATTGAAGGGATGTATAACATTTTTTTTCTTCAATCAGATTCTTTTTGTGTGTGTCTGTTTTCTCTTGCCCCATATGGCATACCTAATAAAAAGCTGTGCATTTTCTTAACATTAACAAATTTTATTTAAATCTCTTTTTTAATTAAAAAATTATCTTTATGGTTGAAAATATTACACATGTCCCCCTTCCCCATCCCCTTCCCTATTGACCCCTTCCTCCCTGATCCTGCCTCTTCCTGAAGCCTCTGCACTATATTGTCTGTCCATGGGCTATGCATATAAGTTCAAGACCTCTTTTAATGTTTTTGTCTACTTTTCTCTGTCTTTTAATTAGTTGTTTAATGGCAAATCACTTAAAAGTTTAAAGTACCTCAGTCTTTTTTTTCCCCCCTGTTAAATGAAGGCGATTTTTTAAAATTAAATCTACATGATTGGGAAAGTGGTAGGTTCTTCCTTTTAAAATAAAATTTTAACCTTAAAGCTATAATCTCATAAAAACACACACACAAATCTAGCATGTATTTATTTCTGGTACCTACTAAGCACTGTGCTAGATGCCACTGGGGGAAGAAAGGTTATGATAACCTTGATCCCGCTCTCAGATGAGTTTATGTTTTAGAGACAGAAATCAGCACAAGTAACATAAGGATGTGAAGAAAGAAGAAAAGTGGTGGGGAGAAATGTGGGCTCTGAAACCATCCATTACGTAAGTTCCCATCTGGAACTTCGGTGTTACGGGGTGATAGCGCTGGGGATGATGGGATGTGGGCGTGAGCCTCACCCCACAGGGGATGTGGCCAGTGTTACAAAAGTCTGCCATGGTCTGGGGTTGGAGACTAGCCTACGGGAAGATTAGAAATAAAAATGGTGTAGGAACAGAGTATGAAGGTAAAACAGTAGCGATAGATGTAAAATGAAAAGTGAAAGGTCTACTGGCCAGGTAATCCCTGTCCTCAGTTTCTCCTGTGACCAGTTTCTTCATTGTCCTTCAATACTTAATTCAGTTCTTACCAGCAGGTTTGGTATAGTGCCAGTTCAGCTAGTACATAGACTACCATATTTACATACATGTTTTTAATTTTATTTTGATACAGATAGGATTACACTATGCATACTGACTTATGGCTTGAATTTTCAATTTTTTAAAAAATATCAGCACATATAATTCCATCATATACTGAGGATACATTGTGTTTATTTAGCTAGTCTTTCACTGAGAAGCATTTAGTTTCTAGGTTTTTGCTATTATACGGTGTTTAGCCAGAATGTCCTTGTCTGTCCATTAACCTTAGCATATATCCTTTGGATAACTTGGCTGTATATTCACTCTGCCAAGAAATGTGTGTGGTGACCATTTTGGTGGATAAAGTATGGTCACATTGCCCTTTGAAAAGCTTACCAATTCCCACTCCAAGTAGTTTGTGAGTCCCTGTTCTGTTACCTCTGACAACACTTCATTTTATCAATTTTGGTTAATCTGAGAGCGGGGGAAATAGTATCTAGGTGTATTTGACATTTCTTAAATATGGTTACTTAAACATTAGTTCATATGTTTAATTGGCAGAAATGTCTGTGTTTACTTTCTGTCCCAGAAGAACATTTCTACTTCGGCATACAGGAGAAATTATACTTAAAAACCTTACTAAGAACTAGGAAAAGGAAGAAAACGTTTTATTTGGGGTCTCTCTATTGAGGAAAATTAAATGGGAGGGTACTGATTGTTCGATGTTAAGTAAAAACTTCCAAATGTTAACTACTCTGCAGCAGAAGATGTACCTGCTTTTATTTTCGGGTTCGTTTTGGTACGTCCCATAACAAACCCTTCCGAGGTGTTTAGCATAGAACTTCAATAAAGTTCAGAGGTTAATGAAATCTTAATTTTTATATTATGAAACCTGGCTATCCATGTAGCAGCAACTCTTTTAAGGAGGAAAGAATGTGTTTAAAGAGTAGAGTAGCAAGCAAAGAATACAGAAAGAAAAATAAGGCTCTACGTTAAAAAAAATATTTGATTGATTACATTCAAGGGCTAGGTGAGATTCAAGGGGATACCTTATAGAAGGTGTAAGGGAGCTGCCTGTGTCGGGCTGATGTCTCTTTCCTATTTCAAGACTGGCAGATTGATAAGCTGTAGATTGATAAGCCGTCAATTGATAAGCGAGTTGAACTGCCTGGAAACTCCCAGGCTGAGCCTACTCCTGAGAGAGGCTGCCATCTAGTCAGTCCTCTTTTTGTTTGTTTTCTTGTATACTTTTTCAGGAAAGTACTAGGTTGGGACTTGCCCTGTGTTTTACTCACACGGGAAACTGAAATAGGCTGGAGAGCAGAGAAGGTTCTTTGCATGACAAACATGTTTTTCCTGAGAAATTATGCATCTGGGTCCGTTCTGCAGTTTCGCAGCTCGCAGTCTCTCCAAGAACTAGGTTGTCGGGGCCTGTTAAAGAGTATGCTTGAGGTCACTAAGGACCTGGGCTCGTTCTTTGACTCAAAGAGAATTCTGAGGTAGAACAAAATTGTATCTCTTTCCCTTTCTCGCTTCTCTGAAATGTCAGTGTGAGGCTGTAGCTGATTCATCCTTTGCTTTTTGCCTATAAAATCACATTTGAAAATATTAGACTTCCCGGTTCCCTTCTGGTGCTGTGAGTGTGTGTACTCACATCATGCTTCTCACCGCTGAGAATAACCCTGATGAATCAAAGCACGACTTGGAAGTGACCCCAGAGGTCGATTAGAACAACTTCCTAAACAAAGCTGGCCCATCCTTGGCAGTACACATGGCAGGTGGTCTCCGGGATGGTGCTCTGCAGGTTCAGGGCCGGAGGAAGGAAGCTCACTGGTGCATTGTTGATCTGCTCTAATTCTTAGAAGGTTCTTCTTTATATTGAGCCCTGATCTGCCTCTCTGGAATGTTTCTGCTTTTACGAAGACACAAACTAAATACCTAAGAGGAGTTTCAGATGCTTTGTTCTATATTCGTGCTGGTGGATTAGGATTTCATGTTGGTTTTTTAGGGCTTTGTATTGGCCTTTGTCTTCAAAAGATTATCATAATTTCTTTTCCAGGATAATGCAACAGGTGTTGTGCTTAACATATATATCCTGTCTCTTTACATCTTTACCCATACAGAACAAGTAAACCATCTAAATGTGGTTAAATAACAAACAAAAATCACAACAAAAACTCTGACTTTATTTTCAGTAATTTACAGCTTACTAATGTTACTTTGTTATTTTACCCTCAAATAACTTTCTTTTATTTAACAGTTCAGATTGAATTATAGTTAAAATGCTGATTTACCTGGCAACTATGCATTTTTTGAAATCCATTAAGTTTCCACTTCAGGCCCTAGCTGGGTAGCTCAGTTGATTAGAGCATCCTCCCAATATACCAAAGTTGGGATTCCATCCCCAGTCAGGGTACATACAAGAATCAACCAATGACTGCTTAAATAAGTGGAACAATAAATTGATCTCTCTCTCTCTCTCTCTCTCTCTCTCTCTCTCTCTTTCTCTCTCTCAAATCAATAAATAAAAATTTTAAAGTTTCCATTTCAAGTGCAATGCAAAATTTTGGTTTTGTTCTTTGATGCTTTGAGACAAAAGTGGATTTAAAAGTGAAGAGGGACATAGAGAGGTGTTGAAATTTACATGAAGGAAATGGACTAATCTTTCAGGGATCAATTTAGTTCAGGATGTGGAAACTTACCAAAATTTTCCAGCTGAAATTTCTTACGAAAAATTCCTAGACGAAAGTGATTATATGGAGCTCTCTGAGAAGGGTTCTGGGCATCCACATTGGTTCCCCTGGGAACGTTTGCTCTGGCTTATAACTTTGTATTTCTCCCTTGCCCGAGTGGCAGTTTAACTGGGCCTTTATTGGATTTACTATTGTAATTGGATATGGAATGGTGCCGGGAAGCATATATTTCAATATGTGCTCCTAAGCAATCTAAATCATTAGGATGGTGACTCACATTTAACAGGGAAATTAGCTGGCTTTGTCTTGTGTGAACATTTGCGGAGGAGCTGACACTCACTGGTTGCCGAGATATACCAGTGTTCCAGATCACCTGTGGCAGGCGGGAGTCTCTTGATTTAGCCAGGCTGGGTTTTGTCAGACACTGTTTGCTGTATGTTGGAGAATCATCTAACTAGGGGATTCACTGGCTAGTAAATAAGTGGATATCTTTATAGGAGAGGTGTTAGCACAATCATGGATGTCACTGCAGATTTGATCAGGGTACTTCAACAAGTCCACAGAGTACCATTATTGCAAGGGATTTATGGAATTCTCAGAAAACGATAGTCTTTACAACCAAATTATTGTAAAAATGGTTATGTCATGGAGCCTGGTTTCCCAAACTTGCTTGATCATAAGAATCATTCTGGGATGCTTGTAACACACCTCACCCCAGGGGTACAGAACCCAAATCTTCAAGGAAGGAACCTGTGATTTTGATGATCAGGCAAATTTAGGAAACACTGAAATACAGGCAGACCTCATTTTATGGGGCTTCGCTTTAGTGCGCTTCACAGATGTGGCATTTTTTGCACACGGAGGGAAGACACTCGGCCAGCAAAAAGATGATGACTGTCGTTATTACGGGACTCCCTTTATCGCTGTGGTCTGGAACTGAACCTGCAACACCTCCGACATGTGCTTGTGGTGTATATGCAGGGGATTGGGAAGGACTGCATTGGGGTAGATAATAGTGGTTGCTTCAAGGAACTAAGGAACTACGGAATTGCACCATGAACCAACAAACCGTGAAATGTCCCTTTCTTTTCAGTGATGGTGTAAACATATGACTGAACTGTGTCTTGAGAGTCTGCAGGGGATGGAGGGAAGGCAGAGTTTGCTCTTAAAACAAAAAACAAACAAACAAAAAAAACACCCCAAAACTAATACGTAAAGATACATTACATTTTTTTATTGCAGTAGGTAAAAGTTCTTTACTCCTCTTCTCTCATTACTTTTCCTCTACCCACATTTGGTCATTTTCCTTTTTCTTGGCCTTCCAGGTTATTTTGTTCAGGACGTTTTATAAAAACCATGTGCAACATTTTCACACTGAATTTTATGGGACTGGATATTTTCTCTCTCCACCTCTCTCCCAGTCGTGTTCCTTCAGCTGTTTACAAAAAATAGGGGCATGTTCCTGTTTCAGCCAGGGAACTGGTGCATCTGTTGACACTTCAGAAATAATCAGTTTAGATTTCAACAGCTGATTAGTGCTCAGTTCTAACCAAACTGAGAAGGAACTCTTCAGAATGTTAACATGTTACTGGATTAAGCTTGAGCAAAAATGTACTAATGGTCATATTTAAGCCATACTCTGGTTATGAAAAGCTTTTGCTATAGTTACATTTTTCTTTATTGTGCCTCAAAGAAACTATCAAAACATTTAGTGACCAGTCTGCCAAGAGCAGTTATTCCAAGAGTAATCACAAAAATTTCCTTAGGTTCCTTTCACTTAAAGCAACCCTGAAAGTTAGAGAGATATTGGTGGAATTCCAGGACTGTCCTATATGATCTGCTAAACAATTTTCCAGAGACTCCAACTTCCACATTGAATTACTACCGAATGTAAGAAATATAGCTAATGGTATCAGCGTGGCACCCAAGTACTGATTTGCCTATAAGATAGGAAGCCATATCCCCAGGAGCTGGAGCCAGAAGGAAAGAAGAGATGTGCGTTTTAAATGTGCTTGTGCAAACATTTACCTGGCTGACCTTATATTTCTCTAATAGTCTGTGGAAATAGAGGAGAAATAGAATCAGAGGACCCCATAGAGTCGATAGAAATAATAGAATAGGTAGAAATAGAATAAGGAAGCAGAAAACTGATTTATAGAATAGACCCTATAGGATAATTATCTAAATCAGTTAGTGAGCGTTTATTGAATACTTTGGAATGTATGCTTTCTTTATGGAGATGAAGTTTAGCATAGAGAAATCAAGTAAATTAAAAAATCGAATATCAGTTGGATATTTTAGATGGAAGTTTGATACATCCAGGCAAACATAACAGTGTTCCAATTATATCCATATGATTAAGGCAGAAGGTACACCAGTTTCTTAGGAAGATATGGAGGTCATCTACCTTCTAGTTATATTCATATAATTAATAATTTCTTTTCCGTGTCTTGTCACTTATTTCTAAAATATAAATTTGTCATTCCCATTCCTAAAAACCTTCATGACTCCCCTTACCTATGCAGAGCTACAAAAAGTTATATTACCTATAAAGAACTAATAAGCTCTTTAGGATTTTATGCTACACCCTTTATTAAACAATACAATCTATCTTTTTATTTTCAACTCCTTAAATTCCCTATCACATATACCATGTTTCAACCACAGCCACTTCTCATGTCTTGAACATATGATCTTTGCCTTTGCATAATCCTTTTCCTTGAATTTCTGTCCCATTTTCTCCATCAGGCAAGCTCCCAATCCGTCTTAAAGACCAAATGTTACTGTTTCTTTAAAACTTTAGTTACTCCCCTGCATTCTAGTAGCACTGATTAAGTACGTATTTCTATTATAGTATTTGCCACATTCTGTCGTTATTGTTTTATAACTGTCTCCCATGTTAGACTTTAACATCCTCCAGGGCAGAGACTGTGTCTTGTTCAGCTCTGTGCCTGTAATCTTGCTGTACCTGCAACAGAGTAGGTACACCTCTCCCCAGTGTTTTATGACCATTCTAGAGGCCCAGTGCATGAAAATTCATGCACTGGAGGAAGTGTCCCTCAGCCCTACCTGCTCCCTCTCTCAGTCCAGGAGCCCTCAGCGGCGGGAGGCGACCCGGCCATCAGGGGAAGGCGATGCCCCATCACACCTCTGCTGCTGCCACTGCCAGCAGCGCAAGCCTCGGCCGGCCCTGGTTACCTGAGCCTTGGATGGCCCTGGGCAGCTGAGGGGCTGAGGGGACTGGGGGACTCCGGAGGCAGGTGCAAGGCAAGGCCGGGCCTGCCTCTCTGGCGGGGCTAAGGGGACTGGGCACCGCCATCTTGTGGCTGAGGACACCGCCATCTTTGAGGGTGGGGCAGTCAATTAGCATATGCCCTCCTTATTGGCTGTGGGCACTGCCATCTTTGCAATGGCGTGAGAGTCAATTAGCATATTCCCTCTTTATTAGATAGGATAAGTAGGGAGAGTAAATGGCCTTGGATGAAGTAGATGGGAGTGGGGGCTGCCTTTGAAGAAAGACAGGTGGAGGTGTCTCCTTTCACTGGGCAGGGGGAGAGATCAAGCAGTAAAGGCCAACTTTGATCTGATTTCACCTGTCCGTTGGTGAACAGGATGCAGTAGAGATCCATACAGGATGGCGACCTGTGAATCCAGAGCTTATCATATACCCAGCACTCAAGCCTGTTCAGGTCTTGCTTCATGGTTATTCTTGTCATTTGGAGCCAGCCAAGATGGAACGTCTGTAGCTGGGCCTTATAGTAGGCTGGGCTATTAATAAGCAGATTCCTATAGACTTCCTTATATGTGTCATCTGCAACAGAATAATAACAGTGGTGCACCCTTTCTTTGTCCTTCTCATATTTCTTCTCTCCCACACTTTCATCAGTCCTGTTTGTGCTGGCTCATGGTTTTAGTCTTCTAATGAAACTTCCTCTGGCTAAGCCTAGGGAAATGTGTTTCAGCTCCGTCATTTGCCCTTTGTCAAGTTGACCTATTTCATTAAAAAAAAAATGAGGTTGTGGTGTGAAGAGTACTTAGAACGCAGGAAGGGGCATGCCATCAATGCCCCAGCAAAGGTTATGTAGATAAGGCTAGCTTTCGTGAAGTACATGAATTGTCTTGGGCCCCTTTTGCTATTCTTTCTTCTTTCTTCACACTCCCCTTTAGAAACCCACTTCCCTTGCGGTACGTTCTTGCTGCTTCGCTGTTCCTCTCAGTCCTGGCTTCCCTTCAGGGTTGCGTGATTCTGTATGTCTTCACAATTCCTCTTCATCTAAATCAATACCTGTCTATGCCACTACGGGCTTTTACATTCTGTTTTATCAAAGAACAATTCAAGTAAATGTAAAGCTGATATTTTTTAGAGTGACCTAGTTTAATAGTTTTTTGTTGTTTTAGAGCAGCATATATGCTTTAGTTGAGGTTTTTCTAGAAATAGAAAAAGTCTCAAGTCATTGCAATACGTTCCTAATAATGGGAATTTCAAGCACCAGATCACACCGGAGGTTATGGAGAAGGTTAGGGCCATGTATATTATTTATTTACTTTCTATCAAATTAATAACATTGAAGTAACTGCTCTCAGCCCACAGGTGGTACCAGACCTGAGCTGATACTTATTTTTTCATGAGTACAGAATATTAGCACTAACTTTGTGGTTAGAAAAGAGAATATTAGGATCTGGAAGTGACTCTTTTGCCATTTTTTGGCCCCATGCCAAATAATTTTTTTGTGGAGAGGGAGAAAGTCTTAAGTGGCATTTATAACCCATACAAAGCTTGAGCTAATTATAAGATTCAAAACTACCTTTTTTAGTTTGTTGGAGTTGGTATTATTTACTTTAGTTTTAATATTGAGGAACTTCTGGTTTTAGTTGTCTAAATAAAGAACGCATTTCCCAGTGTCTTTGAATACTGTATAAATACACACTTGATCATCTCAGTCCCGAGACCTCCACCCAGCCCTTGTCTGTGGATCAGCAGTGTCCAGGCATGCACAGTGTGGGCAAGGTGTGCTCATTCATAATTTCCACTCTTGTCGAAACTCTGCCATGGAAAGAATTGCAACTGTTTTGATAAATCCCCTATAAAAACCTCAGCTGCTAAATATCTGCAAAGAATGAAATGCTACAACTGTAAAACTATGTTTTGTAAAACTATACCAAGCCTTTCTATTTCGGTGTTCACTGCATTTGTCCTAGGGAGGGGGGGAAAACTGATCAGCTGGAGACACAAGGCAAGAACTACATGTAATGTTACAGGGGTTGCCTTTAAGTTCATTGATAAGCCTCTTTTCTTTTTTGTTAAGATTATATTTTTGTTTCATGTCCTGAATATGGTGATGGTCACATGAATCTATACTTGTAGAACTGGACACTGGGGAGAAAAGCTCAATTTTTCTGTATGATAATATTAAACATAAAATGATGCAGTAAAGGAATGCACTTTTTATTTAAAACTATGGCAAAATTGTGGTTAAATTTCCTGAATAACGAATGAAAAGCCTCAGTTAATGTAACATCTGTCTGATTTTTTTGTTTGTTATTTGTTTTTTAAATATATTTTTATTGATTTCAGAGAAGAAGGGAGAGAGAGAGAGATAGAAACATCAATGGTGAAAGAATCATTGATCAGCTGCCTCCTGCACATCCCCTACTGGGGATTGAGCCTGCAACCAGGGTATGTGCCCTTGACTGGAATCAAACCTGGGACCCTTCAATCTGCAGGCCGACGCTCTATCCACTGAGCCAAACAAGCTAGGGCTATGTGATGGGCAGTATTAAGAGCATTATGCACACTACCTTTTATGAGGAAATACATTTTAAATTACAAATCAGAAGTCGAGGAACACATTTTTTCTTGTAGAGCCGGGAGTGGGAACAGAGCTTTGGCAATTAGAGTTTTGTTGGTAGTCATGATCATTGCAGTTACAGTGACTGTGTTTCTGTAGGGGCTCAGGTTGAAAGTTGGAAGAGGGTTGGCTGAGAGTGATTGTTAAGAGGCCCTGGCTTTAGCAGATCAGGAGTCTAGACTTGTGGGCAGTTATGAATTCCTTGATGTGCCTATCATTTTGCACATAGTAGATGCTCAATAATTAGTGCTGGAAGCTGGGACCTAGGATCTGCCTAGGCTTCACTTAACCAGCTGTGTGACCTTGATAAGTTCCTTAACCTCTCTGTGCTTCATCTCCCTCTGCCTTAAAGATTGGGAAGAGCACCTCTCTCATATGGCTGTTGGGAGGATTCAACGAGATGAAGTATGAAACTCTTAGCATAATTTGGGGCACCTTGTAAGTGATCCCGTACATGTGAAATGTGGTTATTAAATACCAGTAACTGTTGGATGAGTGGCAATGGCTCCTGCTGCTTCTGAGTTAGGCAGACAGTACTGAATAACGATGGATGGCTTGTTTTACACTTTGGTTTCTTTGTTGGGGTCGGAGCTTTTGTGAAATTATATTTTTTCATAGTAGAGCACAGAAAACTCAGATGTCTACACTTTTAATGTTTCTCTCCTTTCCTCTGTACCTTTTATTCTGAGCTTTTTTCATAATGAATTGTACCTTAAATGCCATTGTGTAAAAGTTATTTGAAGGAGTTATAATATGTGTAAATCTTCCTGGATGGTGATTATTGGATGTGAAAATAATACTTTTAATAAAATATATTTTAATTATACATATTTTATTGCAAATGCTTTTAATTGAATGAATACAGGTTAATTAAGGGGAAAAGGAAATATGCATAGGTAAAAAAAAGGAGAAGCATTCATAATCTCACAACCAGAGCCAATTACTATGCAAAAAATAATACCAGAGATTCTTATATAGCATTTACTGTGTATCAGGCATTGTTCTAAGTACTTTGTATATAATTTATTTAGCAGTTCAAAGGATTTCTATCCAGGTCATTTTCTATTCCCATGTAAACACAGGAATGGCTTGGATCTTATAATAAAAATTGTTTAGCATAATAATCTCCAGGTCTCTCCATGCTGTCTCACATGCTCTCACTCATACATGGAATCTAATAAACTAATGAATGAACAAGATACATCCAGAGACATAGAAGCATGGAAGAGACTGAAGGCGGGGTGGGGGTGGGAGATGGCGAGAGATTAACCAAAGAATTTATATGCATATATGCATTACCCATGGACAGAGATAATAGTGTGGTGAAGGCCTGGGCGGGGGCAGGGGAGTCAATGGGGAAAAGGGGGACATCTGTACTGCTTTCAACAATAAAGATAATTTTTAAAAAGGAGAAAGAAATAGGAAAACATGTTACTTCAGGAGGGTCTTTAGGGGTTTGTGTCATGAGAAAGAAGTGAATGGGCATTGCCTTTTGGGGGTCACTAACATATTCGAGGGCATTTGTATCTAATTGTACATAAATTGGTAAGTTACCAACCTGAAAAAAAATTGTTCATTATAAGGTTATTTTTCACAATAGTATACTTCTAAACACTGTTTTATGTCACTAAGTGTGTGTATGTATGTATGTATGTATATATACATATATTAATAGCTACAGAGTATTATAATCTGTGGTAATGAACCTACTGGCTCATCTCTTTGTGCTCCTGTCACCAAAGGAGAGTTTGTCATGTAAGATGTTAATAATATGATTTATTTTTCCTACAAATAGTGTTTTTAAGCAGGAAGTCAACAAAGTATCTTCTATTATTCTTTCTTTAATATTAAAAGAGTTTCAGGCAGTGCTTTGGTGTATCTAAGAGTTTTACCCTGCCTCTGTGTACCTGCTCTGAAAACTAAGAAAGCTCTGATGTTACACAGCTATTTCTTTTCTATCATATATCCAAACTATGAGATTCTGAGATAGCTCTTTCTGTTCTAAAATGTTTTAAAGTAAAAAAAAAAACACCAAAAAACATCTAAGTATTTATTATACTGTGTAAATGATGAGACGTTTTGGGTTACTGACCGTTGGCATGTAGTATAGAAATTTATCTTTCAGTTTTGATGGAAAAAAACTTGGTCTAATGCCAATTATGACTATTCCCTAATAGTAAATAGGACATACTTGTTGAGATCCATGTGGTTTGAGTCATGCAGTGTCCTCACCTATCCCTTTAATTTATTTTTAAGGCAGGAGATGAGAGTGATGGATTGGTTTCAGGGTGTGAACACAGTCTCTGATTGTAATTCGGGAGATATGTGGATCTGAAGTTGATGGGCAGGCTGCCTGCTTCGCCAGGTGAGCTTCTATTATCTCAAGAACCTGTGCCGATTAGTCTGCTATCATATTGAGAGACCTCACTGTGAATACAGACGTTTTCCCAGGGTGGCTGAGAAGTTAAAGGAAGTATTCCATCAGAGGTTTAATTCTTCTATTGTTTCAAGCCTATGGAATTTTATTTAACTAATAGGATAGCATGTTTATACAGGAGGTTTCTAGAAGTCTTATTTTCCTCTCCAGTGACCATTCCCTTCCTCCTACTTCAAATTAGGGGCAGTTCATATATAAGGCATAAACATGTATAATCTTATTTTCCTAGGCTAGTGTCTTGCGAAAACTAAAAGTTCAATACGTTTATTGAATAGCAAGTGATTGTATATATTTATTATACAGCTTTTTCACAGCTACTGAGAGCAGCATTATCTAATTTGGCTGTGATTTTGCCTTTTCAGAACGTGATTGAGATTGCTCTTTTACAGTTTTCAAGAATTAATGTGCATTTGCTTTAATTCTAGAAAGCATTCTCTGAGTAGGTTTATGTTTCTGTTTCTTAAGAGGCTTATGCTTTGATCAAAGTCATTACACTGGATTCCTTTGGGGGATCAGATCTTCACACTTCCGGGGGACCTTATGAGGAATTTCTTACCTGTTTTTCACATATTCTGTCATATACTTTATATTATGAGTGTGTTCATTTTGTATAGTGATGTACATCACATAGTTAAGTAATCTGATCATCAATAATTACATTTCTCAATTCCACCCAACAATGAATCAGTGGGTAAACATGAAAGAAACAAAAAAAAGAAAACAACACCTAGTTTTTCTCACTTAATATTTTAATATTTTATTTTATCAAAATACTCCTTTACATTTTCCTGTAGCAATTATATATAGGATCTATCAAAGTAAAACTATCAGTGTACTTATCAGACTAAAAAAACACCTTTGTCCTTAAAATACACATGGACACACACCTTTTTATTTTAGAGGAAGATTAGATTTCTCTGAAGAAACTAAAGATACAGTCGTTTTTCAAGAAACCTTATTGTCATCATTAGCAAAGACAAGCACTGAAAATATATTTAACATTTTCAATCAGCTGTTATTTGAAACTAAACTTTGGAGTTGGTTATCGATGTAGAAGGAATTCAGGAAGTCATTCAAGGGCAGAGAACAGGCTGTGTTAAGCAGAACTGATTGCTGTAGGTATATTGGGAGGAGGGTGGTGGTGTAGTTTCAGTGGGAGATAGGTGTTCTGTTAGCCTGCTAGCACTTGCCATCCATGTGATAAGCATAAAATTATCCATTTAGCTTTATTTCTATCAAACTCATGCATCCTGCTCCTCCTTACTGAATAAATGCCAAATTTAAGTATATAATCCTAGTAAGATTTAGGGAGGACGCTAAAAATAAACAAAACACACACCACTCTCCATCCTTCTACCACAATTAGAAAAAAAAAATGTACCCAATGTCACTAGATAAAATGGAGAAAGAGAGAAGAGAAAAAGCAAATCTTCTTACTTCAACAGTAAACGAACTTTCAAACATGACTCTTTTTTTTTTTTAATAGACACTTGCATAGTTAGGGGGTTTCTTGAGATTGTACTTGAAATTAATGTAGCATGTTTACCAGCAGGAGCCTAAATATTAATATTGTTTGATATGTATAGTGGATAGATTCTAAAAGTAGATGGAACAGTGAAAGTATGTCTAATAAATACCTATTCTCTATTAGCTCACAAGTTCACCTTGGACAGGCCCTGCAATACTGGGAGTTAAAGAGGGAAAGAGATTACTCTTTCCTCCAGGCTGGCCTTACGATGTTTATACACCTGAGTACTGTAAATATTAGGGTACTTTCTGCCTACCATTTCAGACTGATTTAGAGTTGTACTTTCATATATTTCCTGGATTGTCCCTTCTACAGCTGTACCAAGAGCCAGTGTGGGTGTAGAATAGTCTTGGTGGATCAGATAGAAAGACTCATTTTTTTATTATTATTGTGGGAATGATCTCTGGATATCTATGCCCTTCATACAAATAGATCTTTATCACATACCTATCTCCACTTCATCTTGAATCCCCTAAGAATTTGAATATAAAATAAGCAAAAATACAATAGAAATAGACTGATAGATAGATGGTTGCCAGAGGATTAAGAACTATAAATTGGTAGTCACAAAATGGGCCTGGGATGCAAAGTACAGCATAGGGAATCCTATATAATAAGAGGCTAATATGCAAATTGACCAAACATCGGAACAACCAGTCGCTATGACGTGCACTGACCACCAGGGGGAAGATGCTCAACACAGGAGCTGCCCCCTGGTGGTCAGTGCACTCCCACAGGGGGAGCACCGCTCAGCCAGAAGCCAGGCTGAGGGCTGGTGAGCGCAGTGGTTGGTGGTGGGAGCCTCTCCCGCCTCTGCAGCAGGGCTATGGATGTCCGACTGAGGCTTAGGCCTGCTCCCTCCATCAGTTGGACATCCCCGAGGGCTCCTGGACTGCGAAAGGGCGTAGGCCAGGCTGAGCATCCCCCCGCCAGTGCACAAATGTTGTGCACCCGGCCTCTAGTAGAATCAATAATACTGTAATAATTACATATGGTGCCAGGTGAGTACTGGAAATATCAGGGGCACCACCATGTAAAGTATGATTGTCTAATCACTATGCTGTATACCTGAAACTAATACAAAATAGTGCTGAATGTCAACTGTAATTGAAAAATAAAACTTATAAAAGAATTTGCACATAAATCTGAAGGTAAAGGCTCTCTGTATTCCTTAGGAGGATGTTTGTTCACACCAACTCTCTTAGTGCCACCAACTTCCCCAGAAGTTCTGGATAAAGGACATTGCGGCCATGGATTCCAGGACTTGGTCCTTATGTCATATCTGTAGTTATGTTGCGTGCACTGTTTCCTCTTTCACTACTCAATCAGAAGCAGTAAAGAGTAGGGGATAGGCAATAAGCCAGAAATTTTTCATAATTATCTTTAAGAAATGTGATATAAAAATGTTTCTTATCCAGTTTACAGATATGAAAATCTGGAGCATATGACATCTGCCAGAGATATTTATAAGTTATTGTGAAATATTTTAAAAGTACATAATTGAGAGTCATAAATATGGTGACTTCTTTATAATATATTGATAAATTATTTTTTAGCATACTTATTGGTTTCATAAAGCCGCTAAAAGGACTTTAGGGGTTTCCCTTATGTGCATCTGTATATAAAGAGAGAATAAAATGAAGGCCTTAATGCATATTTATTAATTATCTCTAAGGTTTTGAAAGGGAAGACATGGTCCAGATCAGACATTTAGATCATATTGAAATGTTCATAATTATTTCTAATAGATGATAGAAAGTTTATATTGTTAGTGATTTTCCCCTCAGTTTCTGTATTATTGGGATACTGTTTTTCTTTTAGCAACTGTAGGGTCAAGGGAAATATTTTATTAAACCAGTCAAATCTATTGAAACATGCATTTGTAAGTATTGACTTATTTAGTCTTCATAAAATCCTATGAGGTGGACACTGTTGCCCTCGTCTTATAGACGAGACATGGATGTACAAAAGCCATTAAAAGGTGGAGCTGATATTCAAACCTAGGTTGTGTCACTCCAGAATCTTTGTTCTTAGCTAGTATGACAATATTTCCTAAAGTACATATTGTCATTTATTCTGGGCTGGAAGTAAACATAGTGTGTTTCAACTAGCTTTTAATAAAAAATGATATGGAATAAAAATAGATCATTGTGTGTATATATTATGTGTAGTATAGTATTGTTTTATGAAACCATTTTATAAACATGCATCTATTTTTAGATACACATAGATGTACATATTATATTAGCACATAGGTCACATACATATTGAGTTGCAATAAAAATGTATTTCTGATTGTGTATCTAGGTCAAAAACATTTGCAAGTCACTGAACTACACTAAACAGCCATTCAGTGCCTTGAAAATAAGAGTTCAATAAATCTTTATTATGTTGAATGAATGTATTATTGAATTTAAAGAAACCCTCATACAGTGTTAGGCTAAAAGGTTTCTGCTGAATGTATAATTTCCCTGTGATATAGCACCCAAAATAATAGCCCCATAGTTCTTATCAATGGAACTGTAGCTGCCTGATAATCAATTAGTTTATATCCCAGTCCCAATCTAAATTCAAGTCTTCCTCCCCCAAATTTTCTGGTTGGTAATGCTTTATTGCTTTAAGACTTGGCCTCTTGTAGTTTAATACTATCAAAAAATAATAATAGTCCAAATAAACAGCAATTTCTAAAAATAACTTAACAATCTGGATTCCATTAGAATAATGATACATCAACAAGTGGTGTTTATTTCAGCAGTGCAAAGATAGTTCAATAGTAGGCACCTTCCTAATAGTTATCATATTAACCTAAGTATAAAAATCATAGCATTATTTCTAAGGACACTGAAAAGACATATGATAAAAATTAACAGCCATTCTACACACTCAATAAAATAGTATTTAAAGGAGACTTCTTCAATGGGATACATATATACTTACATCATCCCAAAGCTATTATGATTGATGGGAAAACACATGAGGCATACTCACTAACATAGAAATAAGAACAAATTTGGCTTATTTCCTTCACTGTTATTTACTGTTGTGCTGGAGGAACTTGCCAATGTCATTAGATAAAAGGAAGAGAATAGGGCAGTGATGGCGAACCTTTTGAGCTCGGTGTGTCAGCATTTTGAAAAACCCTAACTTAACTCTGGTGCCGTGTCACATATAGAAATTTTTTGATATTTGCAACCATAGTAAAACAAAGATTTATATTTTTGATATCTATTTTATATATTTAAATGCCATTTAACAAAGAAAAATCAACCAAAAAAATGAGGTGACACGCGTGTCATAGGTTCGCCATCCCTGGAATAGGGTATAAAAATTAGAAAGGAAGTGGTAAAATAATTGTTATAATTTTATAAGATTTTATATTCACAACCCTCATAGGATCAGTTGAAAAATGATCACCCACAACATATTAGTTCAGTAATAGGGAAGCTCAAAATTAATGTATGTGTTATTTAATTGCATAATATTTGATTAAAGAATATACAGAAGAATACTTAAAATGGGAAGAGATACCATATTCTTTGGCAGGTAGACTCATCATTCCAAAAGTCCACTTAAAATGATTAATGTCTTTAAATTTATAAAACTTTAAAACTTCTACATGACAACAAATACGAGCAAAAGCAAAATATAAATAGGTTGGTGGTATAAATTACAACTCATTATGAATAAGCTGTATCTCCCTAACACATAGGAACTCCAAGTAATTGATAAAGAAGACCTAACATAAATCTGGTTATATTAACACATAGGTCACAGAAAATTACCACTGACTTTTACACATATAAAGAGTTCCTCAACTTCTTTCCAAACAGAAGAAATCTAAGAGTACACAGACAGTATTTTTATAAAGTGCAGTGCATTAGCCCTGGCTGGTGTGGCTTGGTTGCTTGAATTGTCACTCAGTGCACCGAAAGGTGGTGGGTATTGATTCCTGGTCAGGGCACATATCCAGGTTGTGGTTCTGTCCCTTGTTGGGGTGCATGTGAGAGGCAGCCAGTTGATGTTTTCTCTCTCTCTCCCCCCTCCCTTCCTCTCTCTAAAATCAGTTAATTTTTTTTAATGCAGTACATTAGCAAAAATCAAAATGTGTAATGGCATACTCTGTTGGCAAGGCTACAAGGAAACTAGGATTTTCATACATTGTTGAGGGGAGTAGGAGTTGTTATAAATGTAAATTGGAACAAATGCATATGAGCTTTGATTTAGTAGTCCTATTGCTACAAATTTATCTTACAGTATATTTGTAAAATGTTAAGCATACAAAATTGTTCATGACCACATTATTGTTTTTTTAATTTATCTTTACCGTTTAAAGTATTGCAGATGTCCCCTTTTACTCCCATTGACTCCCTCTACCCTACGCCTGCCCCCTCCCCAGGTCTTCACTGCACTATTTTCTGTCCATGGGTTAAAAATGTATGCATATAAGTTCTTTGGTTAATCTCTCCCCCCTGCCCTTCCCTCTGAAATTGTCTTTAATAGCAGAACATGGGAAACATTTTAGAAATCTGATGAAATAAATTAGGTACATCAATAATGGAATATATATAGACATATAAAAAATTGAGGAACCTTATGAATATGAAAAGATTTCCGAAATATATTGCTAAGTTTAAAAAGGCAAAGGCAGAATAAAATAAGATACATTTGTGCAAAAAAGGATAAATTATTGGTACTTGTGTTAAAAAGATTGGCAAACATACAAGAAAGCAATAAACTGATTATTTATTTTGGGGGTATGGAGGTTGAGGGTTCATAGCTGAGCAGATAGGGGGTTGGGATACAGGCAAGACTTTTCATTATATACTTTATTAAAGCAAGAATTTTCATTATATACCTTAATTTTTAAAAAACATGTAAATATATATCTATTCAACAGCCCAGAAAGGAAAAAAAAAGATAGACACTAAAAGTAACAAATGAACCACACCACTCAATGTTAATAAACAATTGGACAAAAATTAGGATTGGAATTCATTTTAAAAATTACTGGACATTTTTATATAACATGCACCTCTGAAAATTATAATATTAAAAATCTCGGTATTATATTTTACTTTGCTTACGCTAATCTCCTTGTAATATATAACATTGTCAAATTGCCATGCTATAACATGATGGTAATAGTGGTAGTGTTAGGTGTTTGTTTTCATTAGTGTTAAAATTAGTTAATAAATAGAAATGTATAGTATATGAACACAAATGAGAACATGGGACCTCTGTTCATTGTGGGATTCAAGAGCGACATCGTATGTTTTGGTGGGATTTATTTATTAGTTCTGTGAATTATTTAACATTTCAGAAAGTTGATCTCTTAATTTGTAAAAAAGATACCAATAATTACCTCATAGAGTTGTGGTCAAGATTAGAGTGAAAGTCTTTATAAAACACTTAGCATAGTGAATACTGAATGCAAGCATGTATTATGCCGGTGATTATGTTAATTATGATGTGCAACCTTAAAGTTCTAAGGTGAGTGTTGACAAGCCAAAAAGCACAGCTTGCACCTACTTACAATATTTGACATCCTATATAATAAAAGGCTAATATGCAAATAGGCCGAATGGTGGAACAACCGAACAACCAGTCGCTGTGACGTGCGCTGACCACCAGGGTGCGTGTGCAGAACATGGCGGGCATTGGCCATGGTGGGATGGTGGAGCAGGTGAGCGGAGGCACCAGACCAAGGTGGGGCCCCGGTCGCTGCCATCGGGGTGAGCCTCTGGTGGTTACTGAAAATTCTTTGCTCCCGCTCACACCTGCAGCTGGCGCCAGAGCCACTGCTTAGCCCACATCACTTGGTGCCTTCAGTGGGTGTGAGTGGCGGCTGCCGGCCCCAAACGCCCCTCAGGGCTTCTCCACCTCCTCCTTCTTCTGAGGGGCGATTGGGGCAGCAGCCGCTACTCGCACCCGCTGCTGGCACCGGCCCCAATTGCTCCGCGCCATCAGCAGGTGCTAGCGGGGCTGGCACCATCAGTGCATGGGAGCAGTGGTGGCAGACAGGGTTCCAGGGGGCCATGGCGGGAGGCGCCTGGCGGGGGTGCAGAAGGATGGGCTGAGACCCGCCCCTGTACCCACCGCAGCCTTGCAGCCCACAGTTCCTTTCAAGGTGCACAAATTCGTGCACTGGGCCCCTAGTATTTGAATAAAATAAAGGGGGAGTTGATCACACAATTTTCAGTGGTGTAAGTTTGGGTCTGCTTGTATTTTTTGTTTACCAAGAGCCTGATAGATCAACTGTTAAAATCACTTTTTGCCAGACCTGCATGGCTCAACGGTTGAGCATTGACCTATGAACCAGGAGGTCAAGGCCACATGTCCAGGTTGCAAGCTCCATCCCCGTGGGGGTGTTCAGGAGGCAGCCAATCAGTGATTCTCTCTCATCATTGATTTTTCTATCTCTCTCTCCCTCTCCCTTCCTCTCTGAAATCAATCAAAATATATTTTAAAAAATCACCTTTAAAATAATCTCAACTTGAATATTTGATATGGAAAATTAACTTTCACATTTAAGTTTTTACAAATGCTTTAGAGTATGGCTGATTGTTTTGTGTTGTTTTTTTAAATGGCATACCCACTGGAAGAAATAAGATGCAGTTATTAAAAATTAGGTGCACAAACATTATGATGGCATAGGAATTTTACAAAATAAATTTAAAAGGCTGCACAATTTCATTTAGTAGAATCTCAAATTGGTAAATAAATACTCACTACTGTATGAGTATTTCATAGAGAAAAGATAGGAAGAATATACATCAAATGCAGTGGTCATCTTTGAGTGTTGGAATTATAACATTGGTTCTATGTTATTTTCTAGATTTCCAAATTTTCTACAATGAACATGTAATGCAGTGCGTTTATACTTTGAAAATGGATTTTAGGATGAGTAGAATCTAAATATATGTACCTACTACAGAAAAAGCAGTTCAAAGCCCTACTAACTTTGCTAGTAGAATCTTCTTCCAGAAGAGTAGAAGCTGGCACCTGGGAGTGCTCTTGGCACTCTTGCGCGTTGAGGAGGGGTTTATTTTGGTAAAGTAACACTACCACTGGAACCTGATGGCTACTGCAGTGGGATCAGATCTCAGGTCACATCAGTTCATTAGCTCAGCCTGGAGCTCAGCTCTCTGAGGTTGTGGGCCACACTAAGGTGTTGTTGTTTTTAATTTTTATTTTATTGACTTCATTGGGGTGACATTGGCTAATAAAATTATATAGGTTTTGGGTGTGCAGTTCTATAATACATCATCTGTATATTGTATTGCATGTTAACCACCCCCCCAAGTCAACACACCAGGGGTTTTTAGAAGGGGGTCACTCTTTCTTTCATGCACTGCATTGTACTTATTGAGATCAAATACAGATCACAGGGTCTTGGTGAAAGTAGCCCATTAGGCTACTGTAAGGAAGTTACTTTGTGCTATGTAAATGGAAGAAAAATGTAAAAGTATTGTGTAAAGTTCTTCTATACGTCTGTTTACTTTAAAAAAAAATCCCCTGTGAAATAATTGTACATCTTATAGTCTTCATTATTTCGTTTCTTAGCAGCTGGTGATATGTTCTAGTTGACATCAAGCATAACACCCATTTTAAATACTTCTGAGAATAGTCAGTGACCTAAATACTGAAAAATGATGTCTTGTTGGTTTCTACTTAGTAATTTCAATAATTTTTCCTTGATTTATAGTCAATCCATCCTCCTGAAAATTCAATTTAGTGTCTCTGTTGTTTTTATGCTACCTTTTGTCTAATTTAGGATTATGCCCCTGATTCCTTTCATTTCATTTAATCAGAGCTTTTAAGAGATATTTTAGCCCCTTTTATCTTAGAGGTGTGAAACAAAGAAAAGTTAAGGAATTGTCCAAGGCCACACAGGTAATAGATAAATGAACTTCGAGTCTTTTCACTTCCAATTTAGGATGTCACAGTTATTTTTTAGAAATTCTCTAATATATTGTCAAGAAAGGTATAGGACATTTCTGTTCTTTACCATATGATGAGCTGATAGGTGCAATGATAGGTACTTGGAATGGGAATTACATTAAAAATTTTAAAATCTTTTACTTCTAAAGCATTTAAATTGGAGAGACACTTTTTAGTACTGTTGTCTAAGTATTACATATTAATTACATCTTAAATACGTGAATTATTTAATATGTTCATCATAGTACTAAATATGAACAAGATATATGAAAGTGAGACTTGATGTACTTCACTTTTAGATTTTTCTTAGTGTCAAAGGGCTGTTAGATACTTTGCATCAAATGGAAAACCTACAAAGAACAGATTTTTTTTTTCTTAAAAGTTGTTAGACCCTCTTTTCATTTAGAAAAACAAGGGTGTCCTAAGTTAAACAGGAAAAGAGTTTGATTCTCTCTTTTTGTATCTTACTTGTTTAGAAACCACAGAGGAAATAGGGTCAGTGTCAAAAATACTTAAATACTAATTATTTGGTTCATTATTTTCAGTCATTATAATAATGCCTCCCCCCCCCCAACAGAAGTAGCTAATTGTGAAGTTTATCAATTTAAATAAAGTACATTTAGGGATTTTATATCTTAAAAAGAAAAAAAAAGAATAATTCTTATAATTGTGTTTCTGGTTATAAAAATATATAGAATGAAGAAAGTGTTGTTGAAAATATTATACTTATTTATCTTTTGCCCCAGAGATGTTTTATTATCTGAAGAAGGTGAAAATTAAACAGTGTAAAAGTTGTTTCAAGACTCTTAAATCTTAATACAAACTTTTCAGCAAAATAGTTTCCTGAAATAGAATTTAGTTAAAGTGTGAGCAACAGAGTTTTTGAGCATGGTGCCAATCTGTCCATGGTTTGGTTAAAGCTTCCTCCTTCTCCCACTCCCCACCCCAGAATTCTGATTTCCAATGTTAGATTGGAGGTCAAAAAATGATCTTTGCACTTTAGTCTTTGGACTTTGGTTACAGTTTTATAAGTTGGTAAAGCTTTCTGTAAGTTGCATTGTTGTTTTTGTAGATACAATTATTTCATCAAGGCATTTGGGAAAATTTGAGTCTATTAGAGGTGATATGATGTAATGTGTATAAACAAAACTTACAGAGAAAAGACAGTTCAGGAATTATCATTCCTTCAGTGTGTGTGTGTGTGTGTGTGTGTTGCTACAGTGGTATTCTCTCCTCTCCTTCCCAGACCTCTTCTGTATTTTCACTCATAGTGATGTCAGGTTCTTTAGGGAACAGCTGGAAAGGAAAATAGCAGGAGAGAAGAGGACTGGATCTTTGGGGAATGTTGGGAGGGAAGGCAGTGGGGGAATTGGTTTCTATGGGTAGCTCAGGGGAGAGAGCTCGGCCATAGGAGAGAAGTCAAATCTTGTGGGAGGTTCAGGGGAATAAAGAGTGAGGAATTAGACATTTCAGGGAGTCACTGGAATTGAAAGAAAAAGAGCAATGAAGAATGCATTTGGACACCCCTCCAAGGAGACTAGTGACAGAAAGCAATGGGCTCCTCTGAGAAAATTTGAAGCAGGGGTGGGGGAGGGATGGACTCTCTCCACTATTTTTGTTGTTGGATCCACGTAGGTCCCTAGTGTGAGGAAGGATCTCGATAGCCATAGTTACAAATGGGTTGGCTGTGTGTGTCTACTTGTGTCTGTAAGTCTCGTTCCGATTTCCTCTCCTTTTTACCATCTTATCTGCGTCTGGGAATGGCTGAAGGCTTCATTGCTATCTGTATGCTGCATGCTGTGTGGATATTTTAAGGCGTGACTTTATCAGAGTTGGCATCTAAATGCCGAGGAAAATGCAGGGCAAGCTTGCTCTAGTTGGGGTTCCTGTCACCAGACCATGGCAATGTGGAACAATGGAGACATTACCTGAACTCACTGGGTGCGAGCAGAGCCCCTGCTTCCAAGCTTGTCTTTATCGGTGTTTAAAATAGTGCCCAGGACTACGAGTGCTATCTGTAAAGAGAACATCTCCTTCCCATTCTCTTCTTTTCCCTGTCATTTATGAATATTTCAGGGGGAAGGCTTTTGTTTGAGCAGTTAGAAATGTGGAAAAACAAGATTACAAGGTCGGGGTGAAAGTAGTACAAGATTGGAAGAATGAAAGTCTTTTTCTTTACTCGCAGTAAAATGATACTCTTGGCTTGAGGCCAGAGAAACATAGGAGTTAGGATGGTGCAGACAGGACTGGCAACAAGTTTGTTAAGGAATGGGCTGAGAGAGCCTTGTCTCTGCCCTGTGGTTTACTGTTGCATTTGAGTTTTAACTCTTTGTTTTTTCGCCCGTTGGAAGCGGCGGTAGAGAGATCGCCCTGAGCTTTAAAACCACAGCAAAACAAAACTTTTAAAACACGTGTGGTAGCCGAAGAGACCAACAGGTTCTGTTTTAACTGTAAAATAATATTTTTCTGAGAGTTTGCAGTATCTGTGGAATAGTTAACTCTCTCTTTTTCTTCCCATTTTATCTATATTATAAATAGGATCTGAAGTGAGCTTGAAAATAAAGAAAATAGCATAATTTTTATGCAGAAAATATATGCACCTTCTGAATGTACCATTTATGTGACATAATTAGCATTCCTGTTAGTCAGTACATTTCAGAATACTGTAGTCTTAGAAAATTCAAAGTAATTTTAATTTTTTCCTTATAAATATAACTATATTTGTGATTAATAAATAATTATATAATATTTTTAAATTTTAAAGTATTTCTGTAATGTTTATTGTAATTTATAATAATTAACATTTTTAGCAAATCCATATACATTGTAAAACAGCTTATTATTAAGCTCTCTTCAAAAAGTAATATTAATACAAAAATGTAATATTGTGTTACATTTTTATTTTTACTGATTGTCCAGAGTTTACAAAACAAACATTTATTGAAGACCAAGATGTAATTTTATTATAAGAAGAAATTTCCTTTCATGGGATGGATGCAGCAATAAAAAATGTTAAAGCGATTTCCTATTCTTTCCTTAAAAAAAAAAGCCTATTTATCCTTTGTCATCTTATACTCATAGTCATTCATTCTCTAAGTCAATGGAGTACATAATATTAAGTGCCCATTAAACTTATATTGTTTCCTTTTTAGTCTGTTGATTTGATAAATCGTAAGATTATCTTTTGTAATCATTAATAAAATATTTTTATTAGTAAAGCTGGTACAGTATAATTTTTTAAATTATTAGTCAGGCTTTGGAGGCAGTCTTAGGTTAAAACCCCATGAGTTTGGTTAGCTGTGACAAACATGTCTATATGTCTAGCCATCATCATTTAATATGATCTATTGTTATTTAACCAAAAGAATAACTGCATGCTGAGTGACCTTGTGTGAATAAGTCAGTATGTCTGAGCCTCAGTTGTCACCTATATAAACAGAAGTGATAACACTGATAGTTGTGAAGATTGTTATAATTACATGTATGTTTAAGCCCCCTATATATTTGGAATATAGAGGTGCTCAGTTTCTTTGAACATTATGATCGCTCAGTTACTTATTGTTATTATTTATATTATCATTATTGTGATCACGATATGAACTCAAGCCTTCCATGATTCCTTGCCTCCGTGCTGTTTTCTCTGTCTCTGTTTTCACTACTGGCCACCTTACAATATTCTAGAATAAAACATTTTCACACTTGATTCCATCGCGATGCCTTCATGCTCTTGCACAGCAGCGGAGCCATGCTAGGGAGGCGCTGCTGTTCCCCTCCCTTCCTCCTGATGGCTGGGCGTGGGACAGAAAGAGTGAAAGACTCCATTATTTTGTTAGGATCCGAGACTCAGTTATTGAAATCTTGAGAGATTGACATCTTGTTTATTTTTGCAATCCCTTATTGTTTGCATGTCGGAAACAAAGAAAAGGTGCAAAAAAAAAACCAGCTTCCAAACTTGTCCTGGTGAATTGTGAGCTGCTCTGGTTTAGTTATTTTTGTACTGCATTGAATGGTCAAGTGCTGTGCTACCCTGTACATTTTAATTCACTATTGAAAGTTCTGTTCTAAATTTTTGCCCTTTTCCACTTTCCCTTTATGCCTCAAGAGCTGAATACCTTTGCTCCCGCTGGATAAAAGTTGGGTAAACAGACACCTTGACAACTGCTAACAGTACCACACCTTGGCTTTCCGAGGCACAGAACGGAGTCACTTATTTCTGGGGTGAAACACCTGTCCCATCTGAACGATGCCACTCACAAATTCCAATAAAATATGTTGTAATTGAAACAATGAAGTTGTCACAACTTTCAAAGTATGTATGTGTGCACTGTATATGCTTCTTTCCCAATTGTGTGCTAAAAAAGAAAAGAAAAATCTAGGTAGCAGGTTCAGGTCTAAGCCTGGGAATCACTTCCTGTTGGCTTGCAGGGTGACACTGTTCTTCTAAGTGCCAGTTTGAATACTAGCAACTGGTCATGGATCAGTTATCTGAAATGGCAGGTTTATTTGTTGAAGGAGGAATGACATTATTTCCTGTCCTTTACACAGAGCTGAAGTGAGAATAAAGTGGTACGAATGTTCCTCTGCACCTTAGGTGTGAATGTACTACCATTTGTGCTACTGATTTGATTGCAACAGCTACTATCATTAGCATCTTGGACCAAACATGGAACACACTGTGCTCTATTTCATGTATGTTGGAATACAGAGACTGTTTAAAATACTGTGAAAGGCACCAGATTATTCATTTGATAGCTGACTACGGCCTTATTAAATATGGGGGTCTTATAGTTATTTTCATTTGTGGCCATTAAACATTTTTAGTCCTTGCCCTTGAAATGAAATATAAATTTAATTTGGGCCTGGGAAAGACTTTTCTCCATTTGAAACTAATTTGTTTTTGTAATCTCAGAATAATTTCTATAGTAGGTAGTGCCTATCACCAGAAAAACCTCAATGTGAAGAGAGCTTATTTATATATTGTAACTCCTTTCCCTAGTGCATTCTTAAGGCAGATTGGAGTGAAGGAATCCACTCATTTCATTTCTAGTGCCTTTCCTAGACTACCTTGTGTAAAGACACTTTTAATTTGACATCTGGAAGAAAAACACACACAAAACTCTTTTAGATTGGAGAAATCCTATATAATAAAAGCCTAATATGCAAATTGTCCTCTCAGTTGGTGATTTGATTGTTTACTATGATGTGCGCTGCTATGATGTGCACTGACCACTAGGGGGTGGTGCGGAACATGGTGGGCATTGGTGATGTACTGTGACCTCTCGCCAGGCTACTTGGGAGTGGGCGGGGGGGTGACGGGGATAGAGGTGCAGTGAGAATGTGGGGTGTCCACCAAGTTTGCTCTCACTTTCCCTGCTACCCTCCCCGGGGACACCAGGGCTCACGTGCCGGGGAAGCCGCCCTCCCCCACCATGCTCAGGTGCCAGGTGCCCGCGAGGAGCCCACCCCACACCCACGCCCAGTGGCTTCTTGTTGAGCTGGGCCGCAGCCGCTGGAACCTCAGGGGCTAGTCTGAGTCCCCCTGAGTTCAAGCAGGAGCCAGTCTGCAAGGCCAGCCAGGAGAGAGCGCGCTGCCCGTCCGGCTTGCGTGCAGTGCCACTGGGTGGTCCAGAGACCCATGCTGTGCCCCGGCCCACGGCATCTGGCTGCACTCACCACATCTCTGCATGGGGACCCAGGCACCGTGACTCAGGCGGAGGGGGGCATGTGGGGGACCAGGTGCTGCCCAGGGCCCAGAGGTCAGCTGGGACCTGCCCTTCCATGCCAGATGCTCGCACTTCAATTGCCAGCCAGGCCTAGGGACTGCACCCATGCACAAATTTCATGCACCAGGCCTCTAGTAATGAATAATGCTACTTTAGAGACTGCCTTGTATCTTTCTCTCCATTTCAGTCACTATATGGTGTTATAAATAACCAAGGAAAACATTTCATGGTTTCTGAGATTTCTTTTAAGGGAGTCTTGAAAGGTATGAAGTGATTTACTGATATACCAAACTTTATCACTATAGACACAGGAATGTTTTTGTTCCATCTCACTTTTTTTATTGTAGTACTCTCTTCTTATTCTTCTTTATTCTAGTAAATGCATTATTAGGGAGATTTTATATATATGTCCCCAATAAAGTTCAACTGTGTAGGTAGGATCTGTATTGTTAAATTATTGCATTAATGCCAAAACTGATAAGAAGTTGTGTTGAAACCATAAAAGAAAATGCATAATAAGCATTTTTATTCTTTGTTGGCTTTATACTATTGAGGTTTCTCTTTAATAACTCTATACAGGAACATAGAAGTGTTTTTAATACCTCCCGAAGTAGCAAAAGGTTCTGTTAAAGTAGCCAAGTGTTCCAAAATAGTTTTATTAGTGTGACGAACTTCATTAATAATTTAAATGTAAACCTGTGAGGTTACTTTTATTGTTTGGTTTTCATAGTTTATTTAATGACTGCTCTACAGAATAGGAGTTATTCTGTACTAAATCAGTATTAAGTTAAAATCCAGTCACTTCATTCAATAAACTTTTAATATCGTGTATCAAATGTGTGGCTTTTATGAGGGGTTAATATGGTATACTGGCTATTTTCCTGTCTATATTTTTATCCTCACCAAAAGGAGAGAGGGGGGGAGAGAGAGAGAGAGAGAGAGAGAGAGAGAGAGAGAGAGAGAGAGAGAAAGAGGTTTCACCCATATATACCCTCACTGGAGATTGAACCTGCAACCTAGTTATGTGCCCTGACCAAGAATCAAACCTGCAACCTTTTGGTGAAGGATAATGCTCCAACCAACTGAGCCACCTGGCAGGACTCCTGGTATTTTTAAATTAATATCTAATTTGAGTTGAGATCAATGTAAGTGGAACATCATTAGTAAGAGAATGGTTTTTAGTTTTTAATTTCAGTTTATTTTATTACAAAACAGCCACTCTCCATTCCTAAAATCAAGCATTCTTTGTAACAGTGTTAAAAATGTCTGTGGACTGCGTAGTGTTTTATTACCTGTCTGCCTTGAGATAAATATAGAAATTTAGGAAGTATTTAAAACTTTAAAAAATGTGTTGTTGTTTTTTTTTAATTTCAGAGAGGGGAAGGGAGAGTGGGAGAGAGAGAAAGAAACATCAATGATGAGAGAGAATAGTTGATCTGCTGACTCCTGCACACCCCCTACTGGGGATCAAGCCTGCAACCTGGGCTTATGCCCTGAGCAGGAATCGAACGAGTGACCTCTTGGTTCCTGGGTTGATGCTCAACCAATGAGCCACACCAGCCAGGCACATGTTTAAAACTTTTATAAAAATTTGACAGTAATGAAAATTGGGAGCTTGTGTTTTATGTTTTTCAAAGTTCACTTTTATTGTATTATACAAAGGTTATTTTTAACAAATTGGAAATTAGATTAAAATGTGATTTTTTTCACAGTTGACAAGCACTGCTTTAGAAGACCTAAGGAGAGTCAGCTATGTGCTTAGTGTCTTAACTGCTACACCTTATAATATAAACATATCCCAAGCCAACTTATATTACTAACCAGCTTATATTTACGTAAATAACCATATGATTTTTATAAAGGAAACTAAAGTGAAAATGAAAGCCAGCTCTTCATATTCTCTAAAGCAGCAGAGCTTTTACTCCTATGCCTAAATGTCATTTATTAAGTGCCAGGTACAACGGTTGGCTTTATCTCACTTATTGCTATAAAAGTGCAAGGGGGTTGGGTTGGTTCTGTCTTAGCCTTTTTTAAAGATGAGATGGGGAGGGGTTGTTATAATTGTACATTTTTTTAGTTTTTATTTTCGAAAGTATTACATAGGTCCCCTTTTTACCCCCATTGACCTCTCCCAGCCTGTCCTTTTATGTTAGGATAGGAGATGGTGTTTTCTAATTTTCATTCTAGATTTTTTAGGAGTTTGTTTTGTTTTAATAATAGAAGGAGGGAAAACATTATATTTGAGTAGATTTTAGTAGTTTTATATGTATTACTCTCTAAAATCAGGAGCTAGTTGGAGGTAGAAGAGGAAGGTTGAAGTATTTGCAAATCTTCAGTGGGAAGTTGGTAGAGAGATTAAGGTGACACTTCATCACACATGTTGATCTTGACCTCAGAGTCTGTTACAGAGTCTGTTGCATTTATGGATAAATGCAAACTTTTAGGAATAATGCGTTCAAGTTATAGTTGATACTGTTTGTAAGGTGGAATCCTTCCTTCCAAAAAGGAGAAGATATTTGATTTTTGAATGCATTCCTACTCTTTATTCCTTCTCAACTCTTAGGAATCAAGTATATAATATTTGCAGCTAATAAAGTAGTACTTATGATATTTTTCTCCTCAAACTTCTTTGATAATCTGTTTTTTTTTTTATATTGGCAAGTGAGAAAAAGGAAGAAAGGAAGAAAGGGAGGGTGGGAGGTATTGTGGTAAAGAGAGGAAGGGTGACTTCCCTTACTTATGTAGAGTCCACAACCAAGTAAGCCTTCAGATCTTCATTAGTTGTTGGGTACACTCCGTTGGTTTACTTGATTTTTTTCCTTCTCTAAAATACTATAATTCAACCAGCTAATATATATTTTGTTTGTCTTCATTTAGTCAGTTCTACCACTGATCATTGATGTGTCCATCGGCCTGATAGCCTTTAGATAGTGTTGAAAGATTAAGGATAAAAGTATCAAGGGCAAGACTAGATGAGGTGACTGACTCTGCTGCCCTCGAAGGCACTGGATAATGGAGAAACAAGTGCCTGCATGTGTTGGATTTTGTTAATTGGATCCAGCTCCAGCAAAGAGACAACTGAGGTCATGTCAACACCTTGGAAGGCTGGGAAGCTGGAACTGGAGCAGCTGAGCCAATCCCCAGACAAACAGGTTTTAACCAGGACACAGAGAGAGCGCTTTGCTTTAGGGACTTTGCACATCACCTGAGGCAGTGATTCTGTTCACATCTTTTTCTGCTTCTGTTCATTTATACATCAAATAGATTAGTTATGAAGACTTATTTCTCTTTATGTAGCAAAAGTAATTGCTCATTTTCACGTTAGACTTTGAGGTCTTTTTATTTTATTCAGAGGAAGAAGCAAGGGAAATACTAGTTTTGTAATTAGGAATTATGATGGAAAGGCCATTTGTGGCAGTAGGAAGGGCGACCTTTTGTTGACTATCAGCATTTGGTGGAAGGTTGAATGCAGATTAAATGTGCTCAATATTGTGTTTAAATCTTTCCAGGCTATCTAATATCATACACTGAAACCTCTATTGACTCTAGAGTCTTATCTTTTCTAAAAGTGGAGATTTGGATTCTAGTCTCAGCTTCATCACTGGCTTCCACCTCAGACCAAATTAATCAAAATCTTCGGGACTGGGGCTCAGGCATCTGTAATGATTCTTTAATTCCCCTAAGTAAATTTGCTGCACAATGAAGGTATAGAACCACAGATATAGAATGATATAGCTGACCTATCTTTTAGGATTTTCTGAAGTTAATGAATACATATTAACTGTGCCTTTGCAAAAAGAACTCTGTAAAACATAGTGTCTTTTGTTTTTCAATATTGAATTGGAAAAGAGTCTTTTGATATGGTCCTATATTTGGGCAGATTACATTTAACCAAAAGAAGGTGTAAACATGTTTTGTGATGGGTATCATAAATATGTAATTATATATATTTTTTTCCTTTTAAAAAAATCCTCACTGGAGGACGTTTTTATTGATTTGTTTAGAGAGGGAAAAGGAGAGAGAGAGACAGAGAAGTGAACATCAATGCGAAAGAGAAACATTGATCAGCTGCCTCCTGCACACACCCTGATTGGGGTTGGGGATATACGGTAACCACAACCTAGGTATGTGCCCTGACCAGGAAACCAACCCACGACCTTTCGGTGTATGGAATAATACTCCTACCAACCAAGCCACACTAGCCAGGGCTCTTTTTTCCTTTTTCTTTTTTATTGAATTTCTTGGGCTGACACTGGTTAACAAAATTATACAGGTTTCAGGGGCACAATTTCACCCACATCATTGACCACCCCAAATCAAGTCTCTTTCTATCACCATGTATCCCTCCTATATCCTCCAACCCCATCACCCAGGCTCTCAACGCCCTTCCACATCTGTCAGCCTGCTCTCTACCTATGAGTCTGTCTCTATTTTGCTTGTTAGTGCACTTTGTTAAAAATTTTTATCATATTGTATCACATGTTTAATTACAAATAAATAATTGATTTTCCAGCAGCTATATACTGATAGAGGGAAGGATGGGAAAGCGAGTGAAGGGAGAGGAAATAATGTTAACTGAGCATATCTGTGTGCTCTGTGCCATGTTCTATAATACAATAACCCACTTATATGTGAAGAAATCAGGACTTAAAGCATTTGCTAGTTAGATTTAATTATGGTTCATTAACTCAGAATATCATGGATATGATTGATACTAAATGTAATCTAAGTAAGTCATTTATTGTACGTAAAGGCTAAATATGGAAGTTTCATAAAAATATGAAATCAGGGATGAACCTTGCGATTTAAAACATTTTCTGTAGGCAAAAGTAAACATAGCAAAATAAAAAAAAAAGTCCTGTGAAAGAATTGGTACCATTCAGCTTATTTGGTGTAACTATTTGCTTAATTGTAGAGTTTGTTTGTTTTAGTTGTGGTTTTTTTAGAGTCTATTTGGTAATTATAGCAGAGATGGAATTTTACTTTAACTCTTTAGATATGATTATTCACTATGTTGACTTTATATGTTCTCTGACAAAATTCATTTAGTCAGATATGCATGCATTTTTCATTCACGTTTGTTCATGCAACAACATTTATAGGGTGTTTACTATATAAAAGACTTAGGTCACAAATCTTTCTGGTAGAATATTTCAGTGAAATTAGTTGGGTGACTAAATTGGATATAGTTATTTTTGCAAAATTAGATTATGTTTAGTCCATTGCTAATCATTTAATTGATCAAGCATCAATGTATTAGTCTGCTCGGGCTGCCATAACAAAACACCATAAGCTGGTTGACTTGAATAACAGTAAGTTATTTTCTCAAAATTCTGTAGGTTGGAAGTCTGTGGTCATGCTGCCAGCATGGTTGGGTCTGCTGAGGACTCTTCAAGCTGCACACAGCCACCTTCTCACTGTGCCCTCACAATGGAGGGAAGGAGCGGGGGGTGGGGGTGGGTTGTGAGGCCAGACACACAAGCTAGCTAGCTGTGCATGTGAACTCCTTGGTGTCCCTTCTTAAGAGGACACTTAACCTCAATATGAGGGCCCTACCCTCATGACCTCATCTAATCCTAATGATCTTCAGTAGGCCCCATCTTCAAATACCATTACATTGGGGGTTAAGACTTTGACCAAAAAAATTGGGGGAGGGTGCAGTGTAGTCCATAGCAATCACTGTATGTTTTTTAAATTACCCAAATGATTCTACTGTGCATCCTGGATTGAGGATTACTGTTCTAAGCAAATCTTGAGTTTATTGAATGTTTTGTGTATTGCAGTATTATATAACATTCTACTTTTTAAGCTAATGATGTAATTTGGTCAATTTTAATTTATCCTAAAAATGAACTCTATCAGTCATTTATTATAATGTTCACTTACTTAAAGAGCTTATTTACAGTAATCACATTTATATGATTTTCCCCAAAGTCTGCAACTTTGAGTTCAGTTCTAAATTTAAAATGTATGTTTGTAGCTGCCTTTAGAATGTTTAGAAATGATTATAACTACACATTTTAGGCTCAGCAGATTAAAAATTCAGAATTCTCACATGCCACTTCGCTCAAACTTATTCTGGTTCCAAAATATCTTATCTTTGTTATTAATATAACTCTACTCCTATGGCTCTTCAGGCTTGAAATCTTGACATCATTGCTTACTTAATATTCTTTGTTTCTCATATGTAGTCACTTCTCTGGTTTCTTATATTTTTTTTCCCGTAAGATTTTTTTCAATTAGATCTGTTCTCTCCCATCTGACTGCTCCTTGTCTCATCTCGGCTTCCTTTACCTTGGGCTGATATCCACCCAGCACTCACAGGTATAGTTGTACTGGTTACTAAAATACTTAAAATGCTTTTTTTAAAAAAATATATTTTATTGATTTTTCACAGAGAGGAAGAGAGAGAGACAGAGAGTTAGAAACATCAATGAGAGAGAAACATCGATCAGCTGCCTCCTGCACTTCTCCCACTGGGGATGTGCCCGCAACCCAGGCACACGCCCCCGACCGGAATCGAACCCGGGACCCTTTAGTCCGCAGGCCGACGCTCCATCCACTGAGCCAAACCGGTTTCAGCAAAATGCTTTTTTTTTAAGGGTCAAGAAATAGCCTTTCCCCCAAGACCCTTGGGTAACCCTTTTTCACCAGCAAACACGGAGTACCCATCTGGGCTCCTGAAACAATGGGCTTCCTTTGCCAGCCCTCCCTTGTTGTTGCCCATGGGAACTGCAGCCTCTCTGTAGTGCAGCAATTTATGTAATAATTAAATACGTAGAATATCTGTCCTGTCTTGACTTCAAGCTTCATAATTATTATGGTAGATTAGTAGAGTAACCTCCTACTGACCTTTTAAGCTACCTTTTCCTCTAACATATTCATCATATCTAGATGACCCTTCCTAATGCCATTATGCCTCTGACTAAGAGATGGATCTCAATTCAGATCCTTTATCACTCACCTTACCATTGCTGCTTCACCTGTTGTTCCATGCCTCTCTCAAGTGAAGTCAGATTGATCTTCTCATACAAGATGTTCTCCTTTCCATTTTTAAGTTTACCTTTGCTCATTTTCACGCCTTTGGATTCTCTGTCTTGTGCCATTCCAAGTCAAACATTTCCTTTAAGGTCTGTCAGTTCTATCTTGAGATAATTCCTTATGAACGTCTGCCAGCATCCCACATTATAATGACCTTTTCTTCTTAGAATCCAAATAGCAGCCTATCTCTTATGAAGTATTCCAGAAAGAGAAAGTTAATGTAATTGATGTTTCTTTCTAACTCAGGAATGTGTAGTAATGACTTATGGTAAGTGCTGTGAAGGAAAAGAACAGAGGATAAAGCAAAAGAACATTAGGGCCTTAGTATATAGTGACTATTTAGAAGAGGTAACGTTTAATCTGAAGAGTAAGGAAGGAGGTGAAACTCACAGAGCCCTGGTGTATGAGAGACTAATATATGTATCTGTTCAAAGGCCCTAAGTTAGGACAATGTTGTCTTTCTTAAAGTGAAAGAAGGCAGGTGGGCCTTGTATATGAGAAAAAGATGAAGGTTGGGACATGTGACTGAAAATGTAGGAAGGAGCCATATGATATATATTTTCTTGTAGATCATAGAAGAAAGTTTGACTTTTTATCTCAATGCATTGAGCAGCTATTGGAAAATTTTGAACACTGACTTGGCTGAATTTATTTTTTCCTGGTGGGGGGCAGGTCATTAAATATAGAAAGGCTGATTTTCTGTACTTCTTGAATGACTTTCTTAGCTGTGGAAATGTAGACCAAGTACACAGCCTTTTTTTTATTTTTTTCAGTAGAAAGTTTTCTGACTTCATTAATAAAAGGCTGCCACTCCCTGAGAATGCAGGTGTGTTCCACTCAGGGAAGCTGGTTCCTGGGGAGGAGGAGGCCACACTTTACATAAGATGCTCAGGGTTTTTGGGGAAAGAAGAAACTAATACCCGTTGTGTTTTTGTTTTTGTTTGTTGTTGTGCTTGTTTTTGTTTTGTTTTGTTTTGATGGAGCTGTGTGGCCCTGACCAAGAAATCTCCACAAAAACAGTCTTGGAAAAAAGCAATGAGAGTGCTGAAAAAAAAATTAACTTAGGAAAAATGTACTTGAGGACAAAAGGGGGAACTCAGGGCAGAACCAACACTCAGAAAAGTTTTTGAGTGCTTGGGGCTGATGCTGGAAAGTTGTATAGATATCATCAGGGTAGTTTGTGTGCTGGGGAAGAGCATCTGGAAATAGTGCAAACTGTAGAGTTAGAGAACCCATGCCTGAGCGAGGCACCAAGTGAAACCAGATCATCAAGCTTGTGTGGCTTGAACAGGGAGCCAAATAGGACAACATTGATGGGTGGTAAGGGACCAGTAGCCTTGGGAGTAGCATACTAATTAGTGCTTCCTACTCCTTCTTGAAGTATGGCACGTACAATGTACTTCTAGGGCAAATGAGGGCTCCAACCAGTTATATTTAAAGTAAACATTTAAATATGACCACAATTGCACCTTGAAATGATGGGTCATGTCATGAAGGTTATAGTTTATAGAAGATGGCTCAACCTGCTTTTTTAGAAAATAGATTGGAAATGCAAGGGGAAAAATGGGGAAACTAGTGGACATGAGGAAGCCAGTAATAGTTAAGTAAAACAGATTGATTCGAACTAGAGTGATAGTGATAGATATAAATGAAGTATTGTTTCTTTTGTTAAGATCTTAGATCTTTTCAGCTAGACCTTCATTGATTTGACATCTTCCACAGATCTAGCCTTGAGCTTCCATATCTACTTTCCTGTTCTTTCTCTCCAAGTTAAACATCTGCAATTTCTCCATTGATTCCTCAGATGATTTCTAGAATCCAGACTCAGCTATTTAGAGGATCAGGTTTCCTTATCAGCTATGTGTCATCCACAGGTTTGATAAACGTGCCTTGCATGCTTTTTTCCCCAATCTTGTTAAAGTAGTCCTATGGTTTACAACTTGAGACCTCTCTTTTAAGTTAATATCTTCTCACGAATCAACACTCTTTGGGTGTGGTTGTTCAACTTGTTATGAATGTACCTAATTCATATTATTTCCTGCATATTTCACCATTTTGACCTCAGGAATATCATGAGAGGTGTCTTCAAATGTGTAATTAAGTTCAGGATGAACAATGTTCACATTTTCTTTATCTCCCAATCTAATAGTTGAATCAACAATAATAATATTCTTAGTGAACCCCTATTGGAACCTTTATTAAAGTTGTTGCACAAACATTTGCCTAGTAATTTTAAGGGGTTCATATTAGCTTACTTATCTGAGATTTGCAGAGCTCACGTCCTTTGCCTTTAAAAATTATAACATTAATCCACCTCTGGCACCTTTCTTCTTCTCTGAATTATTTCAACGGGTTTTTGAAGTAGTTTCTTGATCATTTCTACATATCCTTTTAAGTCCATGGGATATATGTCATCTGAGCTGGAGTACCACAGACTGGGATGATTAAACCCTGAGAGTTTATTGTTTCACAGTCTGGAGGCTAGAACTCTCGGGTCAAGGTGTAAGCAGTGTTGCTTCCTTCTGAGGCCTGTCAGGAGACTCTCCCATGCCTCCTCACTAGCTGCTGGTGGTTTGCTGGTCATCTTTGCCATCCTTTGGCTTGTAGGTGCATCACCCTGATCTTTGCCTTCATGTTCACGTCTTTCTTCCTATGGGCATATCTGCATTCAAATCTCCCCTCTATCCCCTCTTTAGACGGATACCATTCATACCTTATATTAACTGATTGCATCTGCAATTTTAAAGAATATTTAATTTTTAAATTAGTTTGTTTCTTGGTATAAATGAAGTACGATATAAAACTATTTCATTGTCAAATTCTCTCTGTGTATGGCCAGAGCATCAAATAAAAGTATGAATGTCAAAGCAAATTAGCCTAGGGCTGGCGACACAGTAGGTCATGTTTGTTTAGAAAGTTTAGAATAAATGAGAAAGATGGACTTCACCTCTAGGCAGAACCTAAATGACTGTAAGTGAACTCATGTACTTTTACCTCTCAAGCCTGTGACTTCCATATACAGACATGTATATTCTAGTGAGCAGATTAAGGTAGTTCATGATCCCTAATAGCAGCCCTACAAGGAAATTAGCTCTCTTAGTTTTCACAGTTTCTAGTTGTCCCTGGAAGTCTATATCACCTCACATATGTCTGGAAATCATTCTCTCTGGTGTCACTGTGACAAACTGCCTGCCATTCCTCCTCTGACTCCCAGATTCTCACATCTACAGCTCAAGAAGGTCATTGACAAAGACCCTCTGTTATCATTACCTATAAGGAGAAAGCCAGTGCTCATGTCAAGGATGCCATATGTGGCTTCTGAGATTTTCCTGTGCCATGCCATATCATCTGGGTCTTTTTTTAAAATCCTCACCCGAGGATATTTCCACTGATTTTAGAGAGAGTGGAAGGGCCCAGGCTGGGGAGGAACCTGCAACTGAACTACTTGCCCTTGACCGGAATCAAACCCGGGACCCTTTGGTCCACAGGCTGATGCTCTACCCACTGAGTCAACTGGCTAGGGCTCATCTGGGTCTTAACGAAACTCTGATAGTGCCAGAATGCCGTTTCAGACCATAATCGCTTTTCCAGAATTTCATTTCTTGTGAAAGACAGTTCCATCTTGTGAAACACAATTCCATCCATACGTTGTGTACCAAGAAGACCTTTTATTTGCTCAGGTTTTCCGTTGATTGCACTTCCCTTACCCTTTGTTTTAAAACCTAAGGCTACTACTTTAAGTGTACTGGTATTATGAAATTGTTTTTGAAAAAAATAGGTGCATACTGGAAAATATTACGTTTAGACTCTTCCTATTGCATTAACAGAGACATCTTTAAGCAGCAAAGGCTAGATCACTTAATAAACTAGTCTCTTCTCATATTTTGACCCTGTATTATAAGCATTTAATCTCAGGTAAGTTGTCCCATGACAAACAGATACCAGATTGACCTTTCACCTCTATAATTATGTTACTTTAGTTCATTTTCCTACCTTGTCTGCCCTTTACAGAATAAAGGTTCTCATGAATGTGGACAGTTACAAACAGATTTGGAGCTGAAGAGTGGAGATTACTTTTGGGCCCATATCTGTTAGCCAAAAATGTTCTGTTACATAAAGCACTAGATTTACTAAATTAAGATGAGTTAGCATCATTCTTGAGAATTGTAAAACTTTGCAAATTTGGTGTATTTGAGAAACAGCAAGTGTGATTATAGTGGTGTGAATGAGAAGAATAGTAGGAGTGAGATATATTGAAAAAGGCCACTCTGAATACTCTGGCGTGTAGACAAAGGGAGCCGTAGTAGAAGCAAAGTGATGTTAAGGAAGCCTGTGTAGACGTGATCTATGTGAAGGATGGTGGTGGATCCAACCAGAGCAGGAGCAGTAGAGGTGGTGGGAAGGCTCAGATGTGTTGTGTAAGTAGAACCTGTTGGATTTGCTGATGGATTAGAAGTGGCATGTGAGGGAAAAAGAGGTGTCAAGAATGCTTACTGGTTTTTGGCATAAGCAACACAGTGAATAAGCATGTCATTTACTGACATAGGAAGGCTTGGGGGAAGAGTGGATTTGGGGATTGAAGTGAAGAGCTCTCTTTTGAACAGCTGAAGTTTGAGATTCTTTTCTATGACATGCAGATAGAGATCTTGACTCTTAACCAAAAGGACTGGAGAGCCAGAAGGCTCGGGTAGTGCAATTATGAACCTCCTTACAGTGTAATCGAGGTCCAAGCTGCCAGACATTTGAACAGCATGTATGAACTTTCCTGCTGACATATATGGCAGATCTTTTATGTGTGATACTCTCCCCTCTTCCCCCATCTTCATGTTTTTCTTCTTTCCAAATCTTTACTCTCCAAGAGTTGGCTACTTACTAATTATAAGAATTGCCTAAGTTACTTAATTTTTTAAGGCTTAAGTGTCTTTATCTGTAAATGGAGATAATGTTACATATTACAGTGGGTTGTTTGCTGATTACATTATATAATGTTTGTGAACTCTTACAACAGTGCCTGGCATGTAATTAGATCCTATTAAATATCTTCAGTTATTATTTTTTTTTGTAAAATGAATATTATTCTTTTTTTAAAAAAATATATTTTATTGATTTTTTACAGAGAGGAAGGGAGAGAGATAGATAGTCAGAAACATCGATGGGAGAGAAACATCGATCAGCTGCCTCCTGCACACCTCCCACTTGGGATGTGCCCGCAACCCAGGTACATGCCCTTGACCGGAATCGAACCTGGGACCCCTCAGTCCACAGGCCGATGCTCCATCCACTGAGCCAAACCGGTTTCGGCTGAATATTATTCTTAAAGCCAATTTTAACTAATTTGGAATGAGGTAGCATATCCTATATAATAAAAGGCTAATATGCAAATCAATCAAATGGTGGAACAACCGGTCGCTATGACACACACTGATCACCAGGGGGCAGACGCTCAACACAGGAGCTGCCCCCTGGTGGTCAGTGTACTCCCACAGGGGGAGTACTGTTGAGCCAGAAGCCCTGAGCCGGGCTCACAGCTGGTGAGCGCAGCAGCAGTGGTGGGAGCCTCTTACCCAAGGGCTCCTGGACTGCAAGAGGGCTCAGGCTGGGCTGAGGGACGCCCCCCCTCCCCCGAAGTGCACAAATTTCGTGCACTGGGCCTCTAGTAAATAATTAATAATGGATCATCATTTTACACACACATAGTAATTTTTTCTTATTTAAATGAGTTTTATTTTTATACCTCAAAGAACTATAAAATATTAAAATCAGTATCTTGAATTTTATAAGCACATGTGGGGGATTGTCTGAATTGTAAATAATGTTTAGTGATGTAAGTTAGTATTTGGTGCCTCATAAGAACTGCCATAATTTTATGCAAATCAAAATTCACACAGAAGAATGAGTCACAGGTAGTGTTTAGATCACATTTTCTCTCTGTTCTCCTCATATTAACGTTATCATACGTTGTGCACCAAAGCCTCTTATTTGCTCGGTTTTTTCTGTTGATTTCACCTCCCCTCCCCTTTGTTTTAAAACCTAAGATTACTACTTTAAGTGTCCCGGTGTTACGAAATTTTTTTTTTAAAAAAGAGTAAATGCATACTGGCGAATATTACCTTTAGACTCTTCCTATTGTGTTAACAAAGCCATCCTTAAGGAGCAAAGGCTAGATCACTTAATACAACTAGTCTCTTCTTTGGCTATCCTGTTGAACCTGGAAGAAACCCAGGCGTGGCTAGTCTAAGGTTAGATTCCATTCCATCAGCATAATAGTTAATAATAGTTGACTGACAGGGATGTGAAGGGTGCCCTCTTTTCCTCCCCCTCCATCCCCATTCCAGCCTAACCTCTCTAGGGAATATGCCATTCCTTTCCCCATTCCTGAAATTCCTTGCTTGAGCACAGCCAGGGGCTGCTGGACTGGTGCCTTATTGTATAAGGGGTGGGGGTGTCTCTCTGAAAGAATCGTTAGTCTCGGTGGTTTCTGCTGAGGAAGTCCAGAAATCTCTAAACATCTGTAGGGACATGGAAGAAAGGGGAGCTGCCCCCGCTGTGGCTAGTGTTTATGTGTGAAAAATAACTGGACTCCTGTCAGTCACCTGGACTAACTTAATACCACATCAAGATCATTCCTGCCCCCTGCAGTCTCAGGTGACATTCTTGTCTATGGAAATTTAGAGCTATTTTCATCTGTTTTTTTTTTGTGAATCACACCTCGGGTCATATATTATTTTAGTTTGTTAAAACTATATATTCGAGGAGCTTAGTGCCTCGAGTAGGTTAGTAACATTTGCAGCTTTCTTCCAGCCTTTATTTTTTTCTGGATGCAGGTATTTGCAGGATAGAAGCTATTCAAACAGTTACAGCATTCCAGAGATTCTTTCCCTGGATTCAACATGCTTACGTTTCAGAGTTATATTTAAGCACTGAGTATTGCCGAATACCGAAGCAGGCAAGATTCATTAGACTAGTGTTTAAGTAAAAGTTCAAAAGTTTCCCTAAGTCCAAGTAATTCCCGTGCTTAGCGGGCAATTCCTATACTGAGCATCTTGCGTTCTATAATTCAGTGAAGTTCATATTTGGTGTTGCCTGCAGTTTGGGTTAGCAATTCTTCTTCACCTCACATCTCACCACTACAGAGCCACTCGCTAACTTTTAATCACCACCTTCTCAAGTTTAAGAACTTGGCCAGCGCGATCCCGGAAAGTCTCAACATTTTCCAGTGAGTAAAGTCCATCTCTTTTGGAGATCTTGACACCTATCATTAACAAGACGGCAACCTCCTTCAGGATATCAAGAACTGAGACCTGCTCTTCTGTATATTTCACAAAACATAAAGTTACACATCGGGGTAATTCTTAAACAGAGTGCACTGCATTAACGGGCAGGCTGACCCAACATCATGTCACCTCCTTCATTCTACGATTATGTTGTGGGTTTCAGGTGTTTTTCTCAGGTCGGTTTCCCTGTCATTAATGCTGCAACACCTTTGCGAGCAGATATCCACTCTCTCATTCTTTCATTACACCACAGTGAAACCAGCACGCGGACTCCCATGGGCTGATGAATAAACTCCAGTTTTACTGGCTTTTGTAAATAAGCTTAAGAAGAGTTTCTGGAATCAGAATTTGATGAAAAAATTTCTAAACCAGATTTTTAAAACAAAGCCCCATTTCAATGAAATCACATGGAAGTGCGTGAATATTTAATGTTGATATGCTCATATGCGTGCCATTCATCCTCTAAGATGTCAAACTTGTCACTACACTGACTGGCGAATTTGGCTGGTAACATGAGCATGTGTCCAAAAGCCTTTCTATTTGATAACACATAATCTGGAAAATATTTAGTTGCTCTTTAACACCTTTTAATAATAAAAAAGGAGCTCACTTATTTTTAATTTTTCACATGCTTACTAAAAATTGCTTTTAACATCACCTGCTTTTAAATGTTCTTATAACAAATCAGAAAGATAATGTTGGAAGGGATTCAGTGAACATTTTCTGAATATTATGTGCCTGCGACTGGGTTGAGTGCTAGGGCTGCAGAAATGAATGAGATTGTTCTGAGGGCACAGTACACAGTTTAATAGAACAGACAGGGTGTAGATTCACTATGCTGATAGCAGCCATTAATTTTGTCAAAACTGCTCCAGAAAGGGGTTTCTTTCGGGAAATAATGTTGGGGTTGTACCTGGAATGATGAAAACAGGAAAATGAGGACAACAAAGACATTCAAGGAAAAGCAATATGTACCTCATGAGCAAACAATGCTGTCACAGTGTGTGGTGGGGGAGCTGCAAAGATTGCAAGTGAGGACTCGGCAAAGTTTAATGTGTGTACTTTTGAAATTATGGAAGTCACACAAGATTTTTCTCGTGCGAAATGCCTTCTAATAATGCTCATCCCAACAAGATCTTGGGAGTTTGTAGCACCTTAGAAAATACTTAAAGAGACATTTGAGGGTACTTGTTTTACTTTAAAAGATATAAACAGCAGAGGTTTCAAATGAGTAGCAAAGAGAATTTCCTGAGATTTAAGCCTCTCAAATTTTGATGGGAAAGTGTATTAAAATGTCATTTGCCCATTCATTTAGTCATTTCTCTAGGCATACGTCTTACTATGAGCCTAGCACAGTCCATGGTGTTAGGAAGATGCCAGGTGACTGAGATAGACGTGTTACCTGCTATCCTAGAACTTTAAGGTTTGGGAAATGTCATGATTTTTCTCTGCTCAATTATATGCCTGGTTTAGAGTGACCTAATTTATTTTTTTATTCATCCATTTTATGATTTTATGATTGTTTCAGAAAACATTTTTCATATGCTTTGTTACTTCTATAAGATCTCACATATATTCATTTCCTTGTCCCAAGCTATACTAAGATGAATTACCAAGCATTTTCCTAACACTGACCAAAGGATCTAAACTAATATTGTGTGAGCAAACTGTAGTTTAGGAGAAACCTTCGGAGAAAGAGTGAGGAACAGAATTAACATTTATTGAGGACCACTGTGTGCTAGACCCTATATGAGAAAATGTCACATAGTTTATGTCATTTAATGCTTAAAGTACCTCTGGGAAGCAGCTGTTATTATGTCAATTTTTTAAACAAGGGAAACAGTCTGGAAGAGGGAAACTGAGGCCAACTAATTTGCTGTATGATACATAGCTGATAAGTGGCCTTTGCATTTGAAATCAAGATGGTTGGGGTCCACAGCTGGTTCTCACTTTGTTGTGGCTTAGACAGACTTGTATAATTAGTAAATGATAAGTATCCATTTGGGTATTTAAACCAAAGCCTGCCTTACTCCAAAACTTAATCTTTCCACTAGAGTTTATACAAGTTATTTAAACTTCAAACATTGTAAAAGCAGAATGTTTTCATTACTTAATTTTACTGTGTTTTGCCTCCTATGCCATAGTTTTTAGTCATTTTTCACCTATATGACTCATTTTAACCAAAGTAGAAAATGTCCTTGTCTTGTATCAAAGGTATAAAACTATTATGCTATAAGCCAGTGATGGCGAACCTTTTGAGCTCGGCGTGTCAGCATTTTGAAAAACCCTAACTTAACTCTGGTGCCGTGTCACATATAGAAATGTTTTGATATTTGCAACCATAGTAAAACAAAGACTTATATTTTTGATATTTATTTAATATATTTAAATGCCATTTAACAAAGAAAAATCAACCAAAAAAAAATGAGTTTGCGTGTCACCTCTGACACCCGTGTCATAGTATAAGCAGATACATGAAAGAAAATGTAAAATGCTTTTCTGGGACTGTAAATGAATTGCTAAAAACCTTACAAAACAAAACAAAATCTCTCCTTTCAAATTGTATTTTGCAAACATATTTTAGAATGAAGATGGAAAACTTGAATAATCAAAGGTAGCGAAAATGTCCCCAGCTTTTATGGACATATTAACTTAATTTGCTGAAAATCTCATCCAAAACAAGTGTCACTAAAATTTATGAGTCCTTTTGGTATTAGTGCAGAGTTTACAGCAGATATTTCTCATTCACGTATTCACCCAACTTTGAAGAAGGGCATTTTTAACTCTTGCTTCATAATAGGTAAATTCAGGTGGTCTAAATATCCCTTCACATCTCATATACTGAGGGCTTTGAGTAATTTGAATTACCTTGGGATGTTGACCAAATGTGTATAAGAGCCAACCCTATAGACTTAGAGTTTTAGAACTGACTGGTCAGAGGATTTGCTTCATCGCAATCGTTACCAAGATTCTAATCCTTTTTTTCAGTATTGTTATTATAAATCTTATCATTTATCACATGGATATAACATTACAGGATAAGCTGTTAAAAAGTACACTGGCAAATAAGTGTGTGTGTGTGTGTGTGTGTGTGTGTGTGTGTTCATATGTTTAGGCAGCTGCTTTATTTCTTTAATTTGGCTATAAAATTTTTGAGTGTAAGGATCATTCATTATCATTTCTTTTATTCTCTAAACTTAGCACAATAATTTTTATATAGCAAGCCTTTAGTCTATAGTTATTTTTCCTGGAGCTCATGGTAAATTGTTTCAATATAGTGCACAACAATGAGTAGAATAAAACTAGAAAAGTTAATTCCCATTTGACATGTTGCCCAAAATCCTACATTTCTCATAATCATTGGGTAACTTGTAATCAGCTTCATTTACCTGTTACCTGATCATGTGTTTCACTGGTTCTTTATAGACCTTTATTATCTCTCTAATTTAGTTTTGCTTTAGTTCTTTTTAAAAATATATTTAGTGATCTGCCTAACTTGGCATCCTGGCCTCTGACCTCAACAGCTGAATATCCTTAATGGACTCAGATTCCTGACTCTAAGCCAGTGGTTCTCAACCTGTGGGTCGCGACCCCTTTGGCGGTCCAACGACCCTTTCACAGGGGTCGCCTAAGACCATCCTGCATAGCAGATATTTACATTACGATTCATAACAGTAGCAACATTACAGTTATGAAGTAGCAACGAAAATAATTTTATGGTTGGGTCACAACATGAGGAACTGTATTTAAAGGGCCAGAAGGTTGAGAACCACTGCAGCAGAGAGAATTTAGAAGCTGTGTGGTCAGGGCCTTAGTTTGTGGTTTGCTGCTAGGGTTTGAGTTTGTTGCCCTTAAACCCCACTTTCCCTGTGACTAGTTCCTGACCACCACTGTTTGCACTCCTTTTTTCATAGTCACTGCACTTACAGATGTTATTCCCTGTGCCTGGGTGTCTTCCACCAGTTTGCTGGCCAACTTAAGTTGAAGTTTGGGCTCTGGCTGGGTGGAAGTATAAACTGGTGGAATCTTTTTGGAGGGCATTTTAAAATAGCTGTTGAAAGGAAAAATGCTTCCTGGCTGGGTAGCTTGGTTAGTTAGAACGTCATCCGGATATGCCATGGGTGTGGGTTCCATTCCCAGTCTGGACACATACAAGAATCAACACTGAGTGCACAAATAAGTGGAACAACGAATCGATGTTTCTCTCTCTTTGCCTCCCTCCTTCTCTGTCAAATCAATTTTTTTTAAAAAGTTAGAGTTTGAAGCCTTCCTTAATCCACCTAAACTTCTTTAGTCATCCCCTCCTTTATACTTCTTCCTATACCTATGCCCATGCCTCTCTTAATGTCCTAATCCCTCCGTAGTCTCATTATTTGTTCACTTTCTGTCTCTACTGGACTTTGTAGTTCAATAAATATGTAAAAGACTGAATGACTTCTATTACTTCATTTTGGAACTTTGCCAGTCTCCTGTCCTGCATCTGTTTTGAGGGTAGCGTGGATACTAGCTGAGTTGAATCTAATAATGACATGCTCATACACCTGTCCTTTTTTCCTTCCATTCTGGATACTATCTTGAATTCAGTGTACCTTTGGGCCATGTAGCAGTTTGTTGATTGCTAGGTCAACCACTGGACAGCTAGCTCCCTGGGCTGGGTGTCTTTCTGAACTACCCCTTGTGCTCTTCCCAGGCCTGATATGTCTCTACTTGAGTTTAATGGGCAATGGTTCTCTTTATACATCTTTCTAGCTTATGGGATTATGACTCTGCTTTACTCAATAAATGTTGGGCAAATCAACAAAACTCTAATTGCTTTTTATCAGCTTTAATAGATTTAAACTAAAACAAATCCCATTCTAACACTAAAATCATTGTTTATAAAAAGGATTTTTAATGATTAGAACTAATTTAAGAATAAGTCAAGACTGTGCCAAACATCCCATCTCTTATTTAAATAGATTTGGAGAGAACTTAGTAAGTGGCCTTTCCACCCCCTATGTGTTGCAATTACTAAGGCTATTAGAGTTAGGATTTTGAGTCATTGATATGTTTGCTACCATATAGTTTCAAACCATTTCTTTTCATCCCTAATGCATATATTTCATCTTGAATGTGTCACTGTTTTGAAAATTAATGCTGTTTAAAAAGTATTCATCAGATCTATGAAAATTTACTAGCTTTAAGAAATTCTTTGAAAACATTTTCTAAAAATTGAGTTCTCTTAGACTTTATGTATAGCCTTAATTACTTGAATTTTACCCCATAATACTTTTTTATCACTTTTTTTTTGTATTTCAACAATTTGCAAGGTTCTTTTCATAACTGTTATATCTGGACTGATTGATCAATTGCTTGAATTTTTCTTCTCTCTTTTTTTTTTTACTTTTAGTGGGAAAAATTTGAATATGTGAAGAAGTAGATGTTTAATGAACTCTCATGTAGCCATCACACAGATTTAGTACTTACTAATTCATTGTTAGTCTTCTTTTAGCTATACCCCAAGCCACTTTCCCTCACAGATTATTTTAAAGCAAATCTCCAACTTCTTTGGAAGTTCACTAATACAAAGTTTATAAGTTACTGGGTGAGCAAAAGACTTTCTGTTCCACGTCAGAACTGAATATACCATATATATTTATGTTTGTGTGCATATATGTACACACACACATACACACACACACATCACATACTTGAGGGTATATAGTAGCCCAAGCTTGATGCTTATTACTTTTTCTCCTATTTTTATTTCCTTTTGTTCCTTTGAACTTTTTATTTGTAAGTTATATGATGTGGAATTGGCGTGCACATGCTTTATAAGTGTTAATTAAGTTTTATGTTAGAAATAGCTCATCAGTTTATCAAATTAGGTAATTGGTTTCCTAAGAGCTTTTGGAAGGGTTCCAAAGAATAGGGAAAATGATAGGTGAATTTTGATTTTCGCTGGTCATAGGAAAGCATATACAGAGAGTTCTTTCAGAATATGTTTTGGAAAGGACAGACTAGAGAGTGGAAAAACATATGGACACTAATTAGATGCCTTAAAGGTGTTAGAACTTTGGGAAAAATGGAAGTGGCTGCAAAAATAAAAATGGAGGAAATGACATAACTTTGCCTTTTTTTATTCACACTTTACACAGCTTTACATGGACAGGCAAACATATTCTGCCCAATTCTGATGAGGCGATATAAGCTTCCTCCATTTGTAATGTGCAAGAAAGTTAGGATGGTGGTTTATCGATAGACATTTTCACCCTCAAAATAAAGAAAATTATAGGAAACAGACACAACAAATGCAGTATTTTCAGTTTTTTAATAGAATTAAACCTTATTATGGTGGGCGAGTCATTTCATGCCAACTGATATTTCAGAAATTAGTACCCTCCATGCAGCTGTGTCCTCATAGATCTGGAAACAGAAAACTCTCAGAGAAGACTGGTTGGCTGTGAGGTTGACATAAGAGAGAAGAATGAACTTGGTGTCTCTGAGTTCCTTCTGTTTGGCAGGTTGTTTGTCTGTTCCATGTTTATGAGGCAGATAATTGAGAATTTAATGGTCAAAATTATGTAGCCACTCACTTTATTTCACCAAAATGTAAAATTCCTTCTCTGGCCTCACATTTCAAAGGGAAGTAAAAGTACAGCATTTGCACTAAAAACAAAAACACCAAACTAACAAAATCAAAGCCCAGTTCTTCGACTTACTATTTATGTGATTTTAAGCATGTCAGTTGAGTGTTTTGGGGTTCACTCTTTTTATATCTACAGGAAATACATATAGTACCTTATATTGTAGTGTGAAGAGCTAATGAGATGACAGATTTGACAATGCTTGGGAACTATATGGAACTACCTAAGTATGAGTTACATCATAATATAAACTCAGACATAGTAGACTCATTCTCTGTAAGCCAAATTTGTTTCTGAAAAGAACATAATAGTTGTTGCTGTGGATCGATGAACTAATGCAGTGATTCCCAAAGTGGGCGCTACCGCCCCCTGGTGGGCGCTGCAGCGATCCAGGGTGGCGGTGATGGCCACAGGTGCATTTGTTTTAACTTTTTTTGTATTACCTTTCTATTCTGAGTTCAATAAATAGTTTCATAATTTCAAACTTCAATGTTTCTAATTTACACCTGTCTTTACTATATTTTACGAAAAAGGTAGAAACATTAATACATATATCTTTCTGTTTAATTGCTATTAAAATTTTAAAAAATTAATTTCCAGGGGGCGCTGAGTAATATTTTTTCTGGAAAGGGGGCGGTAGGCCAAATAAGTTTGGGAACCACTGAACTAATGTAACATAAAGTGGGGGGGAGGGAGGAATCTTCTGTGTGTTTTTTTTTAAGTGTATTTTTCTTTTAATGTTTTAACAGTGTAAAATATTTCTATCCATATATTCAAATTTCCTTAGCAATTTCTAAAATTCAAATAACTAAACATAAATTCATGTATTCATGAATTACTTTTTTAAAGGACACATGGGTAGTCTGTTTACAGTTAAAGATTTGAGGATACAAGAATATGTAGATGTACCAGTGGGATTCCTCCTGGGATCAGAAAGCTTTTAAGCTAAAACGGAATATTAGATGTCCTCCTCCAGCACACAGTATAGATAAAAACAAAAACAAACTAGATTTCAGAAAGAAATAAAGAATAACTCTATCATTCAAAGTAGCTGTGAACATGACCTTTTCTTTCTATAAATACAAAGGAGGAAATTGCAAGCAGAAACCCACAGGTCAGTTAAAAAACAACAACAACAAAACCCTGACAATCTAAAGATGCTAGACATTGTCTCATTTTGTCATTCATTGTTGTTTTCATATATTTTGTGTTTACTACATTCACTTTAGATAAAAGGTAGTTAATAGCAGTGGTTTAATATAAATTCTTATAAAAATTTAAAATTGGAAAGTTCTAGAAATTGACTTTCTATGCTAGGAAAGACCAATATTACTTTACTTTAGTTGTGGAATACTTCGACTTAGCATATGATGGAAACTGTGCTTTTCAGTACTTCATAAGAAATTAATATCAACAAATGACAGATTAGTATACATATTTTTCCTCCATTATGATATTCATCTGATGTTAGAAATCTGATATTGGAAAATTAAGTCAGTAGGAAATCATTAAAACAAGACTTTTGTACACCAGATTTGGTGACTTTAAATATGTAAGATGGACATTTCTATCATTCTTAAGCATCCTTATCTAAAGATGTTTCAGAGACCTTTTGGTAAATTCCTGCCCATGTATAACAATATTTTATTTTAAGGTAACCATATTTTCCTTGAGACAAGCTATACTAATAATAGAGGGATATGCAAATTGTCCAGGATGCTGTCACAGTAACAGTAATGACCAAACAGCAGGCTGTGTGGGGCGACCAGGCTGGCAGGGGAATTAGTGAAGGACAACCAAACGACTGAACAGCAGGCTGCATGGGGCAACCAGGCTGGCAGGGGAGGCAGTAAGGGGCGACCAGGCTGGTTGGAGGGGGGCAGTTAGGGGTGACCAGGCTGGCAGAGGGGGGCAGTTGGGGCAACCAGGCTGGTAGGGGGGGCAGTTAGGGGTGATCAGGCAGGCAGGTGAGCAGTTAGAAGCCAGCGGTCCCGGATTGTGAGAGGGATGTCCGACTGCTGGTTTAGGCCCAATCCCCGGGATCTGGCCTAAACCGGCAGTTGGACATCCCCCGAGGGGTCCCGGATTGGAGAGGGTGCAAGCTGGGCTGAAGACACCCCTCCTCCTGTGCATGAATTTCATGCATCGAGCCTCTAGTATTTTATATTAGCTTTATACTTTCTGATTTTCTAAGTTCATATGCTTTGATTTTTCATAGTAAATTGCATAATTTGGATGTAAAAGTCTCTCAGGCTTCTTCTAATTTAAGATAACATATAGAAAATTTCCTGAACAATTGAAAATGAATTATTATTCCATAGTGTTGAATACAAGCAAATGGATATCGTTTACTCTCATTTACATATTAAATATTTAATTCTAAAACATAATAATTATAGTTAACATAGGTATTTAACTTTAGAGTTAAAAATCACACATACACAGTATTTCATTTAATTTAAGTAAGGGAGAAAGTACAAATGCCTGATCCATAGATGGATGCTATGACAGTATAATTACATTGCAAACCATCATATTTAATTTCCATATTAGCATTATGTGCCTGATACACATTATTTGCCTTCAAGTAGTTCTCTGTCTTATTTGTATCTTAGTTATATCTTCTATTTAGAGTAAATATTATTTTTAGAAATAACTTTATACAGTGGGAACTATATACTGTTTCAATGTTTTAGAAGAACTAGAATATCTGCAAGGAGGTTTTTTCCTATATAAGTGATAAACTATGCAGTAATCATTTTGACAACTTCATCCTTGGAAATATTTTAAGTTTAGTAATGGGGCTTTATGAGGCTTCATTGATTTTTTCCTGACTGTTTTCAAAAGTCTAGTTTTAGTTCAAATGATTTCATGTATAGAAAAGTCTTGGGAAAAAGAAAACCTATATCAATTTTTACAAATAATGATTTAAAAACGTAATTATTAGTGTGTCTATGTGTTTTAAAATCTGTTGTATGGAATGACTGTCTATATCATGTTAATGACAAGGTATCTGTATGGTAAATGGCTGAGAAACAGTTAATTTGCATGCCATTTTAGAATTGTTCCCTAGAAAAGTATACACATAGTTAAATCTGAAATCACTAAAAGTTAGTTTTAAGAAAACAAACTGCTGTTTTATGCTCAGGACTCATGCCTGGCAATCGGACTGGGTAAATTAGGCTTAAACTTGGTGAGCCTTTAAATAAAGTTATAAAAATAGTTTTCTATATCACTCTATTAATAGGCTAAAACTTTTGATGAGTGAAAATTTACCAACTATCTAAGGGAATTTTTTTCTAGTTGGAATAGTTTCATAAAATGTTTTCTATTTCTCTAGCGAAACTTAGTAGATATTGAAGTATAGCACAGAATCAAGATTCCAGGTGAAGTTTAACGTTAGCTTACGCGGTGATTAATGCTATGTTCGTCTTTTAAAAAACAAGGTTTGTTGTGCTTTTGCCAGTTCTAAGTAGTGTTCAGTCTGAATTTTAATGTTTTACATAAATATTTGTTTATAAGACTTACAAACATGTCAGAATAAATGTATTTCTTTGTATTTAGTTTTCTATTTCATTGCTAGGGAAGAAACCATGAGAAACAATTACTATTGCTCTCCTGTTTTTAATTTGAGATGGATCTGTCTCATTAAAGTTATCTTTTTCTTACTTTTTGCTATTTTATTATGTCATAATTAGTCTGATATTTAGATCCATGCTCTAGACACCTGCAACAAAGTAATAAAAACTGTTATTTTATCAAGTTTGAGAGGATGTTAAAACACGTACATTCAAAAAACTGAAGAAATATGATTATAGAAATTGAATTAAATAGGTACAAGTTTCAGAACCCCTAGAATTAATAAATGAAATTGAAGTTCACTTTTCCGCAACCTCTAGATTTTGTTTGTTTTAGAGATAGATTATATAATTCTGAATTTCTGTAATTTATGTTATTTATAAGTTTGTACCTACCTCTGGTTCTTAAGAAGCTAATGTGGTTTTCACTTCCCTGATTTGAATTTTATATATTTAATTTGACCTTTGCATTTTGGAAAGATAAAAGAGTAAGTTGATTTTCTGCTGCTTTTTTTGTGGTATAAGAGGTACATCCTTCAAGGGTGTAACATGCTCTCTATCAATTGCCCATCCAGTGTTGAATAATGAATTCTTTGTCATAACTCAAAAGCACTTTAAGGTTATGAGAAAACATTTGTATAATACTTCCCTAGAATTGTTTTCTGCTTGACTTCTGTAAAGTTCTTCTATGGTAAATATGGAGTTAGTTTATTTCCATTTACTCATTGGGAAACTGAGATACATAATGTTTACCTTCATTTTTACTCATTGAAATCATTAGTAACTAGCAGTAAAGTTTAGGCATCTTGCCTCTATTTCTGTGGTTGGTTTATTGTGTATCACTTCCTACTATTACATTAGTTTTCCTTTATTAACCTTTATTTGTGATGTTTCTCAAGAAATGGAAAAAAACGGTTTTCACTTTCCTTGTCCCTCAAATCATGAAAAGTATGGACTTATGACATATTATTGTTCAAGTAGGTTTTAAGGTTTTTAAGGAAATTATTTATATCCAACTCTTTAAATCTTCTGCCTTCTTGCACAAGGGTAATACTGTACTTGTACTCAATGATAAGTGTTCTAATATTTGTTAAATTGATACATTATTAAATGAATGAATAAGTGAAACATTGATTGGACATCATTTGAGAGGATAGAAGACCATTAAGTAGAATAAAATGTATAGAATACAGCATAAATTCAGGATCCAACTGGATGATTTAGTATGATAAACTTTATCAGGTTCATGTGTCATTTCAGTTGAATTTTCTTATCATCTTCTAGACCACATTTAATTTTTATTGATTTGCTGTGTTTAACACTTTTCAGCAAAGGTTTAAAATAAGAATACTAGGAAATATAAAGTGTAATGTGCCTAATATACTGGGCTTGCAAAGGTACCCTATAAATGGGATAGAAAATAAATAAATATGACCCCTCTCTCACTGGGCTTTCTTTAAGAGTGTTAAATTCACTCAGGCTTATAGAAGTTCAGAATTAAAGTTAAGATATGTAAACAGGCATATTTGCCTTCTGCATTTCAGAATAAGCTGCTTGGTGACATATTCCACAGTAGGTCAGATTCAATAACGAATGAATTATAATGAAATAAAACCTGCATCTGGGGTAGAAACAAATTTTAGACTATCTACTGCATTATTCCTTAAGATTATATAGTTCAACATATTTCGGCCAGTTTTATTCAACGTATTTGCTGGGGACGGATGAGTTTAAAAAAAAAAAACAGCAGCTCACTGGTAATATTTTAAGAGGTCACCTGTGATAACAGAAAAAAAAAGCAAAGGAAAGGAATTTAAAACTAATTTTTTTATCAATCAGTGACAGAAGTTTCTTTTGTATTTTTATCATTATTTGATTTGATTAGGAAAAGAAAGGAAATTTTAATTTTACCCTCCTCATGCAGAGCAAGAATTCACTGTTTCAAAATGGAACTGACAAGTGAATTTCATTAAGACTAATAATATGGCAGCACAGTGAAAGCTTGCAATGTTACCAGCCTGTAGAAATTTTAAACAAGCTATTACTTTTTGACCAAATGTTCTATTAATTGTCAGAGTAATCTTGTATGTAATGATGGTGAATAGAATGGATTGAAGAGGTTTCATTTGAAGTTCTCTTTCAAATTTTGTGTGTGTGTATGTTTTATTTTAGTTTGCTCACATTGTGGGGTTACCTTCATGGTGAAAAAAAAGACAATTAGATAATTTGTTTATATCTGTGGTGGAGACAGTGCAGGAATTACTGAAAAATGTCAATTGCTGTGTTAGGTTTTTACATACTCAAACAAAAATTCACATCAGTAAAACAGTAATGAAACCAAGTTATTTCTGATAAAAGGATATGTGGTAGGGCTATCAGTCCTTAGTTCCAGGAACTTTAGTGAATTGCTCTGAGCCTTTCTTGTTCCAAATTCACTACCTCCTCTCTCCACAAAAACAAAACAAAACAAAACAAAACAAAACCCCCACACAAAAACAAAACCAAAAAACAACAACAAAAAAACAGGCTCTTGCAGGATTGCTGTCTCTCCTTGTCGTCTCCTTGATTGCTCCTGATATGAGCAGAATAATGAGCAAAGACTATGTCTGATTTGATTCTCATGTGTCTTTAGTGTGTAGCAGAATATCTGGTACAAAAGGGTACTCCAGATGTATTTGCAGTCTGAATGAACACTCACACTTTTGCCACATTAAAAGCAGGCATAAAAAAGGAGACATATGTAATACTCTTTGTAATACTTTAAGCAATAAAACAAAATTTAAAAAAAAAGAAAGTAACAATAAAAAAATGGACCCACTCATTTCATTTAGTTCCTTTTCTCTGCACATTTTTTGCACTTTCATCTTTATTATGTTGTATTTCACTTATTTGCATGTTACTGAGTTACTAATAACTGTTTGGTACCTAGTAATATATGAATATCTTACGATGGCACCATCAATAGGAAATGAATGTTGAATTCTCCTGTTTGTGGAAATTGGGTCCCACCCCCATTTGGTTCTCTTTGTAAGCAACTACTTACATTATGAGGGTATTTGGCTGGTTCAGAGGCACAGTATTATTCAGCATTATGATGAAGAAAAGATTTGTTTGGAAATTAATTAGCTAATATTGAAGAATACCAACAAAATGAGCTTCACTAAATGTTAGCTCTTCTCCCTGTCTTTCATCTACTCCTTCCATTTCTAGTCATTGCAAACTGGCCCACATGAATGAATGAATCCCTGTGGCCCCAGGGGCACTGGATTTAACCTTAAAATCATTATTTTCCAGTGTTCCTATTTTGAGAAGTCTGGACACCATCATTGGCTCTCCTGTCTTTCCTTCCTCTGGAGCTCCATATATTTTGTCACTGAGACCTGTGTTCCCCTGCCACTCTATTCCTGCCAGAGAACTACTTCCATTGTTGGGATCCTCTCTGTCTCCAACCAGACTAGAAGCCAAGCTTGTCTTGTTAACCCTTGTATCACCAGTACTCAGCAGTCTAGTGTATAGATTGTACGCTGTAAATACTTACTGAGGGAACCAATACATTTGCTTATTTATCTCTCAGTTTTTATGGGAAATGGAGTACAACCCAGTGCGATCCCAAGCACACCCTATGTATTAGAAAGCAATGACAAGAGTTTTAGTATCTGAAGAAAGAAGCTACCTTTTCTGTCTGTAAAATCTACTCATCAGGACCTTGTGTCTTAATTTGTTTTTGCTTTGTACGGTTGAAGATATGCAATTCAAACTTTACCTGATCTATACACATCTCTTTTTTTAATGTGTCTCTTTGCCAGAATTGGGCATAGTTAAAATTATAAGTCATATGCTGTCTATATTATCTGAAAAACTCTATCAAGATTTTTATCGTGTTCATATTGGCCTGTAAATCTGCGATTCTGGGGTCAGCTAGGAGTTTATAGCTTTATGAGTTTAAGGTAGTTCAAGTTTTGGAGACGTATTTTATTTTTCTCTCAGAATATAAGAGTTGAACCAGACATTTGAAAGTAAATTTATCCCGAAATGTGTGAAAATAATAGAATGTTCTGGGCATATAATTTAAAAAATCTTGTTGCACAATTAAAGGAAGGCTCCCTGGCCATTAGGTAAATTAGTCATGCAACATGTTTAAACTACTTACAAATGGCACCACAAGGAAAAAAAATAAAATTAATTCAAATGATAGTTTCAGATTTAAAAAAAAATGTATCTACGGCTAATGCTTCCCAGGCAGATATTGTTAACTGTTTTCAGGTGGTAGTTTTTGTGGTTTGTTTTAGCTTTAGCTTGTGCCAGAAGGTGTTGCTACCCTGTGAAGGTGTTAGGCAGCCAGCGTAGTAATGGGACAGGAGCTAAAACGGAAGGCTCATCAAATGTCTTATCATTTGGGCCTTCCTGCAGAAACCTCGTTTGAATTTCGTAGTGGTCAGCTTGACATTTTAAAGCAGGAAGAAGTTGTGTCATTATTTCTAGAATACCACAGTAGTTAGAGAAAAAAGATTTGAGTTCATTGCAGTAATTGCTGACAGCTTCCACAGAATGAGGAGCCTTTAGTAACCAGGTGCTGCCTTGAAGAAAGGCAGTCTTCCAGGAGCCTGGACAAGGACAGTGAGCTTCCTGAGACGAATGTGACAAAAGTGTAGATTTGGGCATTCTTGTGCCCCTGAGATAATTAAATTAATTTTGAAAGTGGAAAAGAAGTAAAATGACTTTTATTGGTTCATGTGTTTATTGTCTTCAAACAAAGGAAATTCTGGGCTTCTGAGATGTACAACTTATACATTTTCAGTCTCTTAAAGTACAAAACCCGGCGGCCGGTTGTCACAGCAGCGAGGTAGCTGGTATCCCTGGGCTTGGAATAATCCATGTGAGGAGCTGAGACAATCTCTACTATCACAGGACCTCTTAGTCCCAGATGGGGAGGAAACTGGCAAGCATCACAATCCATACATAACGCCAGGGTGCACATCCTTACAGGGGCAGCATAGAAAAAAGGTAAAATTCAAGAGTCTTTATAATATTAATTGAGTTAAAGACTTTATGGTTTTTGTGAAGATTGTTCTAGCACTCATTTTGTTTGTTTGTTTGATTTTTAAAGTTTTGAGATTGTTGTGTTTGCTTTGCTTCCTCTCCCCCCCCCCCCACACACACTTAGGAGGGAGGTGTTATCATTATCTTGATTTTATAGATGAGAAAAATGAGGCTTAGAGAGGTTTTGTAAGATCAGGTGGCTAATGATTTGAAGAACCTGGCCTTAAACATTATTCTTAACCATGAGCTACCCTGCCAGTGCTAAGTGACTGCATGCTTTCCCAACCTTAAGATTGTTACGTAAAAAATATTATCCTCACTTTACCTAGTAGGAATGAGGTAGATATTAAGTGACTTCTTAATACTTGCACATGGAAAGAACTTAAACACAGGTATTCTAACCCACTGTTTCTATTATTCATCTAGGTGCTTTGTAATTATTTTCTACCATTTATTTTTTTTTAAGTATATTTTTATTGATTTCAGAGAGAAACGAAGAGGGAGAGAGAGATAGAAACATCAGTGATGAGAGAGAATCATTGATCGGCTGCCTCCTGCAAGCCCCCCCACCCCCCACTGGGGATCAAGCCCACAACCCAGGCATGTGCCCTTGACCGGACTCGAACCTGGGACCTTTCAGTTTGCAGGCCGATGCTCTATCCACTAAGCCAAACTGTCCACGGCTATTTTCTACCATTTAATATGTATTCTATATGACTCTCTGAAGTGTCTATTCAGTAGGGGTAGGAAACTAGATATGAGCATTGAAATAAAAAATGCAGCTACTACATTGTGGAAAAGAAATATCTGGCACTGATCTCTTAAAACTTACTGGGTGATTGTCCAGATTTATTTTCCTTAATTATTACCAAAAGTTTTTTCTTCTTTGTTACTACATATATTTTATTGGTTATACATTTTTAAAATAAATAAATATATATATATATATATATATATATATATATATATCAGAGAGGAAAAGAGAGGGAGAGAGAGATGGAAACATTAATGATGAGAGAGAATCATTGACTTGCTGCCTCCCGTACACTCAACACTGGGGATCAAACCCACAACCCAGGCATATGCCTTACCGGGCATCGAACCTTGACCTCCTGTTTCATAGGTCCATGCTCAATCACTGAGCTACGCTGGCTGGGCTATTGGTTATACATTTTTAACTGACCAATCCTGCATCCTGGGGCCAGATGTTGACTATTTCATACAATCAGTGAAGTATGGGAGAACACCAGGGAAGGAAAGTCTGTAGACTTGATTGTCAGGAAACACGGCCCAGACATTGCCACATTTGAACCCAGGGTATGGGAAGCTGTTGAGTTCCCTGTCACTTTAGCTCAGAGACTCAGTAAAGCTGCTGAAATGCTTCTCAGGGCTTCGGTTCTTCCCTCCGTTGCTGTTGCCCGGTAATAGAAACCCTGCTCTATTTCTTATCTCTTTCTCTTTAGCGTGCCGGCAGCACTGCCTTCTGACCTGGTTTGAGCGTCCTTAGTGACCTCTGGCAGTGCAGTGTGTGGGTCCCTTCGGGAATATGCCCACTCAGCTGGATTGTATAGTAATGATTTTACTTCTTAGAGAAGTTTGGTTAAAATTTTTACACTTCCCGTATTAAAGAGATAATTTCACAATGTAATTTGCTTCATAAACTTCCCACAGTAATATTAAGGAGATGGTTTCCAAACACCAGTTCGAAGTAGATTGCTCTTATATGAAATAAAATCCATGCTCAGAAAACCTGGCAGTGTAAGCTGGTCTTCTTCCAAGACAGGCTCTCAGACTAATTTCTCTTTACTCAAAGCTGGCAAACTACTACACCTGTATTAGCCACGCAATAAAACACATGTCAGATGACACACATTGATTCAAAGTTATTTTTCTTTAGCATATTAATTTTTTTTCTTTATTTGTACCTTAAGTACTTTTGGTGACAAAGAGTGAGTAGCAATAATTTGGTCATAGGTTACTTCTGGGTTCCAGTCTCAGATCTGGCTCGGAACAGATGTGTGACTTGGACATGTAACTGGTGTCACCCATTCTGAGCTTTAGTTTTCCCATCTGTAAACTGAGGATAGTATTTTCCTCAGAGTGGCTGTCATTATTATGTCAGGCAACACAGAAAATGTGCCTAATAATGTGCCATCTAGTAGTCCTTTACTTGGCATTATGTTGATGATGTTTTGTGATTAAAACCTAACTCTGTGTTGTTACATTTATTTGTCACCTGTTGTTATTTTATGCACAGTCTCTGTAACCTAAAAAGAGAAGTGTAATAGAAAATTAGCGACAGCAGTTCAACAAACACATATTGAGCACCCAGGTGAGATGTAAAGGTGAGATGCTTTTACAGCTGTGAATAAAGATATTTCCTTTCCAGGATCTTACACTCTAGGGAGTAAGGGCCTTATACTGTAGGGAGTCTTGTGTTAAGGCATATATACTAATAAAATCACTGTAATGCGTCTGTGCTCAGGAAACACTTCCTGAAAAAAGGGAGCAGATAAGTGAGCCTTGAATAATATGCTAATGGTGATAGAAACAGGACGGATTCCAGTAAATAATAATAAGAGCCAAGGAAAAAGAGTAAGTAGAGATGTACAGGATGAGTTCCAGGAAGGATGACTAGAAAGTGACTGGAAAAGGTATGAATAACGAAGGGACTGGTAGGACATATGGCCAGGGGATATGATGGAGCTGCACTGTGGATGACCCTAAATTCCACACCAAGACCTTTGGATTTAATTTGTTGATAGCAGGAAGTCATTCAGGATTTTTTTTAAAGTAATAGCTTTGCTTTAGGAATAGTAATCTAACAACTGAACATAGGATGATTTGAGGGAGTGGAATGTGGCCAAAGACCAAAGAAAGAGACTAGTTAGAAAGCTATTAGGATTGTTCCAGGTAAGAGGTCATGAGGAATCTTAAAGAAGGTCTGTGTTGCCCATGAAGATGCAAAAAGGAGTTGGATATGCAGAGTTATTGAATCTTTAGTACTCGGCAAATAAAATCATTCATTTAAAGGATGAAACAAGGGATAGCCTATTTTTTGCCTGTGGCATTTCTATTTAAACTAGGCTTCTTTTATACAAATTGTACATTTCTCATGAAGTAGTTGTCTGCCAAAATAATAGAAACTTCATTCTTGGGCTGCACTCTGTTTGTGTCTGCGGATGAGCATGCTATATACGGTTTCATATATTGTGGGAGACCACCAGGGAATCGGATGTTATGCCCTTCTTTATCCTACTTTTATTTAAGGAGATAGAAAGGACAATTTTTTTGTTTTATTTTGTTGTGAAGATCTCTTTATATGCAAATGAGATGCCACATGAGCTGCTCATAGGTATGATTTATCTTTATAACAATAATTGACATAAGACAGTCAAACTTGACCACAGAGGAAGTTCTAAAATGTCATACTTCATATACTGTTGGTTTAGAGATTAAAATGGATAATATTGACTTATTCTTCATATAGCTGTCTTAACCTACCACGGATAAGTCATAGTCTGACAAAAGAATATAAAAAAGGTGGGGGGGGGCAGGGAGAGGATTGACTATTGACTAATTCTTCAGGAACTAGTCGTGCTACATGGACCTATCGCTTCCTTAAGACCAAAGCAGATTTTCAAACTAAGAGGTGGTTACTTTGAGTGGGTATATGTACCTCCGACTTAATATAAAGCATTAATTCAGTAGGTCAGTTTATGGAAACTTTCAGTATCTTTATTCTTTGTGACCACTGTGGACTGGAACCCCTATTATCCTCTTCAATTGATGGACATGGTTTTATAGCACCTGAGGGATCTATTCGCCCATGACTAATGTTTGTCCTAACTATAATACTAATATTAATTACTTGTTTAATTGGAGAGCCATTATCATGTCATAGAAAGATGGCTAGGCTAAGAGGCAGATCTTGAGTTGATATCAGGCACATTTACTAACTTTGTGTACTTGGGAAAGTCACTTAACAACCATGACTCTATTTATTTGTGCCAGCCCTACCTACAATTCACTGTAGTTTGATTATCAAATAAGACAGAATATGTATTTTTTAAATTAAAAAATCTATATATATAAAAGCCTAAGTGACCATTACGACCCATCGACCGAACAACCTGTCGACCGGTCGCTGTGACGTGCACTGACCACCAGGGGGCAGATGCTCATTGCAGGAGCTGCCCCTGGTGGTCAGTGCACTACCACAGCCAACCTCCCTTTATCCCTCCCCCTAGCCAGCCGGCCCTGACCAGCCCTGATCTGCCCTGATCGGAGCTGGGCCTCAGATCGCTAGCCAGGCCGAGGGACCACACCCATGCACAAATTCGTGCACCAGGCCTCTAGTATATAATAATATAATTTGCTATTTTCTATTATTACTGTTATTATTATTAGGATTCTAAATCCTTAGTGTAAAAAGACTATTTTATCTAACCTAATATTTTTAGGAACATCAATTGTTATTTTCCATATATTAGATGATGCAGCTAAGTCAAAAAAAATTTCCCAAGTTCCTTACTGAGTTAAGAGGTAGAATAAGGGGTCAAGACCCTGGTATCCTGCCTTCAGGGGCAGGGCAACTTTCTACACTGTTCTCAGAGTAATGATAGTATTTCAGAAATCAGCACTCTCTTAATCTAGCTTTTCTAATGGGTTTTAAAAATACATGATCTAACTATACTGGAGAGAGAAAAGAGTGGAGAGGAAATAGATGAGGTGAGGCGAGGTGATGTGCAGACGTAGAATGCTACCCACAAGTGGCTCAACTACAGTTCAGTAACAGCCAGTGTCTGGACTTGTGCAACCATTTATAAAATGAAAATGTCAAGGATGTTGTGATAGAGCCATTTTGCGAGACTTACCCATTTATTTCTTTATTCACAGTTAAATAAAGGTTTTATATTGTGTGAAATTTGAGGAAATTAAAAAAAACGCACGTATCTTAAAATAGTTCTGGTTGTGGCGATTCTGTTTTAGTTGTTTAGACTGTTCATAAGTTCTTAGTAAATGATTGTGTTTTCCATCAGAGTTTTGAAGGCAGTTTGTTTTTCTAACACATTATTTAAACAGCTGCTGGCTGTTAACATGGATTTCATCGTGTTTAGTGTTTCTGTTTTGAAAGTTTAAATGAGAGAAAGATATATTAGCTCAGAAGCAACTTCAACAGATTATTAGATAGACATATTGATTCAATTAGTGTGTATAAAACCATTTCAAGTATCTGACATAGACAGGGAGAAATTGATGCTGGTAAGTAATAACTACCCGTAAGTGTCCTCTTGAATTCTCACACAACAGAAACCAAGCAAATAAAAGTCTACTTAAACATCACACCTGAAAGATCCCCTTCCCCCCACTCCCCCCTCCACACGCACAATTTGGTAAGTAAAGAATGGCATTTCAGTTAGCTTTTATTCAGTACTGTGAAACCAATATTTTATTAATTCCCTTTAAAAATTTAAAAAAAAACTATTTTGGAAACTACACAGAAATAAATCACTAAATTGATAATAATTAATCTAGAAAGCCTTTTTTATATTCTATAAGATCAATCAATATTGCATCCTTTTTAATAGAACAAACAAATCATAATACTTTTGTATTCTCTTGGCTAGGAAATTTGAATAGTCTGTTTAAGGGTTAAAAGAATCAAGTCATACTAAAAATAAAATTTCAAGTTGTAGAAAGTTTAGTTTAGATATTAAAAATATTTTAACAATGATATTTTAGGATCGGGTTACTATGATATTTCTAAAACTTGACATTTAGAAATGATAAGGTTATCTATGAAAACCAAATGCTAAGGATGAGGCTAGAATTTATTCCTTCAATTTGATCACTTAGAATTAATTGAATATATTTTATCATGCATATAAAAATTACCTTTTCCTCCCAAATCATAGAAGTTAAGACTTTCATTATTTGATGACATCATTTGACAGACATTGCAAAATCTTTGCTGTAGCACATAGATAGATAACTTGGTGAAGGTATAGAGAAAAAGGAGTAAATGCCCAATTTCTAAGGAAAAACTGTTTTACTTTTAAGTACTATTGAGGTCAATAGATTTATGATGTAACCAAATTATATATGTTATTGAAATATTTCCTGTACTCTTCCTGTTCATGAACTGTGTTATGACCTTTATCTGCGTATATACTATCCTGTTAATATGGATTCCTTATTTAATATAATCTTCAGCTTTTTGCCTTAAACCTTAATCACAACAAAGTATTACAGGAGCAGCAGGGACATTAAAAATCACCGAGCCAGCCGATATTTATTAAGCAAATTCAGTTTGGGTCTTTGTTGCTTATTGGTTGAGGTAGACGACTTATATAAGTGTGAGGTCTATGACTGTATTCAACAACATTATATATTTTATTTTTCATTTTATTTTTAAATGGTATACATTTGGGTTTTAAATTATTTTTAAAAATTTTCCAAGTATAATAATAATAAATACAATTTTCATTAAAATGTAGACTGAATTAGCCCTAGCTGGTTTGGCTCAGTGGATAGAGCGTCGGCCTGCGGACCAAAGGGTCCAGGGTTCAGTTCTGGTCAAGGACACATACCTCGGTTGCAGGCTCCTCCCCAGCCTGGGCCCTGGTCGGGGCTCCTGCAGGAGGCAACCAATCAATGTGTCTCTCTTACATATATGTTTCTGTCTTTCCCTCTCTTTTCCACTCTTTCTAAAAAGCAATGGAAAAATATCGTGGGTGAGGATTAACAATGACAACAACAAAAGTAGACTGAATTAAAATAATTTGTTTTTAACAGCTTCACAAAATAACATTTTTTCACCATTTGGTTTCCACACCCTTACCTCTTTTTTTTTTTTACAGCGATCTATATCTGTTTGCCTGTTTAAATACCTTTATTGCGTTATCTCTTTATTTAATACCATAATAGTGAATTAAAGGCAAGTCTAGTGTAACTTTACCCATTCAGTATCGTGTATCTTGAAACTATGATTATTGTGAAGCCTTTGAGTCTGAGAACCCACTATGGCTACTGAGGAAACTTTTAAATTGAAAATAGTTTGACGTGAGAGTCACTCAAAACAAGAGCTTCTAAGTTTCTTTTTACTTCTCAGCATTGGAATGCTCATTTATAAATGGAAATAAATAAACTACATGTTTCTATGGCATCTAATGCTATTTCTAATGTTTACGAATAGTATTTTGAAAGCATAAACAGAGGCGGGAGGAAACTTTAATTCATAAAATTTTTTTCATTAAGAAGAAATTTTTTGTACCAATACATATGTAAAACTTTTTATCCTGAAATATATTCAAACTTGTTCTATGAAAAATTGATCATAACATCTTTCTATTCACTATTATTCTTTCCATTTGTTCACAAACATCTTAAATCTACTAAAAAATCAATATAACAATTACTTAACATTTTCTTGATTATAAATGCTGTAAAATTAATGATCCTTTGTTTTAAAAGAACTTTTGTTTCAAACTGTAAGCCATATCTCCTTTAAGTTAAGGGAAAAGATACCTATATTAACAATCTTTACTTTATTTTGAAAATATTTAAATATCGATATACTATGGATAACAAATTGATCAATTAATTAAAATCTTATTTATTTCCTTTTCACTTTAATAGTTTGTTGTTACAAAACATTTTTTTATTATTAAGCTGTATAGCTTAATAGTACAAAAATAATTGTAAATTCCCACAGATATACCTGAATTTTACATTTTTCATTTCATATTAAGGAAACAAACTTAAAAATAAATCTTAGGATTGAGATTTGTAATAACATTTCACTCACACTAATAAGTTTTAATCTTTATAGACATTAGCCCATTTATGAAAATGTCTTCCTGTTTTACCAAATTATAAAAGAAATACCTTATAATGAAGAGTGAGAATTTAATTTCAAAGGTTTCATAGTTAATGTACTTAATGATTACATAATGACTAATTATTATAACAGGTTTATATACTATAGCTATAAAAATCATAATAAAACTCTTGTATGAATATATAAATTATAGTTTAGAGCAGGGGTGGGCAAACTTTTTGACTCGAGGGCCACAATGGGTTCTTAAACTGGACTGGAGGGCCGGAACAAAAGCATGGATGGAGTGTTTGTGTGAACTAATATAAATTCATAGTAAACATCATTGCATAAAAGGGTACGGTCTTTTTTTTTTTTTAGTTTTATTCATTTCAAACTGGCCGGATCCTGCCCGCAGGCCGTAGTTTGCCCACGGCTGGTTTAGAGTATACTTAAGTTTACCAAGCGCTTGAATCTAATCATTAGTTAAAATATAGGTGCTCTGCTTTAATCAGAAACATCTTAAGTATTGAAAATAAATTGTGCCAAAATTTCTTTTATATTCTTTGCATAGGGAACATTTCTTTCTATTTCATTGTTAAAATTGAAAGACTACTTTAATTAATTCTTTTTTATCCTAGAATTTCAACCTAATTTTAGAGAGATGGGTTGAAATTTAATTAGGATGGGATTTTGTTTGTACCTAGGCCTCCATATCTATGCAAACTTTAATATATGATATGCATATATAAAAATATGTTGCAGTCCTGCCCTGGCCAGTGTGCTCAGTGGTTTGAATGTCAGCCTGACCAACAAAAAGTTGTGGGTCTGATTCCCTGTCAGGGCACATACCTAGGTGGAGGGTTCAGGGTGCTTAGAGGCAATTGATCAATGTTCTCTCTCTCTCTCTCTCTCTCTCTCTCTCTCTCTCTCTCTCTCTCCCTCCCTCCCTCCCTCCCTTCCTCACTCTCTAAAATCAATAGAAAATAATGTTTCAGTTTATTGATTTACGATATAATACAGCAATAGTGTGTACATTCATACTTGATAAATGTATAGTTTCTTAGAGTATAACATTGTTAAAGTTTACTATAGCTTCCCATTTCCTCTATTTCAGTTCTAGCAAATATATACTTTTTTGAATATTCATTTCAAGTTTATTCTGTTGATAAAAAAAATCCTAAGTATAATATCCAATAATTTTTAAAATGACATTTTTACTTAGGTTTGATATTATATTTTGGTGTCCATATTTTAGTATTTTCATTAGGGAAAATATGATAATTTAATGTAAGATCAAGTCATATAGAGAAACAGAGATAGACAGACAGATATTGATTTGTTGTTCCACCTATTTATGCATTAATTGGTTGATTCTGTATGTGCCCTAACTGGAGTTCGAACCTACAACTTTGGTGTATCCAAATTATACTCTAATCAACTGAGTTATCTGGTCAGGGCTTCAAGTCATATTCTTAATAATTATATGTTGTTTTGAAATTTAAGAGGCCCATAGTTTTAGATTCAAAAGCTATTCTTTAAGATATACATTTCTTCAGTTCATGAACTGGAATGCTGATAGACTTTATGCTCATTAAATACATCTTATCAGATGTTGACTAATTCAGAAATATAAATGATGACAATTCTGTGACATTTGTAATCTTTAATATATCACTTAAAATGAATTATGGGAAGTTTGTTCATAGGTTGGTATATGAAGTAAGGCTATATAAACTCATACTTTTCATTTGTTCTGTTTTTTCTTTAAATGACGATTATGAGTAAAATATGGTATTACATATGGTAACCAAATAATGTTTTGCACTAATCAGAAAAAGGTATCATAGAAGAATTTATTGGAATATGAAAAAACCTATTAAAGCAGGATATAGAATCCAGAAGCCATAATTGAAACCCTAAAAATTCAAAATTTACAATTAGCATACATGCTAAAATATACCCCTGAGTAAAAAGATGAGCCAAAATATTTTCAAGACATATCAAACAGAGCTAAGTTCCTTAGTATATATAGCATTTAAATACAGTGAGATAAGGCTGACAACCTAGAAAAATGGGCAAAGAACTTTAATAGTTCTAAAAACAATGACACCAAAATTTAAACATAGGAAAAGTTGCACAACTCATAATAAAAAATGCAGATTAACTACTAGAGTAAAAATGCCAGTGGTTATTTATCAGATTGCTAGATCCTATAGGTATTATACAATAATATCTATAATAGTAATTAATAAGCAATAATCTTACATTTCTATTGATAGAATGCAGATGAATAAATTGCATTTGTAACTAATAAATGCAGGTATTGAAAAAGAATAATGTAGGTTTCTGAGTACTAATATGGGAAATATTAAACAGACATTGTTAAATGAAAAAAGCAAACTTAAAATGACGTGAATTATACATTCTGATTTTTTACAAAAGAAACTGTACATTCACACATGTACACATAATGCTGAATCAGAAAATGAGGATAATGGTTGCATTTAGACTGGAACTAAGGGATGGGTAAAAAAGGACTTCATTTTTTATTCTTTATGTTTACATTTTCTTCCTATGTTCATGGTTTCTATAAACATATAAAACAAGTTTAAAGAAAGAAAGTTTTAATCAAATTAAGTAAAACATCTAACTGAATACTGCCTGAAATACCTCCTATATGCCACAACTTTCTTGATTTTGTTGGGGATATTAAGATGGATAAAATATTGTCCCTACTCTTCTGAAAAATCAGTAAAGTAGAACTAATTTGTAAATAGGGTAAAAGTCAACATAGTACATTTTCTATTGGAGATGGGCCAGAAAGGCTCTATATATCCCTTTTAGACCTCAGTGTAGTTTTACATCCTATAAGTTAATTAATCTGCACAAAACCTCATGGAATAGAACACTGTCCAGAGAAAAACAACAGCCAAGCCCATTTTTACTAGTATATTTACTCATTGAATGCTCATATCAGTACTAGGAAATGAGTACCACTATCAGCCCAGCTTAACAGAGGACGGAGAGAACTAAGTAACTTGCAAAAGTGGTCACTCCTTGTACTAAGTGCCATTGCTAGTGTTCAAATCCAGGTTACAGGATCCAGAGTCTGAATAGCTCAACCATTCTGTTCAAACTTTATTCTGTAGTCTGAATTTATCTCGTCTTTGCAAACAAAAGACATAAGATTCAGAGGTTAAATAATTAATTCAAGATTACACTGCTAGTAAATGTCAAAGCCAGTGCTAGAGCCACGTTCTCCTGACTAAATCCAGTGATCTCCTGGGTGTGCCAGTCCACCTCTAGTTGTAGGGGAGTCCTGAGTAGAGAACAGGGGAGGAGCCATTTGATAGCACTACCCATCATCAGTACTAATGACAAATCACAGAATGTGTGGTTTCTCTAAGAAAACAATTGCAGTGCAGAAAACTTCCTTTTTGTGCAAAGATTTCCTCTATTCAAGTAATACCAAATGATTTGTTTTGCTCAGTAACTTGGATATGATTTCTTAAGAAATTTTCAAGATTACTAGATAAATAACTGGTATTTATTTAAAACTTGCTTCTGCTCTGTGAAAAGACTCTGTCAGCATTCCAGAATGAGGGCCATGCTAACAAAATTCCAACTTTTTTTGTGGGATGATCCAAAACCAGCAAACAGAAGGCATTGCATTTCTTAACAGTCACAAGTGTGTACATGCAGGCGATGCCATTTCTGTCATTCATTGCTTTTCAGTGTGCACATTTTCAAGTTGAAACACTTTGATTTGCAGGCTAATGTGTTCCATGGAGAAATTTTTTCATATAAGGGAAAAAAAAAGCAGAGTAGCTTAAGAGCATGTGAGGTCTGTGTACTCTACACCACGTTTATACAGGTCTCAACTGAATGTATGTGTTTAGTCTGATTTTAGGGTATTGGCCTTGACAGTGTGCCTTCATATGTCTAAGATATTTGCTGGATTAATATCCTGAGTTCACAAGCAGATTTACACAAGTACTCAGATGTGAAACACAGACCATGAAGTATGTGTGTGTGTGTGTGTGTGTGTGTGTGTGTGTAATGATTGTTAAATTAAGAAGAGGTATGGCTCAGTGGATTAAACAGTATCTAATCTTTTCCATTATCCTACCTCAGTCTCAGGAGCCTTAATGACATACTCAACAGCCAATGTCAGAATTATTTAGAAACTTGCTTTAAAAGTATAAAACGTATTTCATTCATATGTGGAATATAAAACTGAAAGCAACAAATGAACAAACAAGAAAAACAAACAAATGAAAGCTTATAGACACAAACAATAGTATGGTGGTTCTAAGAGGGAAGAAGAATCGGGGGTACAAAAGGGTAACGGGGTCAAATGTATGGTGACGGAAGAAGGTTAGACTTCGGGTGGTAGGCACACAATGCAATGTACAGATGATGTATCAGAGAATTATATATTTGAAACCTATGTAATCTTATTAACCAGTGTCACCCCAATACATTTAAGTTTTTTAAAAAGAGAAAGAAATGTGTGCAGAAATAAAGTGTCATTCTGGACTCTTAGAGCTTTCCTGAGCCATCTTCACTTTCATGCCAAAGCTTTATGAAAATATCATAGAGTACGGTGTGTGCTAACATTGCATTGGTGATGGATTGTATTTATACAGCATTTCCAATCATGGTACTAGAATGGCAGTAGGCAGGAGAGAGAAGTAGGTGACGGTACATAACATGCATCTAAAATATCTTCTTCTCTTTAAATTACAGCAAATTCAGTAAAGCTAGAAATGCAGAGTGATGAAGAGTGTGACAGGAAACCCCTGAGCCGCGAAGACGAGATCAGGGGCCATGATGAGGGTAGCAGCCTAGAAGAACCCCTAATTGAGAGCAGCGAGGTGGCCGACAACAGGAAAGTCCAGGAGCTTCAAGGCGAGGGAGGAATCCGGCTTCCGAATGGTAAACTGAAATGTGACGTCTGTGGCATGGTTTGCATTGGGCCCAATGTGCTTATGGTACATAAAAGGAGTCACACTGGTAAGCAGCTGAAAGAATACCCTGATGACTGCCTGTGACATCTGATGTTGATATTACCTGACATCTATTCTCTTTCCTTTTCATTCAGGGGTGGCAATGGTGAAACTACCTTTTCAGAATTCTGCTAGTATTGGATTGCTGAAAAGCAGCAGAGAGTAGCCTGGGTCTTGACTTCCAGCCTTCAAATCTGAATAGCATATCAGAAAAGAAGTTTGGGATTCAGTTTCCACAGTTCTTAATATAGCAATAATATGATAAGGGTTCAAAAGGTAGAGGAGAATTTCATTGTGTAACTTAATCTTTTTGTATTTCTATACATTTTTGCCATACCCATGGGCAGGTAATACAGTTTTCTGGCAAAGAGTTGATACTCTAAAATGGTATCCATGCATTTATTTAGGGGTAGATCATTTTCACATTATCTAATTAATTTCTTGGAATACAATTTCCAATCAATCTTTGCATACCATGGGTCTCTATAGTAGGCAGATATTTATTTTCCCCAGTTTGAGGATTTTACCAACTTCATGTTATTTTTTTTTACCATAAATCCTACAAGGAAATATGTAGGGTGGGTATAGTAAAGGGTGGTGGGTGTGGAGGTAGGAATCTGTAATTGTGAAATAGGATGAGGAAAAAGACCTTAGATAAATTTAATATATACTTTTAGAGTTTTGGGTATTGTGAAACACCAGCCAAATGAAAATGCCTTATTGAAATTTCTTCAAATCTTTTGGCAAAACAACAACAACAACAAAAACAGAAATGTGATTGTGGCAGATAGTTGACTCTTAAGAAAAGTTTCCAATTCACAGAAAAATTTATTTAAAGGTAATGCTAACTTTAACTATAATGCAAACTAGTATTATTTAACAAAATACCAATAACTAATGCAATCAGAACGTTAAATATGACAGTGTTCTAGAAGAGAGATAAATTATAATAAAGAAATTGATTTAAAAATGACTTGTAGGTGCTTAAAACACGATAGATACAAGGTACATTGAAGTTTTTATCCTAAACCTCTCATTTACACAGGAAGAAACTGAAGCCCAAAACAGCCGTGACTTATCCATTATCCCTCATGTAGTTAAAGGCATCATGAGGCCAGAGCCAAGGTTCCGTGATGCCCAGAGTGGTTTTGTTCAAATATACAATGCTTGGTATATCAATACGCCTACATTTTATGACGAAGTACTACTATAATATGACAGATATTTTTTAAATTACAGTGAGAAGTTATGTTAAAATCAGTGTTAGGTTAATATCATCAACTTTATAAGGATTTAAGATTATTCCAAACATACAGGCAGTAACATTTTTACATTATGTTTTGTTTTGAATTTTCCTTCAAATATCATTATATTTTAAATATTTATATTTAAAATTTTATAGTAATATTTATATTCATAGGACACATTTTTTCCCTTTAATTAAAAAAAATCTCATGGAAAAATTAAAAGATCAAACTTGGATACCATATTTGATAAGATAAAAAAGGGAAAGACTATAAAATAATGGGTCTACTTACCTTCTATGCTCATAAAATAATTCTAACCGCAGTTCTAAAAGACGAGTTGCACAAAGTTATAATGGATTCATTATCTCAGATTGATCATGTTGAAGAACATGACACTCATTCAAATTTCTAGCAATATAGAAACAAAACAAAACCCCACATAAGGAATTTTCAGTTAAATTGCCTATAGTGTTCATTTTAAGACTGGAAAGGATACTAAAATCATTTTTTTGGTAAAGTTTTAATAAATCTTTTATGGTCTGAGTTAAAATTCGCAGAGTATGCTCTCTTGAAAATGTAGGTTAATCAGTGTTTCACTTCTGCAGTGATTTTCATGATGATTGTTGGATTTGTTAACAGTAATAATTACATACCTATTCTGTCCATTTGATATTTACTACTGTAGTAGAGTTGAGTTATTTTGATTCTGAAATCTTCTAATTGACATGGAAAATGTTTCTAAATAGTTATATAGATTTCCACAAGTCCTAGAAATAAGAGATTCACTCAGCTAGAAAAGGCAAGGAGAATGGACTAAATAAACCGTTTAAAGTACTCGGCAATTGGATGAACTTTCACTGTTAATGAATGTTTATCAGAGTACTGTAAAACTTCTTACAATTTCCTGAGACAGGGAAGGTTTTGTTAAAGTAATAGTCATTCATGGAGGAGCCTGGGATACCTGCCCCATTGTTGACCTTGAAATTATGATATATTTGTAAAATAGTTATTTTTGTTTGTATTTCTGCTGACCCGGTTTATGCATCCAAGTGGGTCATGACATTTTCTATTCCATTTTAGTACTAGAATAGAATGTCTACTTGAATGTCTTTAATTTAAATTTGATTGAAAAAATGCAGTCAAAATCTAGCAATTCACCAAAGGTTTTCCCCTTGATACCATGAACTACTATATTCATTTTAGGACGTCCACCTCTCACCAATAATTTGGCGCTAGTGTAACATGTACTGCCTTAAATCTTTATACAGCTTATGGGAAACATATGTTTCTGTGTTTTAGCCTATAAAATATCTAATACAAAATTGATAGTGAAAAAAGATACAACCACCCAACTCAGTAAATGACATGGAGCACCAGATCAAATTCACTTATTTCTCTTTCATGCTCTATTAAAGTGCCAATTCCAATATCTTATTAATGGGTTGGTGTTATTTCTTTGGCATTGCTACTTTAGTAGGTAATCAGGTAATATTGTCATCGGATACACCAGGCACTCTTCATTGGGAATACAGGGAGAAGAAAAAAAGTAGGGGCAGTAAATAAATTCATGCATAAACATGTACTCATGTAAGCATTATAAATACAGAATATCTTTCACCTTGCCCCTCTTTGGGGGGAAGTACTCTCATCTTTGTACCTTCAAGTTTTCCGCACAATATTTTGTGCATTGCAGCTTCGTGGAGCCCTTCTCCTGCCCTAAGGCCCTGTCTCCAGGTGCTGATTTTTTATATTCATGGTTATTGTGCCACCCAACACAGGAACACCCTCTGTCTTTGATGCACCAAAGCAAATCGATGCATGTATACTTGCAGTTTAATTGAATATTTAAACAGAGAACTAGAAATATATTTATGAAATTACATAAAATATTGAAATATAACCTATTTATTCCATAAGAATGATAACTTCATCCAGTGAATAACTAAATATGGTCCTTGAATAGATTAGTAGATTAAAAACAAAAACAAAACATAATGAGAATGGACCCAGAATGGATCCAGAGTTGTTCATCCAGACTTTTGTAACCACATGCAGGATGATTAGTATCCGATAATTAAAAAGAAAATCAAGATAATTCATGTAAAACAGATCTGTATTCCTCAAAGGTTCATGTGATTGAAATCAGTGTGCATTATTGACATTGCCTCTTCCCTCTTATCCCAAATGGGAGCATGACTACTCACTTTCATGATGCCTCTTTCTTCACTTCTCATGGCTAGGGGAGCATAGCAAACACCTCCACACTAAGACTTACGCACTCAGCAATATGGCAGTATTTCCCGATATGCCTAGGTCGCTTTTTGTTTCTCCTACTCCTTTAAGGCTGGTGTGGCTCAGTTGGTTGGGCACTGTCCCGCGAACCAAAAAGTTTCTGGTTCAATTCCCAGTCAGGGTACTTGCCTGGGTTGCAGACTGGATCCCTAGTAGGGGTTGTGCAGGAGGCAACCAATGGATGTTTTGCTCTCATATCAGTATTTCTCTCTCTCTCTCCCTCTCCCTCTCCCTTCCTCTCTCTCTAAAAATAAATTTTAAAATCTTAAAAAAATACACTAAATAACCCTGCTTTAAGACCCGTGAACTCAATTAGATGAATTTAAAAATTATTTTGAAAACAGTTACCATATTATTTTTAGTTTTTCAATAAGCATGGTAGTAAATGATCAATTTAGATCTCTAAAATCAGGATTTAAAAATACTTCAATTGTAGGTGGTTTTAAGAAAAATTTAATTAACATGCTAGTGGAGTGTTGTCCAAAGGCAAACATGATTTCTGATGTTTTTGTTCACCACCCTAATTTAATTAATTTTAAAGTTATCGCATACTGATTTGTTACTTGCTTGGGAAATTCTACATAGACAGCTTTCAAATGTAAAAATGAAATATTTGGAGTAAAAAATATGATTTAAAATAATTTGCTATTTTCCTACTGTCTGAAAAGTTAACTTCATGAAGCAAGTGCCTCCTTCTCCCTTTTTATTATGATTTCCATGGTAGGGGTGGGTAATAGAAAACCCTGGTTTTAAAAAGTTGTAGAATGCCATTCCATTGAAAAAAATATCAAGGAATCAAGTTAAGTTTATATGTGTGAGTGCAAGTGTGTGCATGTGTGTGTAAAATAAACAAGTATTACCAAATTAGATTTAAATTGTTGACTATTTTGTAAGACTGCATATGAGAGGTTTTAGGTCAAGTATTTCTCTTTTAAACTGTGTTTAGTGTTGATTTAATTTGTTAGTTTTAGCAAATGAATAAAAAAGGTAACTAAAATTAAATATAAGGCAACTTTAGCTTTTTTAACCTAATACAGCAGTATAGGACATTTTGTAAACATAGCTCATCAGATCTCCAGAATGCTTAAGAAAAAACCTTAACCCTTGCTACACACAGCCACAGATTACATATTTTTGGTATGAACTTTATTAAATTTCAAAATGAGCAAGTACTATAGAATTCAAGATACACTTGATCTATCAATTTCTCAGTATCTTTAGCATTTATATAAAATCTGTATGATAGAATGTTCAGCGGCAGCTGCTAGAAAGGGCCAGTTTATTTTTTATGCTTTCTAGATGATTTAAATTAAAAGAATCACAATTTGCATTATATTAAAGGCATCCCCAAATGTTGAGGTTTTATTATTATGAATGTTTCAGTTAAAGTTATGAAACATGATGATTCAGTTCAAAAAATTTTTTAACTATTAAAATTTTAATCATTATCTAACTTCAGGCACAGAAATGGCCCAGTTTATCCAAAAGGGAATTTTTTTAAATTTTATTCTAAACTTTGAGCTTTAATATGATGTATTTATACTTTTATGTATTCATGTGTATGTTTTATGTATATCTTTAGAAAATAGACAAGCTTAAAATAATGGTATTAAAATAATATTTTCTTCATGGTTTAATTAATGATACTAGTTTGATCCACTTGCCCATTTTACTTCATCAACTTCATGTCTTTATGTTTGATGACATTGATGACAGCCAGTTGATAATTACGGCTTAACCGGTCTTATAGCAGTATCAGTAATAGAATAAAAGACTCCTATCAAACAAATGATTTTCATAATAAAAAGAGAATAGATAAGAAGTGTCTGAATGAATAATTTTCTTGGACTTGCTCTCATTATGTAAGGAAGTTTTGCCAAAGCTTTTACTGTTAGTGAGTAGGAGAATTGAGAGACCTGAGCTATATTTGGAGATTTTGTGGTAATGAGCTTCGTAACCTGGTTCATTCACTGCAACTCTCTTGTCCCCCATTAAGAAAATTATCAGCTAAAGGAGAGAGTTAGACTAAAGATGGCTTACAATTCAAAATCGATGTGATTTTTAAAGAAAGCATGGTACAGTAAAGAGAGCAAGATATAGTCACACTGACCGAGATTCAGTTATCAACTGGAGTACTTATTAGCTCTGTGACTCTCATCAGGTACTTTGATACTTGCACTTTAGTTTCTTCATTTGTAAATTTTAAAATGCCTGATTATGTCATTATGAAGACTGAAATAGTCTATGTAAAACGACCAGTAACATCAATAAAGTGATGACACCTAGTTGTTCAACCAGTTGTCAATCCCATGACTGTTATTCTTTTGAGTCAATGACAGAAATCCTGTAAATGTTATATGAAGGGGGACACTTGATCTAAAGTTTGAGACTTTAGGGAGGTAAGAGTTTAGAAGGCTCAGAAGGGAGATGAATATTCTCTGCATGGGGACTGGCTCTAGCTAACAGTATATGGCGAATTAGTCACTTGCACATAACCTGCCTGACCTTTCTCTTCTCTTTGCCTTCCCGCAGGTGAACGGCCCTTCCACTGTAACCAGTGTGGAGCTTCTTTTACTCAGAAGGGCAATCTTCTGAGACACATAAAGCTACACTCTGGAGAGAAGCCCTTCAAATGTCCTTTCTGTAGCTATGCCTGTAGAAGAAGGGACGCCCTCACAGGACACCTCAGGACCCACTCTGGTAAGTGTCAGCAGCTCTTTGAGAAGAAAGCGAAAACAGACTTCAGGAGAGTGCCATAAATAATGCAAAGTAACTTACAGCTTTGGTCCACAGCTAGGAATGACCTAGACAGTATTGTTATTAGTGTGCAGTGAATAACTGATAAATCTTGCCCTTCTTATAGACTTGGCTAAAAGGAGCACTGATAACTGAAGTCTTTTATTTTAAGTCGCCAAAGAAAACAGCTGTTACATAAGTTTTCTATGATTTTTCAATTTTATAATTATTAACACAATAATTATGGTTAATCCAGGATAATGTGAAATGTTATAGTTACATGCTGATGTTATCATAAAAGAGATGAAAGTTGTGATTTTTTTTTCTGATTACAACACCCAGGCTGGGGGGGCCTCAGTGGGAAGTCAAATATTGCTATTTTTAAACTTGAAACTATGCTCATTAGAAAATTGGCTATTGGAGTATATTTTATTTCCTGTTAGCTCCTGTTTATCTCTCAAACTATAGTCATTGGATGTTCTCTAGAACTTTTCTCTACTTCATAAATCATCATTAAAAATCTTGAAGAAATTCGATTTTTTTAAATGCTAGAATGTAGTACTGGAAAGAAAAGGAATACTTAGAAATCTGAATGAATCTCATTTGCCTTTTAGCATGAATTGCCATAACCAAGAAGTTAAAGGTGAAAAATTAGTATAGATACTCTCAAGTAATTTTTAGATGCTCCTTCTATCCCTAGTGACATATTAAAATTTAATTTTAATATAAAGATAAGATGGAAGTGATATTTTCATCTACTTTGACAAATTGTATTAGAGAGAGCTGTGGATTGTGAGGTAATGTTTGTATTATCTTTCTTTACATTTTTCCTGTTAAGTCTTCAGGCTTTACCTAGTTTTTTAATATGTGTCTGAAACATGTAAAACTATTTAGATATTAACTCAAAGTTGGGCAGCTATAGAAAAATTAAATTAATGCAAACATTAAAACAACATACTTTATATATTTTAGTTTCCTCCTGACTCAAAGTAATTCACTTATTTCCACTATGACACTTTTATTTTATTTTGAAATTATGCTATTAAAACTATATCTTAAAGTGGTATTTTTATTATAAATATTCTTTATGGAAATATTTTTAAGACTTGAGTTATTTCCTTAAGCTAGCCATCTATTCTGGCTTATTAAACTGTTGTTAAGTTGACCAAGGGTTATATAAGACATAGCTTTTCGTGAGCATATCTATTGCATGAAATTGAAGCTAAAATAATTTTAAACACCTGTTTTATTCTTTATAAAATTGTGTTGCCCTTAATACTGTGGTTTAGTGTACACATGTTTCTTTACCTGGCATGTGCTATATTCTCAGAAGGTTTGATCCTGGAGACACCTCTGGAAGACATTCCATATTCATCTCAATTCCTGTTTCCTTGATTTCGTGTTTGTTCTATTAACAACTCTATCCCTGTAGCTGGTGTCTCACAAGTCAAGTTATCTTGTTTTTTGTGTTAGACTGAGCTGGGCATCTGCACTTAGCTTCTTTATGCAAATTAGACATGGTCCATCTGATGCACCTGGTTGGTGGGTGATGAAGTGAGGGGAGAGAAAGATGTCACTCCAGAAACAGGCCACTCATTAGCTTTGGCCAGGCCAGACCCTTAACATTATTTACATGGTTCTGTGTAATTGTAAAGTTGTGTGTATAAATTGAAGCTGTTTCTGTGAAACTGTATATTTACAAATAAATATATTGCTACTTTGAGGTTCCAAAGAAACCAGAACTGTGGTTTCACTAACTACAATCATGTTGATGTTGCTATATCAAGGCATCATTTTTGCAGCTATACTTATAGCATACTCAAACTGGCTAATAAAAGAGAGTTTAATGGAGTGATGTTACTGCATCATCAAGGGGTATTATAATTCAGTCATCTTCCGACTGGACTCTAAAATATTAGTCATCACCAATGCTTTTCATAATAGAGGAAACTTGAAGTAAAACTGCTAAAGTCCATGCTTCTAAATAGTCAGAAAGCTCAAGTTGATCATCATAGTGTTCTTCCAGTACCAATTCTATCTTTCCCTCACCCTTTTTTAGCACCTGGGCTGGACAGGTTTCATTATCTGATGGGTGACCCAAACCTTATTTCTAGAAGTTCACAACACTGATGGTCCTGCCACTTTGTACAGGCACAAGAGTAGCTAGGTAAAGAATCTGATCGACATTCACAAAATAGATTGTCTGATTGGTTTGGGTCACCCATCAGATACTCTTGTCCAGATTACTAAGAGCCTTCTGCACAGTGGATACCTTCTAGAGAGAATTCATATAGGGCATGTCATCCCACTTTGTACCAGTTCTGAGAGGTTTAGTCACACAACTCTCCCCCAGACCTTCTATCACCAATTTTCCAGTCTTGTTCTTCCAAGGCTGTGACCATACCATGTATCATTACCTCAGATTTATCTCCTTCCATGCAAAGTGCACAGTCTGAAATTCTGGGGGAATATCCTGTCACTATGGTATTTCAGGGCTAGCCCCCCTTAGTGGGCCTGTGATACAGTGGTCACAACTCATACCAAATACCATGCAATCCACTCACAAACTAGATTCACAGTATCACCCTCCATTTTTACTGGGCTCTAAAGACACCCCATGAAGCCATACATGTGGCTTGAGGAGAGATTGTGAAGCAGTAGTAGCAGGTATCAGGGACACCTGAGCTATTGCTCATGAAATACACCTGGCTTCCCAAACCTGCATGGTCCCAGTTTCATTTAACAATGAAATGCTCTTATGTACCTCTGATTCAATGTTATATTGAGTCAGATAACACCTAGTTCATTTTGTGTAGTTTGGGCCACATAGTCATTTAGAGTCTGGTGGCCCGTACTCTCAGTCTTAAACAGAGTCCAGTACTAAGCTAGGAGGAGTTCTTAAAATAAGAATAGTTATTGGTACAAGATTCCATGTCGTTACTCTTAAAAAAAATCTGTACTTTCATACTTCTAATGACAGAGATGTTTTAAAGCCACAGCCATTTCCAAAAAGTCATTGCATTGCTGGAGCTTAGAGCCAAAGGTATAGGGCAGCTTTCATCACAGCATCGGTATGCTGCAGATCCTTTTCCTGCCCCAGTCCTCTCTCAACACCGACAGCCCCGTGAATTCCTGGTACATGCCTCAGAGCAGCGTATCCAATGTGGAATTTATTTTTCCAAAATCCAAGAGAGTGCCAGGTTTGTGCCTTCTTCATGATGACACATGCGAGATGCAGCAGTTTGTCATTTGCTATCGAGGATCAATTCCAACACGTCCAGACCACCGGGCCCATACCATTTCACCAAGGCGACAAGTCTCTGGACTTTTAACGGAGATTATCTCCTACCCTCTAGCATATGTCTCATTCAGGTATCTTAGGTATTTACTACTTCCTGCTCATCAAGTCCAATCAGTATAATACCATGAATGTAATGTTCCAGCTTGATGTTCTGTGGGATGTCAAGATGAACAAGATTTCTGTGGACTATATTATGACAAAGAGAGGAGAGTTGACCTGACCTTCAGGTAAGATAGTGAAAGTATGCTGTTCCTGCAATGTGAAGGCAAACTGCTTCTGATTATCTTTGTTGATAAGGAATTATTTTTTAAAAAAATGGTTAATACCTTCATACCTGGTGTCAGGGGCTATTTTAATATGATCCAGTGAAGATACTACACCTAGAAATGCACTTGCAGTTGGCATTCGTGAGGTGACTAAGTCTGCCTCCACCCACAGAACCATCTAGGTCTCACATTCGCCTAAAAACACAGCTTCCATGGGTATGTGGTAGGGATCGCCACCCCAACCTTTCAGTTTTAGTGACTTCCTTGGGAGATGTGGAAGTTCTCGGGCTATGCTCCCCGATGTGTTAGCCACCAGCCACACATGGCTATTAAACACCTAAATATGCTGGTGCCACATGCTGAAATAGCTTTGCTTAAATAAAATACAGGGGTTGCCAAAAGTAGGTTTACAGTTGTGAGTATGGGAAACAGTTAATAAAGCTGTTGTAATAATCAGAACCTGGGTGCCTTTTTCCATCGGAACAACTGAAAACCTACATTTGCCCACCCCTGCACATTTAGATCAGGGCGCCCAGATCTATTTGCACATCTATTGCTGTTCTCTCCAGCCAGAGAAGACGGTTACCATCCAGCTTTTCAAGCACGCAGGTTCTGTCCTCACCCAGGTAATTATTGGGTGAAGGGAGTGTCCCAATGCCCTTCCAGGGCTATGGTAAAGGACAGGCTGAGCAGGATGATTCATAAGAGATCCTTTTCAATATTCTTACTTACTTGAGCTTTTGGACTTCTTCCAGTTTGGTCTGCCAGAAAAATTTTGGCATTTCAACATTTTTCTATGTAAGCCATCGTTGAATCAAGGATCAATTAATCAGCCACTCCCACCTGCTCAAGGCAATATGCTGAATCCCAAATCCCAGATGAATGCTCATCTTTTGATTGGTTTGGCCTGATCTAGCATCCTAGTTCACCTTCTTGGTATAAAACCCTTAGAATCAATCCATGACATTCCCTTACATGCTAGCTAGACTCCTGCTGATGCAAATCAGTGGAGTTTCCTAAATCTTCCATCACCTTATGGATCAGGCCTTGGTTTTTGGCTATATTAGGATCTGACTTGTTGTGAGCCTGGGGTCAGTGAGAGGTAATAGGAGTAAGTCCCTCAGTATTTGATCAGATAGTACCATCCCCTGTTCCACCCATTCCCCATCAGTACCCCATTACCAAGACCAGTGGTATTGGTTCTGCCCATTTTGTTTAGCATGGCAATTCCATAAGCTTTCAAATCAGATTCTGGAGTTGATCTTCAGCTTTATTTGCCCTGAGGCTTTAGTAAATAGGGGCTTAGAGCTGACTGAGAAACTTTCTGATATTTTACCTCTGGTCTGATTTGAGCATTCAAGGCCTTCGTTTTGTTCTTTCTCTTCTATATTTTTCTTAGGGTCATTGTAGTTATGCCACACTACAGTCTTCACACTTCAGCAAGTGAAGGCCACAGCACCTAATGCCTTGCCTTGCCCCTGCACTGAATTCCATGCCATTACCAGTGGTAATCTGAGTAATCATGCTGCCAACACATGCCTAGACTTATATACCAGGATTCTATTATTTCCCTGGTAAGGAGACCATCGTGTTCTCTTCAAACCTGAACCACCCACTGGCAGACTGTCATTTTGATGGACTTTGGCCTTGGGCCACTCCTGCTACCCAAAGCTATCAATCAGGGTTCTGACAGCAAAGCAGCCAGACACTCAAATGGGAAAAATTTGGAGACATCCTTGATGTCTAAAGGACTAATATTTACAAGAGAATGGTTAGGCATAAAGGAAACCAACAAGGGATGGTTGAAGCACTCTGAGGCTAGCAATAGCAGGAAGTAAATAGCAGCCCCATGTCTGAAGAGGCAAGGGAATAGAGAGGTCACTGGAATTAAGCGAGGTAGGACACGTCCTGAACACTGACCTTCAATAGGGGAGTGCACATCTGTTAACCTGTGACTGAGGAATAAACACCTTAGCCTCACTCTTTCCATTAACTCTTGCTGATGCCACACATTAACTGACCCTAAACAAAAGCCAGGGGACAAAGGATCCCATTGAAGGATCCAATAGAAATGAGCTTTCTGCAAGAGCAGAGCAGAGCAAAGAAGAGTGAAAATGACTATGGAGGCAAGACAGAGAATATGCCACAGATTGACTAAACTTTAAGAACCAGTGCTTAAAATAGCTAGTATAGGGTACTAAGTGTAATGTAATGATTTTAACTTTTTGTGAATATTATTATTAGTAGAAGGTATTTTGCTCCACCCCCCTCACTATGGGTAATGACTGTTCACTGGTTCATTATTTCGTTTTATTTAGCTACAATGTTGTATAGTATTATTACTGCATCTCCGTAACCTGTATTTTAGATTTGAAAATTTTCCATCTGGTAGGTTGGTATCAATTAGCCCACAGTTGATGTGCACTTAAGTTTCTGTAAGATTTTATACTTATCAGTTTAACAATAAAAAGACACTTAGAAAAAAAATATATGGCATTCTATATAATTTTTTTATTATCTTTGCCCACCTCCAAGTTTTTAGTACTTGTTTTTATCAACTCACCTTTATTGAATCTTTCTAAAGTGATAAAATTAGTTTTTATAGAAAGAACTTTCTTTTTATACTTATTTTATCAGAATATGGATATTTTAATAATTAACATAATTGTAATAACAGATTCAGCTGGCATGAATAAGTGTGGGTAGAATCATGACCGACCTTTAGTATCCAGTTCAACTGCCTGAAGTATTTATGTGGGCACACCAAAGAGGCGCCTCTGAGCGTCAGGAAATCAGTGTCCCAGACCCCCCATCTTTGTGCTTCTCAAAGGGAATGGAGAGACATCTGTCAAGAGAGATTCTCCCTATCACTACTCCTGTCTCATAGGTCATGCAGGCAGAGCCTGGATTCACACTCCAAATTCTGAACTTTATGCTACAGGATAAATAACAGCTCCATGTTTATTCTATAAAACTCTAACTCGATTGAATCAACTCAAATGGTAAAGAAAAAAAAAGTACTATCTGGAAGTCAAGATGTTGACTTCTAGGTTGTAGAATGGGCTCGCTGCAAATGAGCTCTGTGACTTTGAGAAATCACTTAATTTAATCTTTAATCTCCCTGTGCTACTAATATTATATGACGCTAATACAATGTATTATCTTTTCCCCCATGACTTTGCTGATCAGTCTCTGTGAGCAAACCTTAAAGAGAGTAGTCCTCATGCCCCACTTTTTGATTCGCTGTAGTTTGTTTTAACTTTTAAAATAGATTTGCTTTTCACGTAATAAGTCGATGTTTTCAGATGATCTTCCCAGGGCCAATATGATTTCTCCGCGACTATCTGCTAACCTAAATCTAAGAGATATCCTTGATACAGAGAGTTTCTGATTTTCCACTTGTGGTTCCAGGCATAGTTTGTTCACTCAAAATATATTCCCTTTTAATAAATGGTTAAAGCTCCCTTTGTCTTGTTGAAAACCAACAGAAGTTTATAAAACAGTGTTGAATTTTCCTTCTCTCATAGAAAATGGGTTTAAGTGTACAAATCTTGATTACTTGATTTGTTTGCATGTTTTAGATTTTCATTGATAACATTTTTAAATTTTGAAAGGATGCCCAATTTTACAAATGATAAAGTAGAGGCCTTTAAAGATCAAAAAATCTTTGATAGTATGTACCAGTATTTGCCATGGAAAAGTTTGTTTTCTGGCAATAATTTTTAAGAGTATAATTTTATTATTTCTGGAAATATATCAAACCAATAGCAGATGTTTTTTTCAGTAGCAGATAATTCCTGTCAACAACTCCTATATTTTATTCCCCATTTCTTTACTATGATGACGGAAGATATCGTAACCTTTTCAGCTTTGGTTATGGCATGGCTGTATCTTAATTCTGTAATATTTTCCATTCAGGAAATAAAAAATATAAAATGATACAATCTGTTTTATTTGTACAAGGATCATCAGTATATGATTTTTAAAGTATTTTCATTTATTATAGGTTATTTAGAGCTATTTATGTGTCTTGATGCTTGGCATTTTATTACCTTTATTTTATTGCAATTGTGTTGGCTAAATTTAAACATACCTAGAAATTGCAACCTTCTTTCTACTTTGCCCCTTAGCAACACTCAGAACAAAATAAATGGCTGAGAAAGAGGGAAAAAAGATTTTTTTATATGTGAAATTTAAATGACATTTTAAGAGAGAGTGGGAGGAGAGGGAAAGGCAAGAGAAATAAAGAATTGAAATGTATCATCAACAGTATATCTGCTGGAGAATTTTAGTCTGGTGAGAAAATAAACTACACTTTTATAAACATGTCCCAACTTTGTACATTATATAAGGCTGTGAGAAAGTAAAAGGTACTAGTGTCTATTTTAAACTCTCTGTTCCTTAATCTTAAGATTTACAACACAAATCATCTAATCTGCTTTATATAAATTTATAACCTAGCATAGTATTTTAAAGGTTTTAATGACAAATCATTGAATCAGTGTGCCTGCTAAAAATGATTTTCAATAAGTTTTGTCTCTTAGATTTTTAGTTTAACAAGTGACTATAGTTTTTTCATTCCTAGAAGTTGGATTAGTTTGCTTCATATGATATGGTATTCCTTTTGTCTTCATCATACGCAGTGCACTGGGGACATGGTTTTTCCATGCAGCCCTGGACTCCTATTAATCAAAATAATATTAACATACTCCTTATCTTTTAAATCTAGGAGGAACTAGAATTGAATATTTCTTCCTAATTAGCATTTCAGGTTTTTCTCACATATACTAATGCTGTGCCCAAATTAAATATTTAAAAGAGCATAGATGAGTATGTATTTTTAATATATGGAAACTTACATAATATACATGTGTTATAAATTCCTTTGTGTACATTATAAAAAGAAACAGTAAGTATGCTTCTCACACAGTCTCAAATGTTGTTATGCCATATCTAAAATTCAGTTGTGGTCATTGAATTGTACTGGATTCAGATTATTATAAAAAAAAAGAGTATTGCATAAAAATGAAATCTTTTAGAAACATTGAAAAATGAAAAGTCCTAATGCTTCAGAGAAATTTGTTCATTGTCTCATATTCAACAAAAACCAAATATTCCTTAACACTGGCATATTTTTATGATGCTTGTTTGTTTTAACACTAATATATTGTACTAAGATCCTATATAATAAAAGGTAATATGCAAATTGACCGAACAGCGGAACAACCGGTCCCTATGATGCGCACTGACCACCAGGGCACAGATGAACAAAGCAGGAGCTGCCCCCTGGTGGTCAGTGTGCTCCCAAGGGGGAGCGCCACTCAGCCAGAAGCCCTGAGCCAGGCTCGCAGCTGGCGAGCACAGAGCCATCAGTAGGGCATCCCCTGAGGGCTCCCGGACTGCGAGAGAGTGCAGGCCGGGCTGAGGGACCCCCTCGAATGCACGAATTTCATGCACTGGGCCTCTAGTATATAAATAAAATATCCTTGCATAAGCAGTTCAGTTCAGGAATTTTTTTCATATATTTTTTTTTGTTCATCTCATTTTAAGAAAATAAGAATTGCTTCCTGTTTTTAATAAGATTTGCTATAAAATTCAAAGTAAAACCTTTACTTTCCATGAAACTGGTACATGATGTAATTTTTTATTTGGATGTCACTTAAAAATAAATACTTTGTAAAAATAGTTTATCTTACACAGTCTTGTGCCACTTAACAACAAGGGATGCATCCTGAGAAATGTGTCATTAGGCCATTGAGTTGTTGTGTGAACATCACAGAGTGCATTTCCACAAACCTAGGAAGTATAGCCTACCTCTAACTTTATGTCCATCCTTTTATACCACTGGCAGCACAGGTTCATTTACACCACATCAAACCTGTGAGGAATGCATTTCACTACAAAATTACGGTGGCTACATCACTAGGTGATTGGAATTTTTCAGCTCCATCATAATCTTAAGTCATACATGTGGTCCATCATTGACTGAAACATCATGCTGTGCAGGACTCTGTGTCTGTATCAGAAAACCCTGGACTATAGCTCTTTGAGGAACTTTCTGGACTTAGGATCACTAAGTCTACATTTCTGAACAAATATCTAGTTCATTTTCAAACACCTCTGGAATGTTGAATTTTACAACACTGCTTTATAACCTGTTCAGTGTTTGATAGTTCTCAGCGTAAGAAGTTTTTTCTATATGTCTGATTGTTGGTTTAAAGCTATTTTGTCCTATAAAAAGGGACTGGACCAGATGTACCACGTAAATGTCCATCTGTTAAAACAACAACTCTCTCCTCGTACATTTTTAGTTCTCTTTATAAGGACTGTCTTTTTATTTTTCAAGACCCTATAATTCCAAGGACTTTATTTTATCCATAAAAAAGAGCTCAGAAATATTGATTGCTTGTATTTGTTGCTAATATTGATTCTTTTAAAAATGTGTCAGTTAAATAGTGCACTGCTGCAAACTCACTTAAAAGTTTCCATTTTATTTTAAACCCTAGTTTGCCTTGTTCACTTATGCCCTTAACCATAAAATAAAATATTATGACTCACCTCCTCTTGAATGGATGTTCACTTTTAGTAGAATGTTCAACCAACAGGCATTTTAAAAGTATAAACTACATGCTCTTAAGGAAGCCAGTAAGAAGAGATAGCTTTTGCCTCATATTCAAATTTCTTGAAAATAAAGTTAAAAGTAGTATCTTGGATTGAGAAAGGACCAATCTTTGACTACATTGTTAAAGAAGCAATTTAATGGCAAATGTTTTAGTTTTAAGTCTCATATGGGCAAGTCTGTTAATTCCTCATGAGAATGAAGTACCATCAAATATACTGCGGCTTCTTACTAAAGCATTCACTACCACAGCCACTTCGCTTCCTTAAGTTGCTGACTGATGCTGATCAGGAATTCCATTAAACTAAAAGGTGTTCTAAAGTGCATGGAGCATTTGTAATCACTCACTCTTCTTTCCTAACACCCCCTCTTTCCATCTTGTTTTATTTAAATTATCTTCCTTCTTGTCTCTACTTTTGCCTTCTACTCTTTCATCTTTCTCATAGATTTTTTACCCCCATCCTTCAAGGTTCACTTCACTATTACTTCACTTTATTTTTTAAGGAGATGGCCAGAATAAAAGTACATAAAAAAGTACCTTTAGTTTATATTACATACAAAATTACTTGTATAACATGAAATTACTACAGGTTCTAGATACTAACAGTACTGATTATTTTGTGAAATGAGTGGGGAGCAAAAAAAACATGTCTGAAAATTAGGTATTTGGCCAAAAGATTGTCATCAGTTATATTCATATTGATAGTATTTTAAAACCTGATCACCTTGACTTTTCTACCAGATTTGCCAAAGAGATCCACTTAAAAAATAACTAATTCATCGGCCAGTATATAGTGACAGACATACTGGATTATATGATGCAGGTTCAGAAATTGAATCTAGTGCAAGTCATTCATGATAGTGATGGTGCATTAAGTGTAGGCTTCCCAGGGGAAGGAACTGTTCTCACCTGATTGTAGACCTGGCACCTGGCCCACTTTCTGGATGATCTCCCAAGTGTGAACTTGCCCCACCCTCTGCCCCCTCCTTTGCTTCCGGGAGGTGGATTACACTGATAATTACACAAGCTGTGTCAGTTGCACACATGATTTACATAACTGTGCTATGCTGATTTCACCCTTCGAGTCCCAATAGATGCCCATGGTGCCTTCTCTATATGCTTTGCAATAAATACCGAAGAGAGGAGATGGAATTAGTATCTTCGTTCCTGACTCTTAATGCTCACACTTAAGGCTCTGCCATTGGACCCTGATCAGGAGGGAAGAGTCACTGTCAGTCAGGTCAACAGGTAAAACAACCCATGGGATTCGCACCCAGTAGAACACTTTATTTTTTTCCAAACAAATAATCATTTTACAGTCTACCCTATGTTCCTTATTTAAAAAATTAAAACTTTAAAATAACATATGGTAGTATATTTTAAATGGAATTTTTTTAAATAACAGTAGTCAAACTCCTTCAAATTTCAGACACTTATTTCTAGGAGTTACTGAAGGTGAGCCTTTCTTCTGTAACATGTATTCATCTGAGGTAGCTCTTCACTTTGGCGCAACAACATTCATTAGATCAGGTTACTGCTGGAAACTTTCGTCCTTACCTTTTCCTGTTCTCAGGAGTTCTAAAGAAAAGGGCAAGAATCATGGCCCTGTTTCTCCTCCTCCTCAGTCTTCTGCAGACATGGTTCTCATTCCCAAGTTGGCTGTCACTGCTTTACACCCTACGTGGGTGTTGGGGTGGACAGTCTGAACTTGTGGCCAGTTCACATTTTCCCTTTCACATCGCTCAGCCTGTGAGCCTGGCTTCTTTGAAACTCTAGGTCAGAAGTGGAAGGGCAGCATGCCAACTCCATTACTCACTCAGTGTCCAAAAGGGCACATCACACTGGTTTTTGTGGTGGGGGGTGGGGGTGAGCTAACCTCCACCCTCCTGTTTCCCTACTTGATCCTTGTATGTGAGTCAAGGAAACCTGTTCATCCACAACCTGTACTATCTTGCCAGATCTTGTAAGTAAACTCCCAAATGTTAGAAAGTCATACAAAGGAGGTACATAAAACCCATATCAGTCATTATAAGAATATAAAATATAGAGAGAGAAAATTAAATTTTTATTTAAGGTGTATATATCATCTGTCAGAGTGGTATCCCTTTACATTGTGCAGAAATACGATGGTAATAAGCAAATAGATAATGAAAGATCCTAAATCCAGCATTTTAAAATAAGAGATCTTATTATATTATATTTTGCATCAACATCCCTTATTTTGTATCAATTGAATGAATGATGAATCTTTGGATGCTTTCAGTTGAACATGTTTGCATTAACTAGAAAGTTAGTTTTTTAATATTAGTTGAGGTCAGTGGTGGTTATATGTGTTTTCTAGTAGATGATAAATTTCAATTCATTATAAAAATAAAAGTTAATGGCTAACACTTAATAGTCCCTTATTCTGTGACAACCACTATTTTTAAAGCAAATTTAAAGAGGAAAGTGGTACCTAACATAGCCACAACCTAGAGTTTTAAATATTATGTGTATGGTCCTGTATGTAAATCTTTATCTTATTAAGGTTACTAGGGGCCCAGTGCATGAATTTGTGCACCTTGAAAGGAACTGTGGGCTGCGAGGCTGCAGTAAGCACAGGGGCAGATCTCGGCCCATCCTCTGCACCCCTGCCCAGCCCCTCCCGCTGAGGCCCTCAGTCCCCTGTCTGCTGGCAGCCCCCACCTCAGCCGCTGCTCCCACACGCTGAAGGTGCAGAGCGATTGGGGCCAGCAGCAGGTGCAAGCAGGGCCAGCGCTGTCAGCAGGTGCAAGTGGCGGCTGCTGCCCTGATCACCCCTCAGGAGCAGGGACAGGGGGAGAAGCCCTCAGAGATGATCGGGGCCGGCAGCCGCTTGCACCCACTGATGGCACTGAGTGATCGGGACCAGCACCAGGCGCCGGCAATGGGTGTGAGCAGCAGCTCTGGCACCAGCTACAAGCAGGGTCGGCCCCAGCAGTGGGTGCAAGCAGTGGCTGCCAGCTCCGATCGCCCCTCAGGAGCAGGGGGAGGTGGAGAAGCCCTGAGGGACAATCGGGGCCAGTAGCCTTGGCTTGCACCCACTGACAGCGCTGAGCAATCAGGGCCAGCCATGGGCGCCGGCAGTGGGTGCAAGCTGCAGCTCCAGCACCTGCAGTGGGTGTAAGCGCTGGCAGTAGGTGCAAGCGCCGGGCGGGACCACGGTATGTGGGAGCAAAGAATTTTCAGTAACCACCAGAGGCTTGGCTCAATGACAGCAAATGGCACCCTGCCTTGGTCTGGTGCCCCCCTCACCTGCTCCACCATCCTGCCACGGCCAATGCCCACCATGTTCCGTGCTCTGCCACCTACTGCTGATACCCGCCATGTTCCGTGCATGCTCCCTGGTGGTCAGCGCATGTCATAGTGACCGGTTCGGTTCCGTTGTTTCGCTGTTTGGTCTATTTGCATATTAGGGATATATATATATATATATATATATATATATATATATCATATTTTCACCTCATTTCTTTTATTTGGATTAGATTTTAAACACATGCGCACACACACACACACACACACAAGTGCTCAGAATAATAAAACTAAAGATCATATCATGCTCAAATATACAAGTGTTCCATAATGCTTGATCACATAGAAATTTAGAATAAAATAAAAACTAAAAAGAGTAGTATAAATTATCCTTGTGAGAGTACTTTTTAAAAATTATGCTCTGATAGAGTAAAACTTTCTATTATATCCATATATGTGTATTATATACAATTTCCAATATACTCAGGAAAAGCTGTGATATAAACTCTGCTTTGCCTGACTCTATCGCCTGTGCTGTCAGTCACCATACTCTTACTTTCCAATTTATTCAATATATAGCTGCCAGAAAGTTATTTAAAAACCCATTTTAAAACATGTGGTTCTACCCTAGCCAGTTTGGCTCAGTGAATAGAGTGTCAGCCTGCAGATGGAAGGGTCCTGGATTCGACTCTGGTCAAGGACATGCACCACAGTTGCAGGTTCCTCCCTGGCCTGGGTCCTAGTCAGGGCTCGTGAAGGAGGCAACCAATCGATGTGTTTCTCTCACATCCATATTTCTCTCTGCCTTTCTCTCTCTCTTCCACTCTCTCTAAAAATCAATGGAAAAATATCCTCAGGTGAGGATAAATAAATAAATAAATAAATTTAAAAAATGTGGTTCCTCCACTTAAAATATATTAATGGCTTTCCATCACTCTCATGAAAAAAATCGAACTGTTTATCATGGCCAATGGAAGTTCTGCCCACCTGCCCAGTCATATACCACTCTACCCTCACTCTGCTTTCTTTGCCACCCAGGTTCTTTTATTCTTTGCCAACCCTTGGGATCTTGCACTGATGATCCTAGAAGTATTTCCCTTCAGCTCTTTCCCCAGTGTTTGTCATGATTGCCTCCTTATCCTTCAGATATTTGCTTTAAATACCATCTCCTTGGAGATAGTGGCCTTCTATAAACCATTTTCTAAGTTACTATTTTCCTGACTCTTTTTTTTCTTATTCTTTTTTTTTTTGATCCTCACCAGAGGATATTTTCCATTGATGTTTTTAGAGAGAGTGGAAGGGAAGAGAGGCAGAGAGTGAAACATCCATGTAAGAGAGAGACACATCAGTCGGTTGCCTCCTGCATACTCCTGCATGTGCCCGACCAGGGCTGGGGTTGAGCCTGCAACTGAGGTATACGCCCTGGACCAAAATCAAACCTGGGACCCTTAATTCATAGGCTGATGCTCTATCCACTGAGCCAAATTGGCTAGGGCTTTCTAGTCCTATCATAAGGTCTTGTAAAGCTTCCATCCCAATCTACGGTTATCATGGCTTCTTGTCCATGCATCTGTTGCTTGTCTCTACCCTGTCACCCCCTAGCCCCTACCATACTAATGTAGGCTCCATGAAATATGGGCCTCCTCTGTCTTATTAATGTATTCCCCAACTCCTTGAATGGTGCTTGGCACATATTCGGTAATAAAAAAAAATGTTGATTAATTGAATGAGGTGAGTCTTATGGTATAATGTACTTGTTCTAAAAAAATTCCATAGTAGGAAAGGAAAATCACTGAGCTGTTCTCATTTCTATAAGGTCAGCTCATGCATATTTTCCAAGTTTGTGAATCACAAAAAATAAATAATACATTTGGGTATTTTTTGTGTGAAATTAGATGTAACTCCGAGTGCTCTTTTCACTCACTCCTGGAAAGTAGGCATAGCATACATGGGTGATGGCCTCTTCCAGTTGAAAATTCTTGGTACCAGGTGGAGAAGCCTGAAAAAGCTCTAGTAATGAAATGACATTTATTCATTCAACACATATTTCTTGAGTATCTTCATGCCAGGCATTTTTCTAGGCACTTGAGATATAGCAGTGGGGGGAAAAAGATCCTGCTCTATAGAACTTACATTCTAATGAAGGGAGATAGGCAATCAACAGCAAACATAATAAGTAAGTAAATTGTGTAGTATGTTAGAAGGTGGTGAATGCTAATGGGATGAATATGAATTGGCAAAACCTTTTTTGAGGCAGCAGTATAACAATAGTGATCAAGAACATCAAAATTATATAGTGGGTTCATACAATAAAACAACAGATCACTAACTCAGACAAAGTATGACTTATGGGTACTAAAAACAGCAAAAAGTTAAATGTCGTTTACACATTTCAGTGCTCCTCTTTCTTCAGATTAATTTATAATTCTGTAAGCAACTGCCAAGTACTATCAGATATCCAAGTTTCCATTTTTTGCATTATCCTATATAATAAAAGCATAATATGCAAATCAACCAAATGGTGGAACAACCAGTTGGCAGGGGGCAGGGCTGGCGAGCAGGTGGCGCCAGGCCAACCAAGGCACATGCCAGTGGGCATAGGGAGGGGATGGCAATCAGGGGGTGGTGGCAACCAGCTGGTGACCAGCGGCAGAGGGGCCTTGGGGGGACGGGGCCAGCCACTTACTAGCTGGCAGAGGGGCCTTGGGGGGGGCGGGGCCGGCCACCCACTAGCCAGCACCATCCCCAGATCAGCCCGCCAGGGTCACCTCCCTCAAAGGGAGGCCACCAGTGTTGGCGGCGGGAGAGGAGGGGTGGCCACTTGCAGGGGCTCAGGCCTGCCCACAGAGGGAGGCCAGACGGAGGCCAGACAGCAGCTTGAGAGGGTGCAGGCCGGGCTGAGGGACCCACACTGTGCCCCCCCCTTCCCCCGAGTGCACGAATTTTCATGCACTGGGCCTCTAGTAAGTATATAAAGGAAAGTGAGTGCATTTAATGGTATTAAAGAAAAATGAATGTGATATATGTATACTGCTCTGTTGCTGATTCTATATGTGTTATGGTAAATATGTAAATGGTAAATATATTTTCTTTATATAGATGTGCTTTATATATCTATATAAAGGATAAAACATTTACCACCGATATTAGTGCAATTGTAATTTTTTTTGTAGGTTTCACTAGGATAACTCTTGAAGTCACATATTTCAAGAAAATATAAGTGAACAAGACATGGTTGTGCTATTTATCTTCATAACTCCCTATGAATTTATGGTAAACATTCCTGCTTTAAAATTCTTTATGGTTTTTTAAAAATATTTTTCCTTTTGGGTAGGTATATGGAGTTCTTAGGAGTATAGGAGCAGGTATTTCTTATTTTTTAATTCCTTATAATGACGGATGGAGATAATCCTAGTTAATGCTAGCAAATCTTTTTAATTGAATAGTCTTCAGGATTGTCACATTTTCTTTATGTCATCTTCAATGTACAATTCATTACTCAGGTCAGCAATCTGCAACTACATCTCTGACAGATTATGCTGGTAGTTCTTCCTTTTTTAGTGAGGTACAGATGTTGGATTTTGTGAGGTACAATATGTCAAAGAAGAGACTGTAAGTTAACTTTGAGATAATTGGGAACACTGACCCTGTTATCTTCTATGTCTTAGAATCTTTAGTGTTACATATTCTTAGAATTATATTTTTAAGAAACTTTATTTCAGTTACCTGAACTGTGTGGATAACTTACAAATTTAGTGTGACTTTCTTGGTATTAAATAATTAAACAATATAGCTTTTGCTTCCAATCACAATGAAATATTTGGGATCAGATTAACCCTCCTGCCTTGAACAGCTAGAATACCAGACAAAGTATATTCAGTGACATTTAGACATCGAACAATAGCCACTGTGGGACTGTGACCCAGGAGAGAAGAAAGCGAAGCTGGTGAGTTCTATGATTACCCCCAGCTTCCTTCTGGGAGGCAGTTTCCAGGCCACAGTCCAGGACCAGCAAACCCAAACAGAGCAGGCAGTTGCTGACTTGAGGAATCCAGGGAGACCTATATGCTTAGAGTGTGGGAGGCAGAGTATCAGACAGGAAGTAGCTGCACAGAAAAAGCTCTGGAGTTGTGCAGAGTGCCCCTTAAATCTTTTGCAAGACAGTTATGTACTTACATGTATGAGGAAACTGCTTAGGAACAGAAACACCAGAAAGCATAAGGTCAAACAATTCCTGGAGTTTATGCAGGACTAGGAATAGTTAATTATCACCAGCCAGTATGGAAAGATTTTGTAACATGTAGGGCATCGAGTAAAGTCTTCAGAAGTTTATTATCTTAGTACTGGGGCTAAATTAACCTTTATATTAAAGCATGCTCTGGATCTGTCTTAAAGCATCAGAGCAAATATCAAAAGGATCAAAATGATTGCAAGAAATGTAACAGCATAGCAGAAAAAATACACTTTAAAGAGATACAACAAATTAAAGAAATTTAGAACCCACTGAAGTAAAATTCACAATATCCAGAATCTCATTTAAAAATTAACAAATATGCAAAGAAGATGGAAGATATTACCCATAATCAGCAGAAAAATAAATCAATAGAAACAGACCTAGAAATTACCAAATGATGAAAATAGCACACAAAGTTGATAAAACAGCTACTGTAAATATACTCCATATGTTTAAGAATATAAAGGAAAACGTGAACATGAAAATAGAAGTGGTATTTGGATGGAAATGTGTAGTATTAAGTGTTTAATTAGAAAAGCAGAGATCTCAATCAAACTAATTAAGCCCCCTTCTTAAGAAATTACAAAAGGAAAGCAAATTTAATCTAGAGTGTGTAAAATAAGAATGATAAAGGCTGAGGTCAATGAAAGAGAAGACAAAATAATAGAAAAAAAATCATGAAATCAAAGACTGAACCTGTGAAAAGATCAATAAAATGGATAAACCTCTAGACAGGATTAATCAATACTAATAGGGAACACTCAGTTTACCAATATCAGAAATGAAAATGGGGCATCACTAAAACACCTATAACCATTGGAAGTATACTATAGGAATTCATTGAAACATAGAAATCATTGATGCTTCCTCAAATAGAAATACTCTGAATAGCTTTATATTTATTTCTGTATATGCAAGAAAAATTTCAAAACTGCTGAGAAAAATTAAAGAAGGCCTAAGTGAATGTTGTAATAATAGCATGATCATTGTTTAAACCAGGGGTCCTCAAACTACGGCCCGCGGGCCACATGCAAATACAAATACTGTATTTGTTCCCGTTTTGTTTTTTTTACTTCAAAATAAGATATGTGCAGTGTGCATAGGAATTTGTTCATAGTTTTTTTTTTAAACTATAGTCCTGCCCTCCAACGGTCTGAGGGACAGTGAACTGGCCCCCTGTTTAAAAAGTTTGAGGACCCCTGGTTTAAACAATTCAGTACTATTAAGATGTTAATTCTCCTGAATTTTGGCCTATTGGTTCAATGTAATCCCAATAAAAATCCTAGCAGCCAGCCATTTTTGTAGAAATTGACAAACTGATTCAAAAAACTATTTGGAAGTACAAAAGACCTAAAATAGCCAAAATAATTTTGAAAAAAACAAAGTTGGATGACTACATTACTTAGGAGGACTAACTGTAAGACTACTTTGTGGTAAAGAATACACATAGAGATTAATGAAGTGGGATGGAGAGTCCAGAAATATATGCAAAAATATATGATCAATTGATTTTCAACAAAGGTACTGAGATAATTTAAAGAAAGAAAAGATAATTTCTATAAGAGGAGCTAGAACAATCGACTTTACCTTACATCATATACAAAAATTAAGTTGAAATGAATCAGAGACCTAAATATAAGAGCTAAACATACAACTTCTAGGAGAAAACAAAGGAGGAAATTATCCTGACATTTGGTTAGGCAAAGGTCTCTTGCATAGAGCACAAAGAAACACAAAACACTGAAGAAAATATTGATAAATTGGACTTATTCAAAATTAAAACAGAAACTCAAAAATAAAAAAGCAAAACACACTTATAGAAACTATTTGCAAAGTATATACCTAATGAAAGACTTGTATGTAGAATAAGTAAAGAACTCTTGAAACTTAATAATAAAATTAGAAATAGCATAGTAAAAAAAGGCAAAAGATTTGAACAGATAATTCACCAAATAAAATACGTGAAATGTGAATGGCAAACGATTAGTCTCATGAGATATTAGGACAACACAAGAACACCATTTTGTACCACTACATACCCGCTGGAACAGGTAAAATAAAATACAAAGATTGGCAATGCCATGTTGGAATATTGTTAACTCTAATATACATACTGCTTGAGGAGATGCACAGTGATATAGCCATTTTGGAAAACAGGCAGTTGGTTATGAAGTTAATCAGATACCTACCATATGACCCCGCAATTGAAAGAAATGAATATACAGGCTTGCCTGCAAATGTTAGTAGAAGCTTTATTCCTAATAGCCATAAACAAGAATCAACCCAAGCTAATGAATAAATAAGCAAACTGTGGTATATTCATATGATGAAATACTGCTCAGCAATAAAAAAGTAACCAACTATCAATACGTGCAACACCATGGATGAATCTCAAAATCATTATGTTGAGCGAAGCAAGCCAGACACAAAATGCTACATACTGCCTGATTCAGTTTATGTGAAATCCTTAAAAGGCAAAACTGTAGTGACAGAAGCAGAACTGTGGTTGCCATGGACTGAGTGTGGGGAAGGGAATTGGTGCAAAGGAGCAAGAGAGATTTTTTTATAGAGTGACAGAAAGGTTCTATATTTTAGTTGTGGTGGTGGTTACACAACTATACACTCTAAACTCCTTGAAAATACACTTCAAGTGGGTGGATTTTATTTTATGTAAATTATACATCAATAAAGACAATTTTAAAATGGATATGTGGAATTTTAGATTTCAGAGGAATATGCATGAGGCAGTACTTAGAAGGTATTTGGAGTTTCAAGTACAGTCATTCAGCAAATACATATTGAGTATCTCCTATGCTTAATAACTGCCTTAAGCACTATCAATTCACAATTGGGTAAAACATGACCCCTGTGCCTATGAGAGCTCATTGTTTGGATCAGGGAAATAAATAGTTACCCAATGGATAATTACAAAGCAATTAGCATATGTATGAATACAATGCTGTGAAAACACAGAGGAGAGAACTATGTCTTTGGGGTCACCACGATCATTTTTAAAAAGGTTTAAATGACAAGTGGGAGCTCACAACTATGGGAAATTATTCCAGGCATAATGTGGATGTTTCACAGAAATGAGGGTTTGATCTCCAGGGAAAAGAGACTACTGGAAACAAAATCTAGAGATTCATATCCAGGGTGTCCCCAAAATATGTATACACACTTTAACAGCTGATAGCTCAATGTTGAAAATGAAAGGTACTTTAATAAACACTGCCTTTATAATTATTTGAAGTGTGTGTATGCATTTTTGGGGACACCCGGAAGGAAGAGGTTGAGAAGCCCACAACATCTGATCCCAGACACTAAATAAAACAGGAGATTCAAGAAACACACAAGTTTATAAGGACCAAGAAATTAGGCAGACTTAGGATTGATTCAGGTCCACTCTACTTAGTGATTCGGGCTATTGATGACTTTTTAAAATGCTTCAGTAATATCAGAATGAAGATGTTACAGCTGGGGAGAATGTATAATAATATTTATAAAAATGAAAGTAGCAAAATACTGGTCCTCTTCAATTAGTATACATGTTTACATGTTAATTCATAAGTTTATAAGTAAGCATTGCACTGATAAACTCATCATATGTAGAGAATAAATACTAAACATATTTTCATGGACATGATTTTTAAGAAATATCAAAGAGATGACAGGAAATGGTCTTGTGGAGGTAGTAGTGCCATTAGATTTGGCAGGGATCCTTAATGATGTTTGAAAATAGTGTTCAAAAGACCTGTAAGGGCATGATCTAGACTTTGAAGGTGCTAAAAATGTGAGAGCAAATAGAAAGAGATGAAGGCAGTTCCGGGAAATTCTGAAACAGGGCCTCTCTTCCACTCCACCCTCTTCCCCCATTATCTCGCTTCTGCTTATTCTTCAGTTATCAGCCTAAATGCTCCTACCTCAGGAAGACCTCCCTGCGCAGCCTTTGCAGACTAAATCAAGTTCCTTATGTTAGACCAGCACAGCATTCTCTTGTTCTGCAGAATCTACCGCAATTTGTAATATATTGTGTATTTTCTAAATGCCCACCTCCCTCAGCCAGCTGTCAGTTGCATGAGGATAGCCACCTTGAGATTTGTTCTCCATTTTACAACCCAGCCTCATCACAGTGTTGGTGCACAGTAAGCTCTTCATCAGTGCATAGCAAATGAGAGGGGAAAGGTGGAGCATTTCCAAAGCAAATCTGCAGGTAAAATAGTTATGAGCTGTCAGAGTCCAACCTGTCACCCGGTACGGGGATTGCTGGAGTGGGGTGCAGTTGAAGACTTAGGAAACGTGGGGTTACTGTTTTTAGAAAAGTTTACTCTCATTCCTTGGACTCAACAAGAACAAAGATGGGATGAAGAGGAATGAGAGATGTTTTATTTATTTTTAAATATCCTCTATTGATTTCAGAGAAGAAGGGAGATGGGGAGAGAGAGAGAAACAACATTGGTTAAAGAGGATCATTGATCGGCTGCCTCCGGTACGTCTCATACCAGGGATCGAACCCACAACCTGGGCATGTACCCTGATCAGGAATGGAACCATGACCTCCTGGTTCATCAGTCAACCACTGAACCATGCTGGCCAGACAAGAGTGATGTTTTAGTTTGTGTTTTGTTTTTTGTGTTTTTTTAATCCTCACCTGAGGATGTTTTTCCATTGATTTTTAGGGAGAGAGGGAAATACAGAAATATTGATGTGAGAGAAACACATCAATTGGTTGCCTCCTGCACACACTCTGACCAAGGCCTGGACCAGGGAGGAGCCTGCAACCAATGTATGTGCCCTTGACTGAAATTGAACCCTGGAACCCTTTGGTCTACAGGCTGACACTCTATCCACTGAGCCAAACCGGCTAGCACAAGAGTGACATTTTAAAGCCCAGGACAAAATGGGAGGAGCTGAAGTAAAGCAAACGGGTAGACCTCAGACATGAGGGGAGTAATAAAGTGAGTCTTGAGAGCAGTATAAAGTGTCATCTTTTTCTCCTTGTCAGGTGTATTGGGAGTTTATAGAGGATCGTGAGCCAGGGGGAGTAAAAAGGAAGTACATTTTAGTTAAGGTGAGAAGGTATCAAGTTTGCTTATTTAAATAAGGGGAAGTATAGTAGGTTATGTTCACAGGAACACAGGTATCATAGGATGCAGTGCGATAGGAATAATGAAGAGGAAGAATAAGATGACAGAACTAGTTTATAGTGGACAACTAATTTCAGTGCATATGCTTAATAAGTATTAATTGCTTGATAGACTTTCTCCATACAAATCCCTCACTTATTTCTAAAGAAACAGCACTAAAGAGCCCAAAGCTGAGTATTAGTTACAGCAAACAAAGGCATTTTGTTATGTGTAGCCCCTTGTCTTGGAATATAATTACATGTAGATATATTTGTATTATTTGCATGAAATATTTTTTTACTGAAAGCATTTTCTTGTATTTTTTAATAACTCTTACACAGTGACACCAATTCTTCACGATATACACAGCTACCTGGTTTTCACTTCTCAGAAATCCTCGGTTCTGAATAATAGAAGTTACTTTGGCTAGTATTTTTAGAAATGAGTAATCATGCCTTAGAAACTCTCGTTTATTTAAGATAGTTTACCAAAAAAAAGTATAATAATGAAACAACTTAGTTTAGTTTATGTGTATCTCAAATGCAATCTAAAGGCTTTGTTTAAAACAAAAATCAGCACAATGCAACTTCTATCTACCTATGAGTATCTTGCCTTGTTACAGTATCTTGACCCCACTTATAACCAGTGTCTAGCGTTGGTGCGTTAAGGTGGCTGGGCTCAGGAATGCTCTATTTTGGCCATGAAAAGGAGTGTCGGTCGTGTGGGCAAAACAAAGTAATTGCTATGGGAGTCAAAGAACACTCCTGACCTGACTCACAGCCTGTACTACTGAAGGCCGAGGCACAGACCACCTGGGGACATATGTTTTTCCCCCCTTACTATTCAAAACCGAAAATCAAAGTGCTCTGTGACATCCAGGTGAATAGTCATACATTAAAACATGCCTCTTTCCATAAATGTGTTTTTTTCCTCTTAATCAATATTGTAAAGTGTTTTTGTTTATTTTTAAGTGGTCATCACAGTATTTTACCAGGTATACTGAAATACGGCTCTCTGGCTATTAGGAAATCAGTTACTTCCTGAATGTGAAGTGTGTTGGAAAACATTACTTACTATCATTGTATAACTAACCGTGTGAGGGCTTCCGTGCTTATTGTTAATCCAGACCGAAAGCGCCTAGTAGGTTAATTCTTGGTAATATAAGAACAGTGGTGATGTGGGAGAATACGCTTTATCTGCTGTAAAGTTTTGCATGTGTGAATAGCTATTAACCAAGGTGGAAAGAAAAGAGAAACCTTGCTTTTATCTGTGCTTTTTCTCATCACTTGAATTCCTTTTAGTCTTCTTGGTACCCATGAATAATTTTCTCATTAAACAATGACATTTTGAGTTGTCACATTCTAGTTTTCTTCAGTAAGATTCTCTGTCCTTACCACCACCACCCAAAAAAATAAAATAAAAGATAATTCTCGTCATGTATCTAGGGCATTCCTGATTTGTCTTGTGAATGAGTCAAAGCTGAGAGAATTGTGTAAGAGTCACTGTTAGTGTTAGAGTCAGATAATTTGAAGACTGATCATGTAGCATACAGTCAGAGCATGAATTTGATTCAGTCTTTCCCCTATCGCCGAAGGCACGATCTGCCTTATCTTCTTTCTGTCTTTTAGTCTTGGTGGAGATTTTATTATCTAAGAGTGTGGAGGAGGAAGAGATTTAAGTCTGAAAAGCCTATAAATGCTTCCTCCACACCACCAGAAGTTAGCTATTAATTTTGCTTTGGGCGAGACTGGCAGCACACTAATCTTGACGTCTCTTTGCAGTGGGTAAACCTCACAAGTGCAACTACTGTGGACGAAGCTACAAGCAGCGCAGTTCACTGGAGGAGCACAAGGAACGCTGCCACAACTATCTCCAGAATGTCAGCATGGAGGCTGCGGGCCAGGTCATGAGTCACCACGGTGGGTAGAACTGGCATTCACAATGCAATTACCCCTCTCTATTGCTTTTAGGGTTTTGTATGGGTTAAAGAGTTGTCTACCCTTCAGCATGAAGGAAACAAATCTTACTTTGTTTAAAACAATTTTAGATCACATTAGCTTTGTATGGCATTCTCTTCTTAAGCATTTGAAAAGACTTGAGCTTTGGGACGGATGCTTTGCAAACAAACTATATTGAATTTTTGTCATACTCCCCAATTAGTTCTCATAACAAGTGTTTGAATTAACATAATAATGGCAGGTGACCTTGAAGACACCAAAGGAAGGTACTATTTATTCAAATAGCTAGAGATGGTCCCACATAAGTCTACGGGCTTCCTGAAAGATGTAATTAGCTATGTGCACATTTCTCTTAGGTAAGTGATTGTTGATATAATTGGAATTTTCTCCAAAATGTCTTGTGAATTATCTTGGAAATTATTGATTTTCTTTCTGCAAGTGTGGGGCACAGACTAGATCAAAATTAGGCACCACTTCCATGCACAGAAATCAAAACCCAAGCAAGTCATCCTGGTCTCCAGAATACACAGTGGCAGATGGAAGGCAGTCTCTAAGATTTATCAGTTAATAACTCTAAAATTCATGTGAGTAAATCATCCTTACACAAGGAAGTTATTAAGTTCACTTCTTTAGATTTGGAGGCATCTTGTTTTGTCCTATTAATTATATTTTTTATCCTATTATCCATACAGGAACATATACAAATCTTAACTTATTGGTATTTTTATATCTGTTATATAAAAAGATTTGGCCAATATTAAACAGAATAATTGGAGATTGCTATAGTCACCTTTAAAGTATAAATATTTATTGAGTGATTTATAGACAGCCCTAAGGTTATTTGTGTGTTTTTTGTTTGTTTTATATGGTGCATACTATGAAACTGTTTATTGGATAGCTAGTGATTATATGTTGTTGGGAATTCTTTTTAGTTAAAATATTTTGTTATCATGAATAATTGAAGCATGTCTTTGCATTGAGGCTAGTTTATATAATATAAAGAATCAGATTTAGTTCTGTGCATGGTTGCCAGTCCATTTTTTATTATATTGTTATTATTATTAACTAAAACAATTTAAAACCTCTCTGTTTTAAGTCTTGTCAAATTTGATATTGTAAGCTTGGCTTACCTGGGCTTATGAGGCTAGCATAGGTTCCAGAGCAAAGAGGTTAAAGAGGTGTGAGTCCAGCAAACCTGGTCTGGCTATGTGGTGTCTGAGTGTGTTACTCATCGGCTTGGCATGAGAATTAAATGTTATTGGGTGTGCAATAAACACCCAATAAATAGTTCTTTTTACTAGTACATTTCTGGGCATTAAATATTAAGAAGTAGTAAATGTTCAATCCCCTTTAAAGTTATGTTACTTACTGGCATTAATTTTGGCATTAGAGGTTTCATTTGCCTACGAAGCACGCTATTTCTGTTTGAAGTATTGGTTATAGAGGTGGCTTGAGGCAGGATAGCTTATAGAGGCTTGGGGCCATGCCAAAGCTTGCCACAGATTTCCAAAGACACCTTATGCTCTACTGCTTTCGCCATTTAATGGTCTCTTATTTCAGTTTTGACATTTGATTGGATTAGTGATTCTATTAATTCACTTTTCTGATCATAGTTATTTATACAACTCGAGGTCGCATGCACATCTGAATGAGAGGGGATCTCTCCAGAAGACTTTATATTGTTATAGGGAGATCGGTATACATAAATATAGTCGACATTTAACTATCTCTTGGCCGATTAACCAGTTACAGAGTAAGTGCTGACGAGCAGTTTGAGCAGGTGTGTTTTGGGAAGGGGAAAGACTTTTTTCTAAGCAGCTGCAGCCTCAGCATCAGCCCCACTTTCCAGCTTGCTTATGTCTTCACGGCAAAGGCCCTTTGCAGGTGGCTCTGAAACTGCACTGGGGAAAGGTGGGGGGGCTGAGGGAGACCCTCAGGTACTGGGAAGACCAGGGTCAAAGCCAAGGAGGAGGGGGGAGGGAGAGGTGTCGATATCATTTATAGACCCAAATATTTGTTCAATATTGGATATTGACTTCACCACCTAAGGTTACATTAATGACATTTACTGTGGTACTTTTTCTAGGTGTATTGTAATAATAATTGCTAGCATACTTGGTGGAGAATTGAATGTATGAAGTAGGAATTAATAAATGCCATAGGAGAGAAAAATACGGGTGAATGCTGCTAGAGTTCATCATGAACCTTGTCTCATAGGCATTGCTTGGCGTGTGTCTCCTTTTAAACAGAGCCACAATGAAATCATTTGTACCCCCTTCCCTCTCTTACTATCTTGTTACATCTTCTCTATTTTTTTTGTCTTCTTGTGGTATATATGGCAGTTGCTATACTTCTGGTTGCCATTAGCTCCTTGAAATTAATTACTATTCTTTTATTTTCATATCTGGCATAGTTATATTTCCTAGCCTCTCTTTCCCAAAACATGTTCTTTCCATGTTGGCTCTTCTAGTGAGAAAGTATCCGAAATCAGAGCAGCATTCTTTAACTTCATTTGTGTCTTCTAAAGAAAAATGGCACCCAGGTCGCATATAGGATGGATGCCTTACTGGCATGTTAGGAGAGACGGGAAGGGAGAATGCCACAGAGAAGAGGAATAGGCAGTAGCAGGAGATGAGGACAGGGCGAAACGCTGAAGACATATTCAGCAGGTAGAATAAAAAAGTTATTTAGTTTGATGGAAAGGGAAAAACAATAACTTATAATTTTAAAAATAAAGATAATAATGAATTTGGTTTTATGGCACATTATCTTATTTGAAAGATATTTTATGCTCATTTTGCAAGTCTATTCAGCTTGAAGAAAAAGCTTTAAAAATCAAAGTATATAATTAAGTGTTCCCCTTGCCCAAAGACAAAAATGGAAGTGTAAACTGGAAAGATAGTTGACTTTAAAGAAAAAAATATATGGTTTGGATGATTTGGTAAAGAGAATTTCTTTATTGCAAGTATGGAGACATACTGGGAACCTGTAAACCTTCTAGTATACTTTTTCACCCTATTTTCATTGGGTAACATTTCCTTCATTAAGTCACTTAGGAAACATCCATTGACTAGTATATTTGTCTCACGTCATAAAAGGTACTACAGATACAAAGTCAAATAAAAAGCAGTTTCTACCCTAAGGTCATTTACAAACACTTGGAAGGATTTGACCTGTAAACCTACAGTGAGAACACTGTGATAAGCATTATGAGGGCACACCTCTGGGTACCCAAGAGGAATTTCTAGGGAAAGTTATGTTGGAGTGGACTTTTGAAAGGAGATATAGACAGCTGAGTAAGTGGAGGAGGGTGTTTCATGCAGAAAGAACAGCATGTGTGAAGACATAGAAATGTAGAACAGCAGGGTAGGTTACGGACCTAGAAGCAGCCATGTATAGTTAGAGCCCAGTTTGTAAGGGCAAGAAGCATTGGAGGGTGGTAAGGCTAAGAGATTTAGGCTATGAACAGAGAATCAAGGGCCTCTGTACTAAGTGAAGAATTGTAATTTATCCTAAAAAAAACATTATTACATTAAAATTTTATTTCTGGAAATATGGGAGATAGATCAGAAGAGTTGACATAGAAGCAAGTAGACCATTGCAACAATCTACTGATTAGTTGTGCTTAGAGGCCTGCAATATCCAGAAAATTCACGTAATTGGGAGCAACTATAGATGTTCAATCTAAAACACTTGGGGTGTCTCTCTCTCTCTCTCTCTCTCTCTCTCTCTCTCTCTCTCTCTCTCTTTCTCCCTCTCCCTCTCCCTCTCCCTCTCCCTCTCCCTCTCCCTCTCCCTCTCCCTCTCCCTCCCCTCTCTCTCTCCCTCTCTCTCCCTCTCCTCTTTCTCCATATATATGGAGAGCTGGTTGGGAAGAGGAGACTGGGTGAAAGGAAGAAATCTAGAATCTGCCACAATTATCTAGCTTGGATGATCAGGTAGGTAGTAGTGCGATTCACAGAGTTGGAAATTAGAGAAATAAGAGAAAGTTTGGGGAGGGAAATGGAGATTTCAGTTTTTCAACACATTATCCTTTAAGTACCTATTAGAGATAGCCAAGTGAATCTAAGAAGAAGTCAAATATTGTATGTATAGATATATATATTAGATATAGATATATGTATATGTATATATATTCTGGATATATGCATGTATATCAAGATCTGGAGAAAGCCCTAGCTGGTTTGGCTCAGTGGATAGAGCCTCGGCCTGTGGACTGAAGGCCCCAGGTTCAATTCCAGTCAAGGGCACGTGCTTGGGTTGCGGGCTCAATCCCCAGTAGGGGATGTGCAGGAGGCAGTCATTCAGTGATTCTCTCTCATCGTTGATATTTCTATCTCTCTCTCTCCCTCTCCCTTCTTCTCTGAAATCAATAAAAATATTTTTAAAAAAAGATCTGGAGAGAGGGGTGGGTAGGAAATAAAGTTGTGGGAGCCATCATTATATAGATAGTAGCCTAAAGTAACAAGTTTTATAAATTATATAGCTAAGAATATAGTGAGACATCTAGAAGGTCAAGAACACATCAGGAATAAAAAATATTAAAAAAAAGAAAAGGCATGAAGATGAGTAAGAGCAGAAGGCTTGAAAATGGAAAGAGTGATTTGACAGAAGCCAATGCAAGTATTAGCACTGTCCAATGTTCTCAAGAAAATAACTCAGATAACTGAAAGTTTGTTTTAGCTTCAACAACATGGAGAAAATATGTGAGAATATAGAAGACATTTGTTGTTTTTGCCTGCCCTACATACCTTCCTTCTTCTTTTGATAACAAGACTTTCATTTCCCTTTAGAGAACTGTCTCTCATTGTAGGAAGCCATGGCAGGACTGTCGGTCTGGGGGCCGGGCCTGCTTCTGGTCACAGGATGGACACATGACCTAATCTAGGTCTCTCAGATTGTGTATTCTTGGAGTTTGAAATTTAAGTGGATGGTTCAGTACAGTAGCTCTATGTTGGGAATACCATGGTTCTGTCTTTATGATTAATCAATGAGATGAGATAATAAAATAATGCAAGTACAAATCTACTTTTATCCTGGTTATGTCTTTAAAAATAACTCTAAAGAAGATATTTGGTTATGAAGTTTGCTCCAACAAGTGAAGTTAGCATATTGGTATTTTCATAGCCTAGATGAATGTCTTCATTATGGGAGAAACACATCATTGAGTTAACTAAACATACTCACAAGTGTAAACCTACTTTTGCCCACCACCATGTGTATCCAGAAACATTTTGATGAGTTGCACAGATTCGTGAAAGCAAAAAGTTCAGGTTAGTTACATAATTGAGAAAATGTATCAGATATTTCCCCAATGGCAGACCATAAAAATATGTCAATCTTGTTTATATAAAGTCAAAATTCAAATTATGTCTAAAAAGAATACTACAGCATAGTGGCTAAGAGCCCAGTCCCTGGAACTAGACCATTTAGGTTCAACTCATATACTGTATTCCTTACTAACTAGATGTAGACCCTGAGGGAATAACATCACATCTGGGTCTTTGTTTCCCCACCTGTAAAATGGAGAAGGCAGTTGTATCTCAGGGGGTTATTGAAAGCATTAAATGAATTATTAAATGCAAATCCTTAACACGTCAGCTCTTGTTGTTATTGTTGTTGTCAATACGGTAGAAACAGGCTCAACATCTGATCTGTAAAGGACTTTTGCAACGCACAATTTAGACCAGAGCTCTGCCAAAGTCATTGTTTTCAGTTCACATGAGCTTCATTGAACTTGGGACAAATCATCTGAATTGAGGTGGATGTGGTGTGGGACAGTTCCCACACCCAGGTTTCGTTTTGAATGTTAAATGTGTGCAAATATGAAAATTCAAGGTGAGACTTAGAGCAAAACTGCTAAGTTTTAGACTACTCATTTCAAAACTAATTAGTATATTCAATTTTGGGACAAACCCTGTTAACCAGTTTTGCTGTTTTTTAGCAAAATTTACAACAAACTTTTTTTTTTCTTTTCGTCTTTAATTTGGGATCTTGGTCTGTGACATATTTTCATCTTTGATTTATAGTTATTTGGTCTATAGGTACTTTTTAAATAATATAGTAAGTGCCTGAGAATCCACCCAAAACAAGTTAAGATTTTGACAGTAATCTGCATCTAATTGCATGGTTCCCCACTACATCACCACTGCCATTTCATCCTCCTGTACCCCCTTATTTGAATCCTCTCTTTGCTTTACTTTTTAAGTTCTTTTTTTCTTTTTTAATTTTAGTTTTTTCTAAGATAGGACATACATAATGTAGGACATACTTTTTCCACCTGGTAACATTATTAATTATATCAGTATAACAAATGAGCAAAGCATTTCCTTGTTTCTGAATCTGATCTTGGAATTTTTTTTCCAAATTAACATCCAATAATTCTAGAATCCTTTGTCATCAGTAACTGGAGGATCTGTTATGAAACAGAGAATTAAGATTAAAATTTTCTGGCCCATCTACCAGACTACATTAGGTTAATCCCAAACTTTAGATTGAATGTCGATCTTTTTAAACATATCCAATTTAGGAAAACAATTTTATGATGCTATTTTTCATTTTTTTCAAAATATGCAACCTATATTGCTTATTAACTAGGTCACCTGAATTGTGCACTGGATTTTCTTAACTCTTATCTCTTGCTTTCTCACTTTATTTTAGCTTCCGCCCTTATAAATGAGAATGCATTGTGTTTCGCACAGTGAACTATCCTTTGCAAATGCAAGGAGCAGAATAAATCACTACACAGAGCATGCTGAACAAGTAATGATATCCTAAGATATGAAACCCTGTGGTTTCCAAACAGTATTGGCACAGATACAATTGGAGAAATCAACAGTAATCAAGAAGCAATAAGTTATGGTCTTTCCTATGAACATGGTTTTAATCAGCTGACCTCAGTCTGTCCTCAGATGTTACCTAGTTAAATCTGTCCTTGGTTAAATGTTTTTTGACAATATTTTTATTCAAAAACAACTTTTACAAGTTCTTTGTCTACACCAGTGGTTCTCAATCTGTGGGTCACAGCCCCTTTGGCGGTCGAACGTCCCTTTCACAGGGGTCGCCTAAGACCATCCTGCATATCAGATATTTACATTACAATTCATAACAGTAGCAACATTGCAGTTATGAAATAGCAACGAAAAGAATTTTCTGGTTGGGTCACAACATGAGCAACTGTATTTAAAGGGCCAGAAGGTTGAGAACCACTGGTCTACACTATGCATGTCAATGTAGAACCTATGAGCTACAGTGGTCGGCAAACTCGTTAGTCAACAAAGCCAAATATCAACAGTACAACGATTGAAATTTCTTTTGAGAGCCAAACTTTTTAAACTTAAACTATATAGGTAGGTACATTGTTATTAACTTAATTAGGGTACTCCTAAGGCTTAGGAAGAGCCACACTCAAGGGGCCAAAGAGCCGCATGTGGCTCGCGAGCCACAGTCTTCCGACCACAGAGCTAGTATATTAGCCCATAGCAACTTAACGAAATGGGATGAAGAGGGAGCAGCATTGGAAAGTTTATGCCGAATACGTTAGAGCAGTTCAGTGAGCAAATATGCCAGTTTGGAAATAGATTCTTTTATCCTGCTGAAGAGCTCTTGTTAAAATAAATTACAATCATGAAGCAGCCAGCTTAGTCGGCATGTTCAGAATGGAATCTCCTTCAGGAGGCTCAATGGGGCCACCGGCTCACTCAGCTCATCAAATAGAAAAATTGTTACAAGAAAATACATGGATGAAAAACAAAACACCTGGTCAAACATTGTGCTGTTATTCTGTGTGTCTGTTGAAGTTTTTCTGCAAACGAGTGGACTTAAATGGTTTTACAAAAATAAACTCCAAAAGCCTTGAGAATAGTGCAGTCTTAAAGTAGTATTGATTTTAATCACTGTTAAAAACACTTTCAGGGGCATACGATGAGAAGCAAGATGAACATGTTTGCCACCCATAAAAGTGGCAACAGTTTATGCTATTGATCTGAGAGAGACTCAGATAAAAAGAAATCCTCTGTGTGTGAGAGTAAAACTACCGGGGACTCGAACACTGGAGGTTCCCTTTCTACTTGCTTCTGCTCCAGCATACCAGCTTATGTTTGTATAACACATGTTGAGATGGCAAATTCAGCGTTGTACCTTTAAAGTGTTGAAGAAATTATGAGATTGCATTTTTGTATGGTTTTATATAGTACCTCCTATAGAAGATTGTAAGGAACAAGAGCCTATTATGGACAACAATATTTCTCTGGTGCCTTTTGAGAGACCTGCTGTCATAGAGAAGCTCACGGGGAATATGGGAAAACGTAAAAGCTCCACTCCACAAAAGTTTGTGGGTAAGCATTACAAATGCTTTTATTTCTTTAAAAAGGTGATTTTTAATGGGCAAAGACATGTTCCCATGTATTGGAAGTATATATGATGTATTTCCGTTCATGAAATAAACATTAGTCTCTTTTCTCCATTGTTCTTTTCTGCTTTATGCCACTCCATGTGTATCATACTTGCGTGTGCACACACACACATACACATATACACACACACACACACACTCACACTTAAGTATATGAGCTGAAGAAAGAGAAACAAAGGAAAGACTGATAGTAGTCAATTGCTGTCTCAAAATGAAATGATATATAAATTGACACAGCATGTAAAAATAAAATGTTCATTTAAATTAAAAATGTTTCAGGGAAATGATGTAGGCTGTTAGCCAGTTTTGCATTGCGTTTTAAAATTTTCTTTAGCACCAGGTCTTTAAGCTGTTTTCTGTACATGATGCTAATGTGTTTAGTATTTGATCTAGGATAAAAAGAAACCTCTCTCGTTATTTTAATTTTGCACTAGAAAAATAATGCAGCAACCTACGTTCAAGATGTTTCATATTTGGATCTTTGTTTTCACCCAGCCTATGATTTTGAACTGAAAAGATTAAATGATGTATTAGGCTTCCCTTTTACATTTCCATGCCCATAAATATTCTTTGATGTACTCAGAGTTGGCATCATTCCGCATATTGTAAGTCATAAAGTATCTCTGAGGATACAAAAAGCATCTAATTTTTAAAGACCGTGTAAATAATAGAGATTCAAAGTGAAGAATTTCATTGACTGTATATGTAATATCTATTTTTATAAACCTTATACAGGGTAGAAATTAGAAGAAATAAAAAATACTCTAATGGATTCTCACATTCTATTGTAAAAATCATTGTGGAATATCTTATGTGAGTTGAATGGCGATTGGCAGAAAATCTTGGTTATTTCAGGGAGGAAAGGGTAATAAAATTCTGTGACTCCAATAGGAACAGAGAAGGTTTCCTTTCACTCCATAACTGAAGAACTAACAAATCACCAAAATATCGCCTTAAGGAAGCTGGAGAGATTAATGACAGAGCTTATTGAGAGAAGGCTGAGGGTAGCCCTAAGGACCACGGTTCATAGTAGGTCGATGTGAAGCCCTTGAGAGTATATTCAGAGGCCTGCCATGGGCCCTCAGGGACTTTCCTTTCTGTCTCTTTCTCTTTATTTAAATGGAAGTTCATCTATTTTTAAAATTGACTAATTTGATGGATGTCCATTAAAAGCCTATATCTCAACTAGACAGTAGTGTAGTTGGGAAAATATGAAATATATTACTATTTTTTCTGTCTTCTGAATTTATTTAACTCTGCTTTTTAAAACATTTTCTTTTTTATGACTTAGAAATGCTAGTCTCAATTTGATTTTATTACATTCCTTAGAAAAGAGGGACAGGTTTTTTAATTTACATTTTGATTCTAAAGTAATGACTTCAGATTTTTATTAGGAATTTGTTGGGCTTTTTTCCTTTATTTGGATTCTGCCTTAGTAGTAATAGATAGCAATTGCCTACTAACTGTTTCCATATCTGAAATGAAGATTTCATCATTCCACACTTAATGTAAATTCCTTTTCACTGTGTCCCTCAGTCAATACTGTTCTTTGACCTTGCCAAGCCCTCTCAGCCAGTGACCCCTGAGCTTTCTGCATATATGTTAGTCTCCTCTCTTATCCAAATTCAATTCCATGGCTCATCGCTTTTTCTACTCTTTTGCCAATATTCTTGACTCTCCTGATGTGTTGTTCTTCTATCTCCTCCTCCTGGTAAAACCACACTGTCTAGTGAAGCCATATCTACATAACTGCTAGTACTTTTGGGGAAAATCTCACAGCTTTACAAATTGGTGTCACAATAAATATATGAATAACTGATCTCATGCCCTAGCCAGTTTGGCTCAGTGGATAGAGCATTGGCCTGCAGACCAAAGGGTCCCGAGTTCAATTCTGGTCAAGGTCATGTACCTTGGTTGCAGGTCTTTACCTGGCCTGGGCCCTGGTCAGGGCTCATAAAGGAGGCAACCAATCGATGTATTTCTCTCTGTCTTTCCCTTTCTCTTCCACTCTCCCTAAAAATCAATGAAAAAAATATTCTCAAGTGAGGATTAACAAAAAAAAATTGTTTTTTTAATATATAGCTAAATCAACCAAATTAACCCTATACAATAGTGAGGTGACAGATTTTATAACCAGATCAGTCTAGGTTTTTTTGTTTGTTTTTTTATCTTTGTGACTTGGTCACTGATGTTTAAAATATGCAAAAACAAGCATAGTCTCTGACTTATTTTCACCTGGTATTTTTCTTTCTCCTATATTTGCTGAGCTCTAGACAAGTGGAAATTTTAATATTGAATTAAAATAAGATTAAACACTCAATTATACTTCTCAGGCTGGACACATTTTTACGATGGCATTAGAACAAATACAAATGGCTTGTGACATTTTTATTACTACTCCCCTTTGCAGGTTTAGAGTGTCTATGAATCTCAGCAGAATTAAAGAGCCTACATACTTGGTCTAAAGAATAAGATATACCATATTATGGAACATGGATTTGATTAGTTAGCTTTGTACTTTTATATTTTTAACCCAACCACTAATTTTATTGTGTCCCTTTTTTTTCCTTGTTGCTTTTCTTCCCCTCCCTCTTTCAGGGGAAAAGCTCATGCGATTCAGCTACCCAGACATTCACTTTGATATGAACTTAACGTATGAGAAGGAGGCTGAGCTGATGCAGTCTCATATGATGGACCAAGCCATCAACAATGCAATCACCTACCTTGGAGCCGAGGCCCTTCACCCGCTGATGCAGCACCCGCCAAGCACAATCGCTGAGGTGGCCCCAGTGATGAGCTCAGCGTATTCTCAGGTCTATCATCCAAACAGGATAGAAAGACCCATTAGCAGGGAAACCTCCGACAGTCACGAGAACAACATGGATGGCCCCATCTCTCTCATCAGACCAAAGAGTCGACCCCAGGAAAGAGAGGCCTCCCCCAGCAATAGCTGCCTGGATTCTACTGACTCAGAAAGCAGCCACGATGACCACCAGTCCTACCAAGGAAACCCTGCCTTAAATCCCAAGAGGAAACAAAGCCCAGCCTACATGAAGGAGGATGTCAAGGCTTTGGATACCACCAAGGCCCCCAAGGGCTCTCTGAAGGACATCTACAAAGTCTTCAATGGAGAAGGAGAACAGATTAGGGCCTTCAAGTGCGAGCACTGCCGCGTCCTTTTCCTAGACCATGTCATGTACACCATTCACATGGGTTGCCATGGCTACCGGGACCCACTGGAATGCAACATCTGTGGCTACAGGAGCCAGGACCGTTACGAGTTTTCATCACACATTGTTCGAGGGGAGCACACATTCCACTAGGCCTTTTCATTCCAAAGGGGACCCCTATGAAGTAACAAACTGCACATGAAGAAATACTGCACTTACAGTCCCACCTTCCCTAAGATGTTGACATACCTTTTTTTTTTTAATATTATTACTGTCATTAATTCTTATTTTGTGGACGCAGTGTCTTTGCTCTGCCTAATTACAATTAGGAAGAAACAGAAGGGACAGGGGATCTTGATTACTTGGCTTGTTTTGTGGGATTTTAAGAGCAGTTCTTTTCTGCCATGCGTAGATATAAGGCATATCGTGCTTTGAAAAAAAAATCGATTGATTCCTATAGATTCACCTAAGAAATTCTGATTTGCCACTGATGTTCAGGATTGTGATTGAAGGCAGGAAAGTTTAGTTTTCTGGGTGGGACTTTCGCAGTTTAAAATGGTATAAGTAATTTAATGCTTCAAAGAAAAAATTGTTTTAAATTGTAAACTGTTTTGTTTTTCCTCTAGAGATCATGGAACAGAAACACATTGTTACTTTCAGTGATAACTCCTTGGATGGGTTGTTGTTGTGGGTTCTATGTTTACTTCCCCTATGGAATTTATAACACAGTATGTTACACTGTACCAGATAGCAAAACTTTTAAACTACAGCTAGTTAAGGACACCTCCAATACATCCGAGGTCCTAGGATCTTATTTTTCTAAACTTAAGCACTGTTTTTCCATAGTTTTGATGACTGGCATTTTATAGACACCCTGGCAGCCTTACTTTTAACACCTTTAATGAATAGTATTTTTATCTAGTTTTCAGAATAACATATGGTCTAAGAGTGGCTAAGAGGCAGTCTGTAGTTTCCAGAAGGGACCTCTACTTTCATAAATTTGTTTGGGGAGTTTTCTTTTAACGTTGTAATGTGATGGCCGCATAGTATACATATTTGTTGCTAAAAGTGTGCTTACGATTGTCACTTTATCAGCATTTAATCAGTGTTAACCAGTCAGCAGAAAAAATATAATTAGGCTAACAGTAGGGGGAAAAAACCCACTCAGAAATCCCTTTTCTGGTATATTTCTCTTTTCACTTGTGTTTTTCAAGCTGTGACCACCCAGTGTTCTGTCCATAGTCCATTCATCTTTTACTCTTCCAGCAGCAAACCTTATATACCTTACTATAGGCTGTGTCTTTCAAACTCTCCTTGGAGCAATTCCCGATTTGATCTGAATGTGTAACTTGAAACCCCAAAGGTTATGGAACTAGGGCTATTTATTCTAGTATTTTTTCAATAATAACATCTACCACTTTTGATGCAGGGAAAGGGAACTTCTGTGTCTCTTCTACATTGGACTATAGATCAAACAAACAAACAAAAAGCTTATTTTTACAAACAAAAAGCTTTATTCTTAGAGTATAGGATGTGACAGCACCTCCAAGTGAAAGTGACTGTGTCCAGCACTTTTTCGGTCTCAAAATTTTTCAACTCTGTATAAGTCCTTGTCAGACATGCATCTCAGCTCCTTAGTACAGAATTTCTCTTCCTTTAATCAATACAGGTCACCATAGTCCACGCGCAGACTTTAATGTCACGTGTGTGGGTGCTCTGTCTGTTCTTTGCAGTCCTACAGCATTCGAGGGAAGCAACCTGGTGAGGTTGCTTCAGGTCATCTGGGGGACACACTTGGAGGCAGAACTCGCTGCTTGTGTTCAGAGAGGGCAAGCCTGCCGGTGACTGGATCCACTGAGAACCATTTATGAAGACTGACATTCGGTTAGCAGTCACTGATAGCTGCTTTTAAAAAAAACCATTAAATAGGATGCAGAAACGATGTTTCTTAATACAGAATGATGTGAGAATTAGCAAGACTAGAGAGCGATGGACAGATAAGCACCTCTGGTCTCGATGCAGCTCTTTGCTCATTTGCTGGTTTACCATCTGCTTATTTAAGCAACTTCTGAGCACCGACAGCCAGAGCCAAGCAAAATGGTCCCCACTCGGCTCTCTTTTACTAGCCCCTGCTGTAATTATTCTTGGAGAAATGTCCAAACTGTTTCCTTAAATCTAAGAGAGGCACCAAAACAGAAATGTGAAATGTTTTAAATAGAATGTCAACTGTCATTTATTTTCTCTTGCATGCTTTGGTACATTGGTGCATTAATATACAGCTCGTTCAAAGCTAACGCATGTCTTTGAGACCCTCCCCCCTCCACCCTAACCAATCATAAGTAATTGAGATTTTGTTTTTGCCTTTCGGTGGTAGGTAAATCATTTAAATTAGTGATTTTGTGTTTCACCACAATTTAAAGAAACATTTGGATGGCAGTCAGTATGCTCATAACTTTGGCTGTGTGTGAATTTCTGCTGGCATTGTCTTAATTTTCTCCCTGCTTCCGATTAAAAAAAAATGTGTGAACAATGATGTACCTGCCCTGGGATGAAACTGAATTTGGGAGGATCTAAAGAGTTGTGTAGTGCCCCCTGAAGACAGGACTCATGCACTCTCCTTTTCTGATTTTATCTTTTTAGGGATCTATTTTATTGAAGGGACTTGGTACTTATGCAAGTGCATTTGCTACAAGTGTGTGCTTGTACTTTCTTAGCCTCATGATCTGAGGAACAGAAAGAGGTAAAGATGGCTCAGGGTGTGGCTGGGACAAATGAGGACAAGGTCGATTCCAGTGTGTAGGTTAGGAAGAATTTCTGTGGACACGGTGCTTTCTGGGAAATCTGGATGGCTATATTTGCTTGCCTCTTCTTCACTAAAGGAAATAAGCAAGGTGGTAGCACCTAAAAATAAGTATGGGGGTCAGACACCAAATCAGTCAAGTTTTATAGAACAGTTTTATGCCCAGTTTATTCAGCTGAGATTTTACAATACAGAGTATTTAAGGGGCATAAAAATGGGTTAGTTTCTGTGTTTTCCATGTTGGCAAAAATTCAGAAATTCATCATATTGCATTGCCCTAATTTTGCCCAGAATTTTCTCTCCAACTCTTGCTGGAGAAATCTGCAGCCTCTCTCTATGGGTGGTCAATCACTTAAAAAGCCATTCTAACCTGGCTTTTTACAACAGTGGAAGTGACCAATCAGCAGATCGGAAGCGATTTCGAGTTGCTGAAACATTCCCTTGAGAATATTCTAGAGGGACAAAATGGGAGAATAAGAGAGCAGGATTTAGATTTGGCTACAAAGTGGAGGGTATCTCCTACATACATACAAGCAATTATGTATACACACATACAGTCTTTTAAAGAAAATCTATAAAAAGAAGCAATTACAGTGGTCAGCTGTGTTGCAAGAGCATATAGAGAGCTAACTACTGCTAATGCCTGAGCTTTCTTCTTACCAGATTGTATTAAGAAATATTAAAGAAGTTACTAGTGTGTCGCTAGGACTATTTGGCAACTATTGAAAGTTGCAACTATCTACTTCAGAAGAAATCAAAACAGTCAAAAAAAAAAGTAGAGAATTTAAGCTGATTTTATATAATCTCCAAAGAGAAGGAAACACATTACTTTTGGATAGGAAGATACAAAAAAAAAAAAAACCACCCCAACTGCTATGTAAATGACAGATGGACAAAAACAAGAGAATTTTAGTGATTTTGGTATTGTTTTGTGTGTGTTGTATACCTCACACAACCACCCTGAAGTCTTTATGATATTTTAATATTTCACAAGTTTTATACCAGTGAAGGCATTTCAATGAAAATCGGTTTATTTATTTTCCACTGTTAATTCATTTTATCTCCAAAATCATTCATTAAAGTAGAAAAAGAAAAGGCTGCAAAAATACAAACAAAAATCTGTATGGCCTTAGTTTCAAGACAGAACTTAGATTATAAGGTACTGGCTGTGTTATTTTTCAACTTTAAATTGTTCATTTTTACAAAAAGGGATGTTACATTTGTGATCATCTTTACTTACATTCGATATATTATTGTAGCAAATACTATTTTATTAAGACTATTCTAAAACAGGAATTCCCCAAATGCACAGGAAAAAAAGAGTGGCGGAGAAATTATAGTTTGTATATAGGAAAGTTATCTTAGAAATGTTTTTAAACCTCCAGTTTCTGCAAAATAATTAAAATATACAGTAACTGGTCTCTTAAGATCCTTAATTTAATGTATTAAATACTTACAAAATTTTTTATATTGGTGCCTTTTTAAAATGCATTGAGAGAGTGTTGATTAGCTGTTGTACCTCTACAACACTTTTACTATGTATTTTTAAAAATCACTTAAAATTGAGCACTATATAATTTATCTTCACATTTTTAGGGCAACACTGTTAGAAGAATTTTCAATACAGAGACTTTCAGCTCATCTGTGCAAAGTCAAAGAAAATTTTGAAACCAGATTTTGTCTTTTTAGTTAAATAGTATTTCTGAATGCCGTTACAAGGCTATGCTGGTAAAATATAAGGTAGATGGAAGTTTTAGCTGTGAATTGCATTATGGTATGTGTTTTGTTTTGTTTTGAAGGAAAAAAAATAAGTTCTGATATCATGCAAGGCATTATTAGTGGGATTTTTGCTCAATAAAACAGAGTATTGTTTGGAATTTCATCTAAGGACTAGCATTGTGGTAGTCTTAGAACCTCAGTCTTCTAATCTGTTAATGTTTAATGAAATAATGTAAAGAAGCAGGTAATTAATTCTCCTTGAACAAAACAAAACTGAACAGTCAGATCACACTGCTATTCTCCAAAGCATAATCTCAAATGGTTTCCTACCATGGTTGTGTATTACTTGCAAGGAATGCAAGGATATGACAGCTTTTAAAAAATAATAAAAATAGTAACAATAAGCTGCTTGTTATACAAAGCAAATGTCATATGACCAAGAAGCTGTGATATGCTAGTGTTTCTTTTCTCATGGTGTATTGCTAGGCCAAATAATGACACCTTAACTATTTTTACATTTTTTGCAGAAACCTAAAATTTTGAAATTTCCATAAGGTTTTCATGTAACATTCTTTTTCTGGCTTTTTAGTTTTTTCTTGCTGCACTGTAAGTTTGTGGATATTTTTCACATGCACTCTTAGAAATAAGTTCTTAATTCTGTTTATGGGGTTTCTCTCCCGTAACATTGCATTTGTATATTTTCTGTATAAAAGTGTTGTGAAATAACCTTTATCCCATACAGAGAATAGTATGTGAATGACTAGTTTTCTACGATGTCCTTTTTATTGTGAATAAAATATAAAATGTAGGGGCCCTCTGCTAAACCACGGAAAGTATGGCATATAACTTCATATAGGTACAGACAAGCCAGTTTGCGGTCAATTGGGCCTTCAAATTACCTCAAGTGACACCCAGTAAGAAAAGCTTCTCTGATGGGTGGAGGTCACTAAATCCCCTTCTATGCACTTATCAGGATTCTACTTAATTTAATTTACTGGAAATGAATTTAAAACATTGAATACACTGTAATAAGGGAAGGACTCTGGGTTTTGTTTTTGTTGTTATTGTTTTATTCTTTTGTGTTTATTTTTTTTAAGTAGTTCCATTTCTGAAACTGTGATTTTAAAAAAAAATGACTGCCAAGCACCCTCAGATTTTGAACATAAATCATGTCCCCTTCCTGTGTAACAAATTCTCTTTGTTGTCTCTTCTTAAATTTTGTCTGCTGTCCTCCACCCTTTTTCCTCTCTGTCCATATCGCTTCCATCACTGTCTTTGGATGTCTCTGCCTCTCTTTTCTTTTCCCCCTACTAGTTTGAAGATTAGCTCAAATCCTATTTCTAATTCATGGGTCTCTTAAGTCTTAATTTTTTTGTGCGTGATTTCTGTTGGCTGTATAATCTGCTGACATATTTTTATACTCAAGTGTAGTTTTATATTTTAAAAAAGTAGTTGGGATAAAAATGGTAAGATATATAATCTTTGTGTTACTTTCCCTTTCAAATATTGGATACCTAAAATATGACTTCAGAGATTACGTAATCATCATATAGTATGTTTGCCTTCCTTTTTTGTTGAATTTTGTGTTTCTAATTTGGTTTTTCTTCGAAAGTGTGTATTATGAGAGGTGAAACAATTTTTGCAAATATTTAGGAAGATGTTAAAAATTTAAAGCAAAAGTCTTAACTCTTTCCCAGTTGGGAGAAAATGCTTTAACAGTACTCTAATGTTATTCCAGGTTTAGAGGGGACACTCCAGGCTCCACATTTGCTCTTACTAGTCGGACCTTTTAGACCATGTGTTATTTGCAATTCTAGGATGATTGCTTCTGCTTTTAGTTTAAAAGATATTTTCTTTTCTTTCTGTACAAGTGCAATACTTTCCTTAAAGTCTTAAAAACTATGGTTATTTTTTTGTTTGTTTTCTGAACTATTCTTTCTTTAGTTAATGAAAAAAGAAACCCTTGAAAACCATGGTATGTTAGTCAAAGGACACAAAAAGCAAAGAGAAAAACACTCCTCAGTCAAAAAAAATCAGAGAATGTACAAACCATCGATCTAATCTCATGGCACGTAATTTAGGCTAAATTCCCATTGAAATTAGAACTCTTTTGCCTGAGAAGTGTGTCCTCAAGCTGACTGAACTTTCTTCTTAGGCCCTTGCTTGATGTTTTAAATTAAAAACCTAATATTTTTTATTTTGACTTTCTCCTTTTGAAAATGAACTTTAAAATGAAAGCAAAGCACTTCGCTCCATTTTAAACACTTGCCTATCACTTATTGGAGAAAATTTTTAAGAAATATTTGGAGCACTCCTGTTTTCATACAAATTTAAGTAAGAAGTATTTTTCGTATCATACATATTTATATGCCATTTGTTGGTTTTCTTTTTTTATACCTGTGTCCCTGTAGTGAAACTGCTGTAATGTAAATACATATTTTGTTAAAAGATGACATTTCTTTGGCATTTCTCTTAAAGGCAGTTACTGCATTTGTACAGTATATGTCTTGGCCATTTTAGATTTTTTTTCTTTAACAATACCAAAGGTAATTAGACTACTTTAAAAACTAATTGCTTGACAGTTTCTAGGATATTTTGAGTTGTAGAGGCAAAAAAAATACAAATAAAAATAGGTCAAACCAGTAAACCTCATTTTTTTCAAACTAATAATTTGGGAAAATAAAGCTATTGTTTAAAAAAGAAATATATATAAATATATATGTAAAATTGAAATTCCAGACCTTGTATGTCAGGTTTGCTCAGTGTAATGTAGTTTTTTTAAGGCTCAATTACCATACCTCAGAAAATGAGGTTTACTATGGAAATACTGAGGCAGGCTTTGCAGCTGTGTGACCAGGCACTCTGCGACACACCAATTTGGAGACCTCCGACATCACTGCAGATTAAATTATGGGACTTGTATTTTCTTTGTTTTTAATGCACACACATACATGTTCTGCACATGTATGTGGGTACCGTGTATATGTGTATGAGTGTTGTATATGCATGTGTGAGTGTGTGTCTGTATGTGTGTACCACTAAAAAGCTGCAGAAACTTTGTAATACTTTGTGAAAAGGATTATATTATAAAGGTTTGTACTGTCTGAGTGCACAGCTACTGGAATAAATTTAGGGAATCTCAGGAACAAGCATATAATTTGTCCAAGATTTATTTCTTCTCAGAAGTGTAAGTGCAGTTTTTAATTCTGTATATTATTTAATATTTTACCAATAAAATAAACTTCTGACATAAAAGTTTGCTATAAAAACTTTCTGGTGAAAATTCTATTCACAAACATCTTGCATATGCAGAAGATTAAAATGTTCACTGGCATCTGGCTTGTTGGTGTTATCATGGCCATTGTGTGTGTGTGTGTCATGTTGCCTGACTCAGAGATTTGGATACGTGTGGTCTCAGCAGCCCCCATCATTACTATGCAGCCCACCACAGCAGAGAACCAAGTGGTTCTGCCCATCTGGGTGTTCAGTTGTTGGTTCCATGATTTGTTAAGGATGACATCTCTCACCTCTTCAGAAAGTTTATATCTTATTTTACCCTTAAACAAATCTAACAGGTCCATCCCTTACTTATAGAAGAAAAAAGTGAGACCTGAGGGAAGATAGTTGTGACTTGCTCCAAAGTACACAGTGAATTACACAAGCAGTCCACGTAACGTTCACTATCCATATTAGAAACCAGCATTTCTTAGGTTCACACCAAGATTAAAGTGTAAGTCACAGAGATTGTTGAATCACACTGGCGAAAAGGTGGTTGTCTGTTCTGCTTCGTTATAATACAATTAGGAAGGTCATGATATTCAGATTTTACAAAGGAAGTTTGTTTTAACATGAGAAGTTTGTAAAAGGGCACTTAGGATTTGCAAACTCACTTCCTTTAGCTTTAGCTATTTGCTTATCCCATGCCAATTTTACGTAAGTCTACCATCACATTTGAGAGAGCTGTTAGAATTTTTCTTCATCAATAAGTATTCACAGAATTTCTTGGATCTTTATCACATTTTTCAATAATTTCACTTCTACAAGCCACACAGAATAAAAATACTACAAATTCAAGTGAAATTTTACTTCACTGACCATCTTTAATTCAAAATATTAACATGTGGTGGGAAACTGCAAACAAAGGAACTAACAAGAACAAAAAAAAGGATGAGCTTAATAAATTACTCTCTAGTATGTATTAAGTTTATGAGGGATCTTTTCAAGATCAGCAAGAAATATTTATCAAATTTTCTTGGTTTATAATATTGACAAGAGCAAGATAAAGTTGTTAAAAAAAACATGCCATATGTTCTTGACTTTTCTATTGCAGTAGGGTCAGAGAAATGGGATAATTGAAATCTTGATATGATAGACTTTTTATCAATGTGCTCAAGTCACAGGGCTGTCCTTGGTGTGTGAGATACCTGGTGAAGGCAATTCAATATTTTAGCAACTCTGCCTCTTACTATAGGAGTTTCTAAGATGGACCTATTAAACGTCCAACAAAACCTCAGGTTTTGTTAATATCCCTACTAATAGTTCCCAGTATGATTTTTTAACTTCTCACTAAAGTGCAAATTAGGATACAACAGATGAAACTTAATGTTGCTGTTTTCTCCTATTGGACACAAAACTGAGGAGGGCATGGACAGTTCTTCCATAAACAAGCCTAAGGGAGATAGGAGGAATTAACAAAGAAGATAGAATGTCCATAATCCACACACACACAAAAATGGGCAAAAGTAGGGGGAGATCTTAGTAAAAATATGCCCAGTCTGAGAAAAGGAAACATTAGCTTTTTTCTTTTTGTCCTTACTATTGCTCTATCGTCCTAGAATATTCTTGGATCAGACCAGCTGCCTCTAACTTAAAATGTTGTCAGGCACAGGACAGATCCCTCAAAATAGAAAAACAGCCCTGCCGGCATGGCTCAGGGGTTGAACATCGACCTCTGAACCAGGAGGTCATGACAGTTGAAGCACATGCCCAGGTTGCTGGCTCCATCCCCATTGTGGGGGGCATGCAGGAGGCAGCCGATTAATTCTCTCATTATTGATGTTTCTATCTCTTGCTCCTTCTCCCTTCCTCTCTGAAATCAATAAAAATATTTTAAAAACAAACAGTAAAAACAGATTCTGCCCATATTGGTGTTCAGTTGTTCTAATCTAAAATCCCTTAAAAGAGCTGTAGGACTCTGATCATCTGCCCAAATGAAGCATATGCAAAGAAGCAAGATTTTTAAGTGCTTCAGGAAGAAAGGAGGGTTAAAAAGGAAGTAAGGTAAGGGTGTGTGTGTTGGGCTCTCCTGGTTCCTAGATGAGCTTATAACTAAAGAGTCCTTCAGTGTTATTTTACCTTAACTAATGGAGACTGGGACAAAATCAGCTGTGTGCACTGGGAGTGCTTCATGGAATGCCTTGATGGTGGAGTAGGAGAATTTAACTAAGTGGGAATGGGAATAAAGTTCATAGTATGTCAGTGCCCTGGGTTGGTAGATTTAAAAACTTAAAAGGCTATGGCCAAGATAGCTCTTGTAAATGTGGAGAAGTTTCCAACTCTAACACCCCCCATTCAAAAATAGGGAAGAGGGCCTAGGGTGGTTGGCTACTTGAGCAGTAAAAGTGGGTCCATATCTTGGAAGTGAAATATCCCACTCTCAGAATGAGTGGCCTTCTTTTCTTCCCTATTTTTCCTTCTCTTTTTTTTTCTCATATCATGTAACTCATCTCTTTCCATCTCCTTTCTCACCCCTTCTTCATCTGTGTCCACATCAACCTTTTTACTCCTCCTCCTCCCCTTTTCTACATACCTGTTGTACCACTTGCTATCTGTTCTTCTTCACCCTGTCACAATTCCGATGGACTAATTTGAAATCCAGTCTCTTTCAATACAAGTAATTTAATGCAACCAAAACATAAATGTGAGTTTCAACTCTGCCCTTTTTCACAGGTACTTTACAAGTCAGCACAATTGTTACTGGCTTTATCTAATTCACTCTCAAATTCTCATGGGATGTGTAGCATATCTGATACTTTATTTTATTGATAAGGAAACAGGTTCAGGCTGGTTGTGATTTTGTTCAGGAACACCACAAGTAAGCGAAAAGGCTAGGACTAGAATCTAATTCCAAATATGCTTAGCCCAGTGTTTTATTGTCTAAAGGCGTGTATTCAGCATTTGATTGACATGCCACATTATTACAGGGGAACAGCAAATCTCTTGTCTGAATGTTTGTATCCCCCACACCCAAATTCACGTGTCGGAATCTGAATGCCTATGTGATGATCTTGGGTGGCGGGGCCTTCGGTGGTGCATAGGTTGTGAGCATGGAGCCCTCATAAATGGGATTAACGCCTTTATAAAACAGACCCCACAGAGCTGCCTGGTTCCCTCCACCTTTGACAGGGAGAAGACAGCAGCTACTAGTATGAACCAACAAGAGGACCTTCACCAGAACATGACCCTGATGGCCTCTTGAACTTGGACTTCCAGCCTCCAGAACTGTGAGAAATAAATTCCTGTTGTTTACAAGCTGCCTAGCCTGTGGTATTTTGTTATAGTAGCTGAACACACTGAGACAGCAAAGATTATAAAGCAGTGGATAACAAAAAATAATGTTTCAGAGACATAATTTATAAGTAATGTTTTGCTTATTCTAATCTTTAAGCAGAATGATCCCAAATCAACAAACTAATTTACATAATCAGGAAGGATGAGAAATATAACATTAAGTAGCAGGGCAAAAATCACCTGGAATTAAAGTTTCTCTACAGAAATTTTAAGAAATAGATAAGTTATTCTAACGAGATCTTCTAAAGACTCCTTTTTTTATACTTGATTTAAATAAGTGTGGACTTCAGATTATTCAAAATATTTCCTTCAGAATTGATAGAATTCTTTACCCATTTCTAAAAACACTTTATCTGTATTCCCATACTCATTTCTTTTCTTACTGCAGAATGTAATTTTCAGGGTTTATACTTTGTTTTCTGATCCCTTTCTATTTAAAAACCTTGAGCTGACTCATCATGAGTAATATGAAGTTATCAGTACTGGAAGCTCTGGACATGATATCCCAAATGTTCACAATGATAAGTTGTCATTTTATTATATCTCCCAAATTCAGTGAGCGGCCTGGACAGTACACTTATTCTTCTTAGGTGCTTAAACCAGGACGAACTTACCTTTTTACTGTTATTTCTGTATCATAAGGGCATTTTCAAGTTTCACCCACAGTCCCAACTCTATCCATTGTGAAGTGATATGTTTATAATAAACTCTGACCTCATGTCGTCTACCCTTAGGACTGAGACATGTACAGCTATTTGGAATTTCTTGGCTTTGACCTGACAAGTCCCCCCAGTCTTCAGGGATGGTTGCTGTAGTTACGCCCACCATCATATTCTCCTTGTCTTACTTCAACAATGTAAGTAACCTGGTATTTTGGCCTTCACACAGCCTATTCTTTGTAACCCTGCCCCACCTTCCTTCACTGTTTTATTTATTTATTTATTTATTTATTTATTTATTTATTTATTTACATCAGGTTGCAACATGCATAGATATTACTATCATTTGATAACACTCAAGGGACAAAAGAAAAAGTGGGACAGCAAATGACTCATGTTTTTCCAAACTCTTAGCCAAATCACTTTGTAGTCATCCTAACAAAAGGTAGTTTGGCTATACTGTACTGCTGATGCATTTTCCAGGCTGCCAGAGTCTTCTGCTTTCTTCTTCAATGTTTTGACAAGTCTGATTATAGCTAAGAACCGTGGTCACTTGATCACATAATGAGCATGGAACAGCTCTGCTTCAGTCCTGGGGGGAGGGACAACATCACTTCATTCGCCAAGAAGAATTCTAGTAGCTTTCCTGGGTCTTTGAGATATGAAGTGGGTCATGGCCTAATTCTTTTGAAACAAAGATAACTGCATGGTATAATGTCTCTTAATAGAAACTCTAAAATGGACACAAAATGTTATCTATTTAAATAATAGTATGCTTAAAAACATGTTCTGCCTTAATTATAAAAATGTGTTTGGCTTTTTAAAAAAATATTAATCATCATCTTGAGAGACTAGCTATCATACTCAATATGATATCTCTTAGCTTTAATAAAATGCTCATTTATGCTAATGTATTTTGAATTCTTCCTAGAGCATTTTCAACTGGTGAGAATTTTTAAACATGCAATACCTGACTATTTAGTCAGGGGCACTGACCTCTATCTCTTAGATTGTCAAGTAAAAAGTGCCAACAACCAGCACAACAATAGTCATCTGGTGTGAATGAATCAAAATTATACCTCATTTTTTTATTACATTGGCAAAAAATATATTTTTGGTGTGCAGCGGCATTTTTGTAATTAGTTTATGAGTGCCATGAGATGAAAAAGGTTCAAAATCACTGTCTTAGAGTAATTTATCATGGCTCACAGTTTCTAACCTACAGAAAATTTACCATTAAAGAACTTGATATAGTGTGGTGACTTTGGGGCTATGTGAAAATTTACTAACATATCATTCCATCAATGTGAACTATCTTAATGCTGTGGTTTCTTTTTTTTTAAGATGAAGTATGTTTTTTTAAAAAATCTTTATTGTTAAAAGTATTACAGATGTCCCCCTTTTTCTCCCATTGACCCCTTCTAACATGCCCCCTACCCCCACACCAGGCCTTCACCTCCCTATTGTCTGTGTCCATGGCTTATGCATATATGCATACAAGTTCTTTGGTTGCAATATGCTTGGGATTAGTTATGTTATACTCTTGTATCAGACTCAGAAAACATGGCGCAATCAGACCAATTCAAAAATATAGGCAGCAAAAGTGACCAACATAATGAGGGGTATGTGTTTTCCTTTCTGTGATGTATGGCTCATTAATATCAGTAGGCTTTGCCAGCCATGTTTCCAATGTGTGTATAACCCAACTACAATTATGAGTCACCACAGAGAAGTTTATATATAAGTAGCTCTGGCCAATCTTAGTGCCCCGTGGAAACTCAGCGCACTGAAGCCATCACATGTCAGCAATGGCGGTCAGTCAACCTGCTATTGGACAGTGAGTATGACCTACACCAGCACAGGGTTAACGTGCAACTAATAAAATGTCATCACTTACTACATTTTAAATCTGTAGTCTCTGGTTCCTGTTTATCTGCTATTTGTTCTTTAGTTCCCTGAATGTGGAGTTATAAATATCCCTTGTATTTTTCAGAAGCAAAAACTTTTTCTACTTTTCTTATTTTTTTAAAATATGTTTTATTGATTTTTTACAGAGAGGAAGGGAGAGGGACAGAGAGTTAGAAACGTCGATCAGCTGCCTCCTGCACACCCCCCACTGGGGATGTGCCCACAACCAAGGTACATGCCCTTGACCGGCGCTCTATCCACTGAGCCAAACCGGTTAGGGCTACTTTTCTTATTTTTAAGTTAGACTTATTTTCACTATTTGAGACCATGTAAATTATAAATGCAATAGTCTGGGAAGAGAAGAGAGCTTTAGCTTCTGAATTTGTTTTATTCTATGAGATCTGAATTCATCCCATTTGTCCAGCTATTATGGCAGAACTCCATAATACAACTAATTTGGAGAACAAGGACAGCTACATCACTGGCTGTCTGAATGACAGTATGAATGAATGACTTATCCCACCCCATTTATCACAATGCACAAAGCAGGTCTGATTTATATGCAGTAACACCTAATTTATGACACAGCAAGTAAAATAAGCCGACATATGAGTCTGAGCCTGAAAAATATCGTTGATCATTTTATTGAATAATATTAAAGAGAGTTTTAGAAGATTTAGTTATGAAAGAACATACACAATTTAAAACCTAAATTTAAGCCTGATTCTGTCTAGCTAAGTGGAGTAAATTGTTATCATTTGAAGGTTGAACATGTATATTTGTGTTTTCTATTAAGGGCCGTGGAGAAATTACTTGGTAAATAATACTAGAAGAATAAAAAAACAAGTATGAAACAACATATTCACATTTTCATTCTAGGATTCTGGCCCAGTGAACATTAATTTATTCTGGGATTCTTGGCAATGCCACTTTGTATCCTTGGAGAAGTTTAAGCAAATGTCTACAGAATTAGCCTATAGGATGAGACTTTAAGAGGATAGAATGTGCAGATTATTTAGTTTCCAAAATTAAAAATTGGTCCACTTTTCATACTATCTCTTTCTACATGATTGGTTCCTGTGCCAGTATTCCCTGGTAAAATAATCCATAATTTAAGGGACAACAATGCCTAGTACATGCAGCCACTTTGCTAAGTACTATGGAATTAATTTGGTGGGATGCAGACTGGAGGTAGAAGCTGCTTCAGTAAATATAGGAAAAAGATAAGGGTGAATCGTTCTATGGTAGTAGGTCTGGAAATGGAGAGAAGGGGTTAGATTCCAAAGGTATTTAAAAGGTAGAATATGCTGGACTGTTGATTGATTGTAGATAGGTAGTAAGGGAGAGGGATATATATGAGTAATATCCTAGTTTCTGAGTTGGAAAAGTAGATGTATGATGCTGCCATTTACTGACCTCAGGGGGCGAAATAGATTTGAGGGGTACAGAGATGAGGAATATATTGAACATGTTGAGTGTGAAATACCAGTATGGCATTCAAGTGGAGATGTCTGATAGAAAATTGGAGACACTGTGTTAATATCAGGAGAGGGATATAAACTTACATTTCATTTTAAAAATATATATACACACACTCATATACAGTGAGTAAAGTGTAAAGTATAAAAAGAATCCTATCATGGAAAGCACAAAACAGTAGAAAAAATAAAACTATATAAAAGAATAAAAGTGACTATAAAGAAAAGCCATCACCAAGGGTCAAAACAAAGGTACAGATAACCTGGGGGATTGCATTGGGAGAAGGTTTAGGGACCAAGAATGACCTCATAGTAAAGGTGGTATTTGCAAGAGTTTTTGGAAATTTTATTGGGAAGTTTTTAAAAGGCAACTATAAAGTTAGGTTGAAATTGTGTGACAGGGATTTCAAGGGAAATGAACTTCAATTTTCAGTTCCTCTGAATTTGAATGTGTCTAAGAAAGAGAAACAGAGAGCAGACCAGAGAGCACTGCTTGGCCAGAGGGTGAGGCCCCATGTACCGCCGCTGAGCTGGGGGATGGTGGTGTAGTCTTCTGTCTCTTCTCTCATGGGCATTTGAAATGCTTCATGATACTCTTTGTGATCTATAAGGCAGCCTAATATTTAAAATTATTCTTTAAAAATTTGTGGCATAGATATGTAAAAGTAGGTGTCTGTTTACACTCATTTGAATATGCCATGTAGTATCATCTTATTTTGAGCTAGAGGATATTGGAGACCACCTTTACAGAAACTGAGGCCTGCACTACAATCTTCTTGTGAATTTATTTATATGAGCCTTTTTTCTTCACAACTGGTTAATCACATGACAGGACTGGGGCCTCATCATAGTCGGATGAAGCTCAAGGTCACACAAAGAGGCAGGATGTACAGTCATAGGACAGCCCTATATCTCGACACAGCTTTTAGACAATCTCTTTTACTTACATAGGCTTCCCTGGGACCACATTTTAACCACAAGTTATTACTGATCTTCTGGTAACCTGCATGCCTTGTCATAAAACAAACCAAGTTTTCCCATTTATTATTATCCAGATTTCAGTTAGCCACAATTTATTGGGTATATAAATATATATGATGACCACGTAAATCTTAAATGTTATTTTCATAGGCTATATAAGGAGGGCATTTGATAAATATGATATCAGAAGATTTTCAAATTATAGTTTATTGATCAATCATTTAAAATCTATAGTCCTAAGATATAATCTTCTATATATCTTATAATATAAGGTTTCAAAAATATTTTAAAGGTATATATATTGTAAATAATAATAAAAGTTCATTGTGAGTGACATTTCACCTGAGATAGAAAGGGTAGGACAGGACTTTTAAGTAAAATTAAACCCATTTATGAGTTTGCAATTATCATTATAGCAATAGAAATGTCATATATGCCACAAATGCAAGCTACAAATGTAATTACTTAATAGCCACATTAAACAAGTGAAATTAATTTGAATGTATTTTATTTAATCCAGTATATCTAAACTATTATCATTTCAACATGTAAGCATATAATATTTTATGAAACATTTCACCTTCTTCATTTTTCATAAAGTCTTTGAAATCCAGTTTGTATTTTATATTTATAGTGCACCTCAGTTTTTATAGTTATATTTCAAGGGCTCAGTAGCAGATTTATGATCCATCAACTATATAATAATGACCACTGCTACCCTTTTATATTCATAAACAGCATATGACAGTCATTGAGGTGATTTCTATGTTTTCCTTATGTCATCTTCAAAACAGTCACATGATACAGTTGCCATTGTCAACCCCATTTACTAAAAACGGGTAACAAGAGACTTAAAAAGATATAGTCACTTGCTTAAATCTACAAAGTTAACAAGTGACAGACCAGTATTCAAACATGAAGATTTTTAAAAGTATATTGAAATAATAGTTATATTTAGTGTTTTCAAATGATTTTCTATTTTTCTATTTTTATTTGTAAGTGAAGATAGCCAATTTTGTTTTAGGAGGAGAAAATTTGTGGTAAAATGATTTAAGTGAATCGGGAGTTGGTAAAGTGAGAGACCACTCACCTATCTTGCTTGTAGGTTAAGGGAATTTTCACTAGTCAAGAGCAATAAAAGAGATGATGCTATGGAGATGATATTAAATACAGTGACCACAGGGACATATATCTTTGCCAGACAAAACTAAAAATGAGTATAAGCAGGAAGGATAATAGTATATCCTGGGGGTGTGTTCATCAGATGGAACACAATTAATTTGTGGTGAAACCTAAAAAGTTGAACCTCTACATTATTAAGCATGCAGAAAGAAAATCAGTTATAGAAATGTTAAAAAAAAATTGGGAAATTGATTTTTAAGTCTGAATTTTCTAAAATATGAAGTTACTAGTTTGGGATCAAACACATTTGCATGAGGTACAGTTTATGTAGAACTAATATGTGTAATAAATAAGTTTTATTTGGACAAAATCAAAGATGAAAATCATTCATAAAAAGATGTTCTGTTCTGTTCTTCTCTTGACTCTATGGAGGTTCTCCACTGCTCACTACAATATTTCAATGGCTCTTTCTTCACTCTGCCCAGCCTCACAATTTACCTACTTTTTATTTGTGTCAGGTCCTTCAATATCACTGGCCATTCAGCCTGCAGATTAAATCCCTTCTTGCAAACACTGTGCTAAATTTTTCCCTACCATTTGGGATACCACTTGGAACCAATCTACTTGAGGAAGCCTTCCCAAACCACATATGGGAAATACTGTACCCTCCACTGAGAGGAACGATGGCATGGTAATTTATACAAATGTTCTCATTCTACGAGTTAAGTATTGCCATAGGGCAAATCTATACACTTGGGTCTGGTATGCTTTATACAATCTCTGTCCCACCTCAGCCTCCTCATTCCTCTAATTCACACCACAGACTCTCCCTTATTACTCAGGTTTGTATCCTTTTTCCTAAGCATTCTTCATCTGCCCTTCCTTCTTGCTGTTTACGTGGGTCTATAAAACATCAAGCAGAGAAAATATTAATATTCACAAATGGCTGGCAAGTAAGAATTGATTGGAGCCAGGAAATGCTCTAGTTCCATTACTCAAAGAGGTTTTATCTTACCAGGTGATCGAAGGAGACATAACATAGTTGGGTCCACAGACCAAGGAGACCCCAAGATGTATTTGCTGTGTAATATTACTTAAGGTACTTAGACTTACTGGCCTCCGTTTCCTCATCTACATTGTGACAAGAATGCCTACATGGAAGAGCTACTTTATTTATTCATTTATTTATTAATTCATTTCCTTGGACAAATAGCATGTGCCATTCATATGTTAAACACAAACTATACAAATAAAAATGATTTCCTGCCTTCATTCATTCATATGCAATGGATTAAAGAGAAACAGAAAGGAGTGTTAGTAGGAGCACTTTAAAGTGGTGCACTGGGAGCAGGTGTAGAGTACAGTGCAGCAGAAAAAGGGAAGGTAAGAATTTTCCTTTGGAGGATGGAGAGATCCCTCAGGAGAGTCGGGCTGTTTATAGCAGTTGACACTAAAGCTGTCATGGAGGAAGAACAGAGTAGGAGGGGTAGACTGTCTACATATTTAATAATATGTTCAGTCCTTCAGCAAATATTTATTGTGTGCCTAACACATGGGGGAAAATGCAGTGGTGAATAAAAAGAGAGATGGTCCTTTTTTAAGACATGCATGCTTCTTCTGTCTTCAATGATGAGAATCAATGTGGAAGAGAGAGAACAAAGTTAACAGAATACCCGTGACAGTTCTCCACTTAACTAACGGCAAATTAACCAATACAACCAATTTCCTCTGCAAAACAGATTACTATTCAGAGTTCAGCCCTGGCCAGTGTAGTAAGTGGTCAGAGCTCAGGCCCCAAGCACCAACGGGTCTCATGGGTGATTCCAAGTCAGGGGCACATACCTGGGTTACAGGTTCATCCCCAGCCCCAGACAGGAGGCCCAATCAATGCGTCTCTCTCACATTGATGAAGTTTTTTCTCTCTCCCCCTTCTCTTGTACCCTCTCTCTAAAAAAAAAATCAATGGAAAAAATATTTTCTGGTGAAGATTAACAGAAAGAAAGAAAGATAGAAATATTCAGAGCTCAGTGAAACCTCACAGCCAGTAGGCTACACTTCAGTAAGCCTACACACTTCTCCTCTCACTGGGTGAGTTGCATGCTTGCCAAGAATTAGTTGTGTTTATGCCCAAACTTATGACAGTTAACTTATTACTATAACCATATAATAATTAAATATTGCTTACATAATTTAATAAAATAGAGTATAAAATGAAAGAGTTGTTTCTTTGAAAATTAATTTAAATATTTTAGAAAGACTTAGTAAAGGAGAATCTTTAAAAATGTTTCTATCAAAATTACATAAAGGAGCTATCAGAAATTTCCCAGAAAAAAATTCTTAATAAAATCCAGAAAATTCTACATACAGATTGGTTTGCAATTTTTTTTTTAGTTTTCATTCCACTTTAAATAAAGTGAAACTAGAATTTACACACAGTGCATTATGGTAAAGAAAGACTGATGGATCTTCAATGAACCCATCTCCAAATTTAAGGCCATAGCCATACATTTAAAAAAAAAGTGAACAATTGTGTGTTTAAATATATTGGGGTTTTGTTATTTGAACCAAAGACATAGAAGCACCGAACAGACTGTCAAACCTCAGAGGGAAGGCAGAGGAGGGTGAATGGGTAGGAAGAATTCAACCAATGAACTTGTATGCATAGATACATAACCCAGACAATAGGACGGTGAAGGCCTGGGGCAGGGGCAGGCTGGGAGAGGTCAATGGGGGGAAAAGGGGACATATGTGATACTTTCAACAATAAACCTCTAGAACAATGGCTCTCAACCTTGGCTGCATATTAGAATCACCTGGGAATCTTTTTAAAATCCTGATTTCTGGGCCTCATCCTCCGGAAATTCTGTTTCTTTGTTACTAATCTTGTGGCCTCACCCCATAACAAAGAAACAGAATTTCCGGAGGATGAGGCCCAGAAATCAGGATTTTAAAAAGATTCCCAGGTGATTCTAATGTGCAGCCAAGGTTGAGAACCACTGCTCTAGAATTTTACTTAACATTGACTATGCCTGAGGGAGTGACTCACATGTGAACATCATCCATCCTGATGATGTCAGGGGAAAAAGCTGAGGATCATGAAGTTAGAGAAAATTGCAACCATGGAAGCAGAGATGACTGGACCCTAATTAGGCATGATCAGTAGGGATGGTAAAGAGAGAAAGGACTTTGGGGTGATGCTGCAGAGTTAAGAAGCAACAGGATTCAGAAACTGATTGAGGTGAGGGATGAGACATGATCTCCCAAACTAGAAATCCTCTGCATCAAATGCTTTGAGAATATCAGGAACTGCAATAAGAACACTACATCATCCCCTTTACTCTTCTCAACAACCTTGCAAAGCAGGTATTTTCACCCCCATTTTGTAAACAATGAAACTGGAGATTAGAGAGTTCAAGAAACTTTCCCAAGCTCATCCACATTTTAAGGTGCATAGGTAAGGTTCAAACCTAGATTTACCTGATTCACAGTCATTATTATTCATCATCACCCTTTACTGCATCCAAGTCTAGAATGCATCTTACCTTAGTTGTTAGGTTGTATATGATGGTAAAATCAAATTATGGTGGTAAATATAAAATGAGCACATTTAGGGGGAAACAGTGAGTTCCATTTTTAACGTTTTCTATTTTTAAAAGCCTGGAGAATATCCCTGGTGAAGATGTCTAATAGTTACATATATAAGTCTAGAATTTAGGGGAGGTGCCTGGGAGGGGATAGTTTTTGAGGCATTAGCATTTAAATAGTTCAAGTCATGGGAAGAGAGGAGACTGTAACATGAGAGGGGAAACAAGTGGAGAGCTAAGAAACACTAAAATTAAAAAGGAGGTCAGAGAGAGGTATCAGTGCAATGCAAGTTAGAAGGCAAGAGGTCAGGGTGAATCCCACTGAAGCAGGAGAGAGTTGGGAAGCATGAGAAGGAAGTGATCAAAAGTACCAAATGCTCTGGCATACTCAAGTCATTTCTGCTTCCATGGTTGCAAGGAAGATGGCTGAAAAAGTCCACTAGGTTAAGAGGACTGTGAATAAGAAATACAAGTTAAAACAGCATGAAATTTAATTTTAAATTTTAACACCCAGTATTGCCTATGGCAGGGGTGGGGAACCTTTCTTCTGCCAAGGGCCATTTAGATATTTATAACATCATTCACAGGCCATACAGAATTATCAACTTAAAAATCAGCCTGCTATATTTGGTCAAACATTTAATTAACTCAACCCTAATGCCTTGGCAAGGCCAGACCAAATGAGTTCTCAGGCCTGATATGGCCCCCAGGCTGGGCATTCCCACCCCTGCTCTATGGCCTGGAAATATACAACTTGTGGGAAAGAAAAGTATCAGTGCTTTGATGGTCAATTGTCAAGGCATTTGAAAAGCCAGCATTTTCATCCCAGGGATTTTTCCAAGGAAAAAGGAGAAATGGGGACATTCATGGCAGCATTGCTTATGATGGCAACCATATCTCAGTAGCTAAGAGCACTCACTCCAGAGTCAGACAACCTGAGTTGCAATCTGCCATTGACTAGCTCTGTGACCTTAAGCAAGGTACTTAACCTTTCTGTGCCTCAGTTTCTTTAGCTGTAAAATAGTAAAACAATTTACTATTATCAATAATGTTTTGACAGTCTAATTATGTTTTATAAGAGTTAAGTGAGCTAATGCTATAAAGTATTTATATTGAAAATTTGTGAAATACAGACAAAAATAATCAATATTCAGTGGTAAGATTGATTAAAACAACTTATGCATTCATGCCTTGTGATAGCATGCAACCAAGAAAAATTGTGTACTTAACTATTTAACATTATGGAAAGGTAGTAACAGATTTTCATTAGAAAAAAGTTATAAACCAGCTGAATGGAATGACTCTCTAGAACAAGGGTGGGGATCATTTGGTCTGGCCCTGCCAAGGCATTAGGAGTGAGTTAATTAAAAATTTGACCAAATATAGCAGGCTAATTTTTAAGTTGATAGTTTTGTATGGCTCACATATATTATAAATATCCAAATGGCCCTTGGCAGAAAAGAAGTTCCCACCCCTGCTAAAGAGAGAGAGAGAGAGAGAGAGAGAGAGAGAGAGAGAGAGAGAGAAAGAGATTATTTTTAAGATAAGAAAAATAATTAAAAGAATGCTAGAGGTCAGGATATAGAATAGCAAGTGATAATTATTCTTTGGTAAATCTTGTCTATGAAAGGAAGTAGAGTAGGGGCTTAGTAGCTGGAGTATATTATAACCAATGTAGAAACAGCATATATAAAATGCTTAACAGAGTCCTGCAGCAACCCAGGAGGCTTCCTATAAATGAGGCCTGTTATTATGACTACTGCTATTATTACTACTACTGTTATTATCATCATCAAAATTTTTTCCAGCCTCAGACTTGACTACCAACTCAGCTCTACTGAGTCACCAAGGTCAAGAACTAAAAGAAAAAATTTAAATAGCAAGCATTCTAGGAAAAAGTCTTTAGTCGAGCATTCTGGACAATGTTCCTGGTGGTCAGGGCAGTGTCCAGAGCTAATTAAATATAGGGACTGCCTCAGGACCAGAGAAGATAAGACCCAAGTTGCCAGACATCTGTAAAGTAGCTAAGATAAGAAAGGAAAAATTGCTTTAAGATCCTTCTTCTCACCTGTCATTTATAAAAACTTGTTTTTGTATCTAACCACTTGGGCTACAAACGTTCTGCTTTATCTCTCAGATAGTATAGATTCTAAACAGGTTTATGAATTATATCCGTCCTATAATGCATCCTCCTGTGCTAACCATCTTACATAGTCAGGAAACTCATCTTAAGCAATTAATGGCATGAGCACAATAAAGCTAATACAATTAAAATCATTTCAATTAGCCACTAAAATAATTCTGAAGGCCTATTTTTTAAAAATTATATAATTTTGAATTTCTGTTTTCTTGGTTTGTATGCTGGACTGAGATATTAAAAGTAATAATAAAATCTCAGAAAAACCTGCAGCCATGGTTCTCATCCAAGAATACCAAAAAACAAAACTTGGTGGCCTTTGAACTTTGTCAATTTTATTAATTATATTTAATTTTTTGGTTTTTTTAATTGATTGATGAGAGAGAGAAACATCGATTGCTTGTTTCATTTATTCATTGGTTGATTCTTGTATGTGCCCTGACCAGAGATGGAACCTGCAACCTTGACATATTGGGATGACATTCTAACCAATGGAACTACCCAGCCAGGGCCTTCATAATTATATTTTTTAAAAATTGTGTCTGAATCATCAAATTAGAGCAGTTTGAAAGTAGAAGTTCCTATAATTGTAATTTGTTTTTTTTTTAAAAGGACTTGAAGTGAAATGAAAACAACTTTAAAAAGAAACTCAGAATATAGTGTGCTTCAGCATATAAGTTCAAGGTAGCATTTAAAGAGGAGTTAAGTTCAGATGTAACTTGCTTCAAGTTTTGAGTCAGTGACCCAACCAGTTAGTCACTGTGTTAAAATTTTAGCCCAAGATAATAAGCCTTTCCAGGTCACCTAAACTCTCTAGATATCCGTCTCCATATTTGAAAGAAACACAGCCATGTTATCTAAACAGTCAAGTCTAACAATTTCAAAGTTCAGGTGGATATTTAACACACACGAGGGATTTATCACTACATTAGTGGTTTGCCACAACTCCATAACTAAGCCCCCCACCTTCCCTGTCCCCTTTCTTCAGCTCGGTCACCCCATCCTAGTCTATAGACAAACAAGCTCTCCAATCTAATTCTTATCAAGATGGAAACAAGGCCAGACCTGCTCTTCTAGATAAAATGCTTTGGCTTCTAACTGCCTGGCTGCTTATCTCTCATCTTGCAGTGTTAACCATAACCCCTTTCCTGACCTGCTCTACTTCTTGTTTTCAGATGAGCAATACGGACTGGGGGAAAAACATGCTTAAATGGACAATTTCACTCTCTTATGTCCCCTCTGTTCCTTTTAAAGTCTGTTCAAACCTCTTCATGTTCAAATTCTCTTTCTAAAATGATCAGAAATCAGGTTGCATAGACAGCATATAATTTAATTTATCTCCAAGTCTCTCTTTTTCATCCTTTACTCTTCCTACTCTACATCATCTCATCTATATTTCAGTTAACATTTCCTGTTGATTTTTTTGGTGAAGGGGGGGTTGGATTGTCAGAGGAATAGCAGAGTTGGTGGAGGTATTTTTCTACTTTCCTTTTTCCCCCATTTGCCTGCCCGAGTCTTACCTATTAAGCTGAATCATCTTGGCTAAGCTGTTTGGTTTGGCTTACCTGAATTCCTGTGTTTTCATCCAAACAAAGCATTGCACTTCCCTGCTCTTTCCTGAGCAGGTGAAAGTTAATGCAGTATAGATCTGGAGTAGTCAGGCGATGTTTGGGCTAGCTTGCTAGGTGAAGTGAACTGGGCACTACCCTTCTTGACCTTTATTTTTTTTTTCTATACATGAAGTGGAAAGGAAAAAAAAAAGAAAAAAGCTAGTATCCTTCTATTCCTGAGAATTCTAGGAAACTCAGTTCTTCTAGTGTGAAATAATTGTGGAGTTGCACTGTGGGAGGTTGTACAGGGCCCCAGTGTTGTAAGCACCATGGTCTGGTGATGACACCTTTACCCCACACGGACTCAAGTACCTGAACCTGCCTGTCCTTGAAAACTTGGGAGTCTCTCCAAAAGAACTCGCGAATCTTGGAAGAAAGTCATTCTACTACTTCAACTCTGCTGATGGTTCCTTTTTCTTAATTTTCACTTTTTAATCTTTATAAAATATCTACATTACACATCAGAAAATTATCTCATAGGTGAGCTGCTCTGATTTAGGTCTTTCTTAGTTTAGAAAAGATCAAATCTGCAAATATACTGCCTCTTTTCATTTTTCATGTTCTTCAAGCAAATTAGGAATCTAATTGATCCTTTAAAGCCAGTTTTTTTTTAGCTGTGTCAATATTATTAATATTGGGAGGGAAGTATCATTGAATTCAAATGTTAAAATACATATTGTATGCTTACCATGTATAAAGTATTTTGTTAGGTGCTAACGGGAAAAAGATAAATACCTGCCTTTAGAGACTTGATAATTTTTGCCAGAATAACCAACTGTGATAGTCTTCCCTAAGCAAGATGGCATTTTGATAACATTAATGACTTCATGGTCAGGATGCTACATTATTGAAACAAGGAAAGGGTACATTTTTTATTCATGTACCTCTGTATCCACAAACAAGTTTCTAATGTTTCTTTTATTCTCAAAATAATTGATAATCAAATATTACTTTTCTTAAAGGAGAATCATACTTATGAAAACATATTTTATTTCTCAGCGCTTCAACAAAATATCATAAGAAAGTAAACTTTTAAGCTTCATTTCAACTATGATAAATGTTACTCTTCCATGACTTTCAATTAGGGCTGGGAAATCTAAAGAGTAATTGGGCATTTACTAAGTTGAGCTTAACTACATTTGTTGAACTTTTAAATGAAGAAAGGGGATCGTTGGTAACCTTTCACTTCGAAAAGTCTCCTTTAGTTGCTTCCAGTCACAGGAATCTGTCCTCGTTGCTACAGAACACTAGTCACCACTTGTCTGCTTCTTGTCTTAGGGACATGAGATGATTTTTATTAGACCTTTTTTTGTTATTGTTTAACCAATAGTAGGTTCTCATATGACTTTAGGGCAAGGGGCATGTTTAAAAAATAAAATTATCCATGATCAAATGGTCAGGTGTCTTTTAGTCTAATGAAAGACAGTTTATAAATAGAGCAGTAGCACCAGGAATCAAATTCTGTGATAGTTTCTGTTTTTCAAAGCATTTCTACAAAATCTTTAAATGAATGTAACTTAAAATCCCCTTCTACTTAGAAAATACTTTCTAAAAAACTAGCCAATTTTATTTGTAAATGAGAGTACCAAAAAAGAAAAAGAAAAAGAAAAGAAAACCAGTTAGACAGGAGTAAGTTAGAAGTAGAAAGTTACGTGGAAAGAAAGCTAGAAAAGGAAACTTCTGGGTAGGTGTTTGACTCAAGAACAAATTTGCTTTAGAAAGATAAGTCTGAGAAAATGGCTTGGGGCAGGACGAGCCTGGAAGTGGGATGGTCAGCTGGGCTCTCAGTCAGTCATTCAGGCATGAGACAATGGGACTGTGCATTAACTGTGAGAATGGAGAAGAGAAACCATGCATGGACCATATATATATAATTTTTATATAGTTTACATTCAATGTTATTTTATATTAGTTTCAGCATAGTGGTTAGTGGTTAAATAATCATGTTCTTTGCAATGTGATCCCCTCAATATTTCAAGTACCCACCTGTCACCATGCATAGTTATTACCATATTATTGACATCACCATGACTGTTTTGTAACTACCAATTTGAACTCCTTAATCCCTTCACCTTTTTCATCCAGTCCCCCAATCCCATCCCCTGTGACTACCATCAGTCTGGTGTCTGTATCTATGAGTTCATTCTATTTTGTTTGTTCATTTATTTTGCCCTTTAGATTATACATATAAGTGATTTTTTTTTATTGATTTCAGAGAGGAAGGGAGATGGAGGGAGAGATAGAACATCATTGATGAGAGGGAATCGTTGATCAACCTCCTTCTGCATGCCCCACACTGGAGATCAAGCACACAACCCAGGCATGTACCCTGACTGGGAATCAAACCATGACCTCCTGGTTCACAGGTCGATGCTCAACCACTAAGCAGCACCAGCCCAGCTGTAAGTGAATCTTATTGTATTTTTCTTTCTCTGACTTATTTCACTTGGCATAATAACCTCTAGGTCCATCTATGCTGTTGCAAATGATAAGATTTCATTATTTTTATGGCCAAATATGATTCTATTGTATGTACTTACCCTGAGCTTTGTTTGTTGTTCTACTTACTCTATGCTTTGTTTGTTGCTCTTTTCATAGTTATTTTAAGTGTAAATTAGATTCTTAGACATTTTTCTTGTTTCTTGTTGTAGACTATGAATTTCCCTCTTAGAACTGCTTTTGCTGTGTCCCATAGATTTTGTGTTGCTGTGTTTTCATTCTCTTTTGTATCAAAGTATCTTTCAATTTTTTTCTTGCTCTCATTGTTAACCCGTGTATTATTTTGTTACATCTTACTTAGCCTCCATGTGTTTGTGCATTTTTTAGTTTTTTTTTCTTGTAATTGATTTTCAGTTTTATACCATTGTGGTCTGAGAAGATACTTGATATGATTCATGAAATATATTTTGCATGAAAAAAAGGCCAGTGTATGGTGATTTATTAGATTAGGAAAGTAGGACAGAGCTAAGTCAAAGATGAAGTTTCATATTTGAGTGACAGGAGAAGAATCATGGAGGGGCTAACATATGAAACTGGGAGGGATAATTCATGAGGAATGTCAGATGAGAAGTTCAGAGCTTGAAGAAATCAGATTTCTACTATAGTTGTCTGTAAACTGGAAGAGCTACAGGCCTAGAACTCAAAGGAGAAGCTAGGCCTAGTAGTAGTTCTGCTTTTTTTTTTTTTTTTTTTTTAGAGGCTTTAGCAAAAAAAAAAAAAAAAAAAAAGTGTTTATGGAAATTGTGAGAAAGTTTCCAGAATTCATTAAGGCTAGTCACATTTAGAGATAAAAGTTCAAGCCAACAATAGTACCAACAGGAATAGCCACAGTTGGGGAATTTTAAAAGGAAGGAGAAGAAGAACAAAGTTGGAAGCTAACTATACCTGATTTCCAGATTTATTATAAAACTACATTAGTGAAGATGGTGTGATATTGCTGTAAGAATAGACAAATAAGGCAATGCAATTAAATAGAAAGAAAGCCAAATGCAATTAAATAGAAAGAAATCCATACACATATAGGCAACTGATTTTTACTTAATTACTAGGGCATTTCAATGATGAAAGGATAGTCTTTTTGACAAATGATGCTGGAACAGTTGAAATTCCATATGCCACAAAATGACCATTGACTCATACCTCACATATTAAATAAAAAATGTAACTACAAATTGGACCACAGACCTAAGTGTAACATTTAAAATTAAAATTTCCAAAGAGAAACAAAATATTTTTATTTTGGGTTAGGCAAAGATTTCTTAGTTACAACACCAAAGCATGACCCAGCAGAGAAAAAAAATTGATAAATTGGAGTTCATCAAAATTAAAAAAATTTTGAAAGAAGTTCTTAAGAAGAAAGTCACAAACTGGAAGAATAGTATTTGAAAATCATATATCTGATAAAGGATGTTTATCCAGAATAAATAAAGGATTCTCAAACTCAACATAAGAAAACAAAAACAATTTTAAAAATCTGGTAAAGGTAAAAAAGACACATCACCACAGAAGATATACAGATAGCAAAAGCATGAAAAGATGTTCAACATCATTATTCATTAGAAAGATGCAAATTAAAACTACAATGAGATACTAATTCACATACATTAGAATAGTTACAATTAAAATGCTGACCATAGCAAGTGTTAGGAAGGGTGTGGAGGAGCTGAAACTCATGCACTGCTGGTGGGAATGTAAAATGTACTGCACTTTGGAAGACAGTTTACCAGTTTTCTAAAAGGTAAATATACTACCGTGTGATGTATTCACTTCACTCTTAATTATTGCTTAGGGATGAAGTGGGTGGCAGTTAGAGAAGAGAGAGAAGAGAGTGATCACAAGGGTCATGAGAGGTCTTTTGGGGATGATGGAAATGTTCAATCTGTTGTGATGATAGTTTCATGGGTATCTATAATAATAAAAGTGTAATATGCTTATTAGACCGGACATCCTTCCGGACAACCTTCCGGATGAAGCTGGGGATGCGAGGGAAGCCTGGGTCCTGGGTGCTGGAGGGAAGCCGGTGCCAGCAGCCGGGGGGAAGGAAGGCTACTCTTGCACAAATTTCGTGTAGTATACATATATCAAAACATCAAGTTGAACACTTTAAATGTGTTCTGTTTATTGCACATCAATTATATCTTAATAAAGCTGCCAAAAAGATTAATAAACTCATTAAGTCACCACTATACAGAAGTTCTAAAATAGAAGAAAATAAATGTAAAAACAAAAAACAACACAAGGGAAATAGGACAGATAGCTACTGAAAGCTGTAGGAAGGGACAAGAGGAAACCAAGAATAAAGCCGGTGTTTGAAAGAGGAGTGAGCAGTTAGAACGACATGACACAGCTATAGCAGGGATGAAGACTGTCCAATGAACTTGGCAACGAGGACATCACTGAGCCTCACATGGTAGTGGGGTGGGAGCCAGAATGTCAGAGCCCAAAGGGAGGTTGCATGAAGCAAGGAGGACAGTAGCGCATTGAAACTACTTGTTTTAAAAGCCAGCACATGAGAATGAGAGAAACGAGACAGTAGCTAGAAGGGACAGCAGTACAAACTCAGTTTTTTTTGGGTGAAGTTTGAAGGCAGAAAAAAAATAAAAGGGGAATGAAGAAGAAAACTGAAGATTCTAGAGATGAAGGTAAAACATGTGGAAACAAGTTCCTAGAGGAATTTGGAAGTGACTGGATCTAAGGCACAGGTGCCAGAGTGAGCCTTGGAAAGAAATCTGTAATTGTTAACTCCTGACAGCCCTCCACAATGAGGGGTTACAGAGCACCTACATGCATTATTTTAAGCTTGGAGAGAAAAAATATGTTTTTTGCTGGCAGATTTCTTAGAAAACATGAATGACTGAACCTTCTGACATTTCTTCAAATTGATCTCAATAAAAGAAGACATTATATTAATCATCACCTCTGACTCCCCAAAATGTGACCTTTTCAGGCTGTAATCTACTGACCACAGCCCTTAGGTCACTGTCCCATGTGACATCATAGTGCTTCTACTTCATTAACCTCAGTGCCTTGCTACTTCAGGAAGATTACTCTGAGTCAGATGTTTTAGAAGGAACAGAGGGCAGGAAAACAGTCCGGGATAAACTGTGGGCGTATGTGTACAAGGTGATGGGGAAATCTCCATGAAGGAAAAACACAGCCATTACTGGATGTCTGAAAGGCACTGCTACGGCCTACAGAGAGTGGAAGGGATATGAACTTTAGAACTAGACAGACTTGGTCTCCAATCGGCCTCTTCCTCCTACATATGCTCTCACATGGGTACATATTTTTGTTTCCATTCATCTCGTTGCCTCATCTACATCTATGTAGTGGCTATACTGTTTACCTTACGTGGTTGTTCAAAGAATGAAATAACCAGTTGGATTTAAGTATTCAATAGAAACCAGGCAAGCCATATAGGGTAGTTATATTTCTTATACTATTACATAGTAAGTGTTCTGAACCCATAAAATAATACCCCAAGCTGTCATTTGTCTTCTGTCATTTGTCTTCCATTGAGGGTCAATTAATGCCTGTTGATGTTTCCGTGATTAATTTAGCAGGACTCTCCAAACAACAGTGGCAAACTGTCTAAAGGTCAGACAACACATCGGCTCACAAGGGTGAAGTGTCAATGCAAACAGTTGGCCTTTCTCCATGTCACCAAGTTGCTTTCTCTCTAGATGCATACGAAGACTTACTACAACCATTCTCCCTTCTTATTACAACTGAAGCCCTGGAGGAGGAGATAGGAACTGTGAGGAGTTCTGTGATCCCAGCAGTTGAATCCCTAAGGAGGAGTGGACTCCTCAAGTTCTTGATATTTTGTGAGGGTCTGAAATATGGCTCATGTCCCAGCATATGGTCACACTTTTAAATTTGTGAGTGTAAGGGCCTGATCCAGAGTGAAGGATCGGAACTCAACTGTTCTCTGGGATCAAAGGGAACCTCTCTTTAAAGTAAATTAATCCTTTAAATGCATACCACATAGTACCTTGAAATACTTTAATTATAGCATTAGGCCCACTGCTGAATTATGGCATTTTGATATAATTGAACTGTGCCTTTTTAGAACAACTTGATGTACATTTCAGGCATTTGCTGCCTGGCAAGTTAAAGGATCTAGAATTTGTGGACTATATCTCTTTGCAATTCATCAAGGTAAAAGAAAAAAATGTGTGATAAATCCTTAGAGTGAGAGCACAGACTCGGTAATAAGGCCTCTGAGTCATTACTGGAAATGCAAATATGCACCGCGAACACATCACGATAACCTTAATCACTGGTGTTTGAGCGTGGATCAGTTTTATGCTATCATCAAGAATTAGTTCCAGTTTGAAGCTACCATCAAGCATTAGTTCAAGTGCGAAAGGGAATGTGGTCTTGGTGATCAGGATACATCTGCTAAAGATAGCACACCCCTTGCCCATCTGATCCTCCTGGTGGCAGTTAGCTGCATACTGAGTCCTATGACTTCAGAGCTATAAAGGGTCTGGCATGAACCTTTCCTTGCACTCTTTCATGGCTAGAATTAGTTGATAACCCAATCCTGGGCTTTGGGTTAGCTCTAGGCACGACTAAATTAAGTCCTATTACTGCTAGAGGATCTGCCACCAAAAACATGTTGTATTCCTTTCCTAGGACTCTAGAGACTATGTGATTGGGCAGAATATCATTGAAGCCAATACTGTCTTTGAGGGAAAAGAGAGGAAAATATCCTACGTGAGTCAAAACCTATAAAAACTGCCCAAACTTGTACTGAGCTAATTGTGTAAAGTGAACATTACAAAGTTGGTATTTAAAGTTAATTTGACACATGTTTTCTTTTTAAAAATCTTTATTGTTGAAAGTATTACACATGTCCCCTCTCCCCCCGTTGAGCGCTCCTAGCCTGCCCTACCCTCCACACCAGGACTTCACCACTTAATGACACAATTAGGCATAAATGGTAAGCAATTCATATATATGGCTGAAAGTAGAAGTTTTACCCAAACCAAGTTGGAATTGATCTTTTTCCTCGTGCTTCCTTAATTTTCCATTTTCCATAAATAGCATGGACGCTGACAGCTTCTTATGCACCTTGCCTTAGGAATCTCAGTAGAATATTATTGTGCTGTTTTTTTAAAAGTGCTTACTCTAAATCGCTCATTCAAGAGTTCGTGCTGCCCACCAACCCATCCTGGCTGCATAGATACTTATGGTAGAAAGTATTTCTAATGTAAATTTTATTTTTCAATTCAAGTTTTCATTTGATATTATTTTGTATTGGCTTCAGGGTGCCTAGTGGTTAGACAGTTGTATACTTTACAAAGCGTTCCCCCTCCCCTGATATTTCCAGTATCCACCTGGCACCATACGGAGTTAATACAATATTATTGACAATATTCCCAATGCTATACTTTACAGTCCCCTGACTACTCTGTAACTACCAGTTTGTACTCTTTTTTTAAATATTTGTATTGATTTTTATTAAGAGAGGGAGAGGGAGAGAGAGAAACATTGATGTGAGAGCACATCGATCGGCTGCCTCCTGCACGCCCCCCACCAGGAACTGAGCCAGCAACCAGGGCATGTGCCCCGACAGGGAATCAAACCGGCAACCTTTCGGTGCCTGGGGTGATGCCCAAGCAACTGAGCCACAAGGACCAGGGTGGTTTGTTCCTCTTCACCCTTTGACCGTTTTATGAAAAGGTGTTAAAGGAGAGCTGAATAACGTCCCCTCGGGGTCTCTGCTCCATTCTCCCCACTGCCTGTGGCCTGGGAGGCTGAAGTGTGTGGGCCCCATCAGTGAGCCGCCTTCTCTGACTTCTCAACAGGAGGGTGAGGGAATGCTGAGAGGGAGGGGATATGGATGACTCAGGTCCCAGCCCCATGGGGTTTCCCAGGTTTCAGCTCTGCCCTGCTGCCTCTTCATGAACACCCTGTTTGTCTCCAGGTTCCAGAACTCCCCTCTGCCCATTGCCCCTCAGGTTATGGGCTCTGGGACTAGTGCACCGCACTGGCCCTGTGTCTCCTTTCTTCCAGCTCATAAAAGGGACATGATACTCTTCTCAAACTCTCCTAGCTCAAATATGCCATCCGTTTTGTGCTTGGACCCTGACTAATGCCACAGGTATGGTTTTTACCTGTAAGCATTTAGTTTTTCATAGTTAACAAAAACCAAGGCTCTCACAACACCCCAGTATTTGTTTAGCTCCTGTTGCATTTTTTCCAGTCTTGGTGTGTGGAATGTAGTAGGTACTGAGTATCTACTTGTTGATTGATGGAATGCATCTATGTAATGTCTAATATTTCCTGAATTACAGTTCCTAACATCAGTATAATTCCAGTAACACAATTAATTGTATGTTGTATATAGAATAGTATAGATAGATAAATAATTATTATTTGGCCATGAACAAAAAACATGCTCTACTCTGCAGTCATACTGATGAATTTAGAGCAAACTACATACTTCATACTCAAACCTTGTTTTCCAAATTGAGTTTCTTACTCTTTAAATTGTCAAAGCTTCACCTTCTTATTACAGCATATGATTGATATAATCATTTGAATCACCAAGGTATCTGTCTTTCTTTGCATAAAATATATGCTTAATCAATTCAGCAAAACAACTGGTTATTGAGTGCCTAACATAGGTTAAGATCATTTGAACCTTCGTGTGGGGAATGTATTGGACAGGAGAGATTGGAGGTAAAAAGATTAGTTAGGAATCTATTGCAATATTCCAAGACAAGCTTACTATATACTGAGCTTTGTTATGACTGTGCTTCGGCCATTCCATCCTGCTTAGTTTTGGGGTGGGGCTTGTGGAGCAAAGCTGGTATTTGAGTTGTTCTGGCAAATTCTTCCGAGTGACCTTGTTTACTTTCTTTTTCGGCCTTACCTTTCCTCTTCTTTCTTTGGTCAACCAATTAAAAGAGAAAAACTTAACTCTACTTACAATGTACTTGGGAAACAAAATATTAACATGGGAAACGTAAGAGCAAAATATTACAGCGGCAGAGGAGTTCTCAGAATGTAGCTTGGGATTAATGTTCAAACAAATGGAATGACAACAAATGCCAGAACTTTATGAGACTAAGAGGCGACTGTAGGCTGGGACCTTGGGAAATTTTTCTGAAGCGCTTGGCACTGAATGATTGTCAGGGACCTAGAAAGAGAAAGGAAGACATTCGTGGAAAGACGAATTCTAAGAAAGGCAGGGATTTAAAAAAAAAAAAGTCATATTTTTCTTATCTTTCCTTTTATCCCTGTCCTCTTCTCCTCAAAGTGCAGAGCTGTCTGAGTTAAGAGCAGGGTGGGGAGGTGTTATCTCTGAATGGGGGAGGCTAACTCATTTCCTTTTTTCCCATTCCTCCAGGCTTAGCCAGATCTGAAATGCTTGTCCAATATGCTGAGTTACTGCATTTTCAAGTCTAAGTTCATGCTAAAGACCCACTGAAATTTCAAACAAGAACTAATATTATTTGTTTTACATTTTAACTCTAAAATGTATAGCAGTGTTCTTTCTTTCAGGAATGTTGTACCCATGGAAGACATCTCTATATTCTTTAAATGATTCTAAAAGTCACGAGGAAAAACTAAAATGCCTCTCAAAAAGGAGAGTTGCCCAAAGAGTTTATCATTTTTTTTAAGTGCAGATTAGCAGCAAGTACTGATTTCAGAGGTTTGTATATATGAGTAGATTCGTGTATTCCTTGCAACGAATCATCCCAACTCTGTAGGCAGAAAACTATGGCAAAGAGGGGTAAACGTGCTTACTGCCCGACCAGTGAAAAATGCTGGAGCCCGTCATCGCACTGAGGTTGTCTGACTCCCAGGCACTTGCCAAGAAATGCCTCGAGAAGTTATGTAACCGATCTGGTTCCTTGTCAGTAAAATCTGGGAGGTTGAATGAGATAATCTTGACATCTACCCTCATGTCAGAAACTAAATGTTAGGTTCACATCCTCAATTTCTACTTTTCTCACATGACTCAAGCTTGAAGCACTCTGTCCTCACTTCCAAAGGAATGAGTTCTCCCTTCATAGAAGTACTGACATTGATTGTTCTGGGTTTTTGAATGACTTCCTTCAAGAGGATCAGATTGCGGGGCCATAATGAGCAACTCCTGACTCAGGTTTGCAAACGCCTGACTTTTCCATGTGATGGAGGACCTATTTTCTGTAGGCAATTAGAAAATCGCCCCATATAATGACAAACACTGACATGTTGGTAACTGAAAGTGGCTCCCATTCTTGTTACTGACATTAAATAAGTCATCTAAATTGAGTGACTACACCTACTCTCACAAAAGACCAAATGAAGCGATTCTCATATTGAATTGTTTAAGTGGCCTGTAGAGTTTTTCCTGAATTGGTCTAAAGGAAAAGGCCATTTCTGTTCCTTACACTAGCTCATGACCTCTGCATCACCAGCCTGGTAGGACATACACATATTCCACATCTTTCCCAGCTGCTTCAGAATCTGAGTGACCATGGGTACCAGACAGGGAGCAAAGAGAGGCAAGGCCTGGGGCGGGGGTAGTTAGAAGAGGGCAAAAGGATGATAAATGATGACAGAAGGAGAGTTAATTTTGGGTGGTGAACACACAATACAATATACAGATGATGTATTATAGAATTGTACACTTGAAACTTATATAATTTTAGTAACCAATGTCACCTCAATAAAGTCAATAAAAAATTTAGGAAAAGGAGAAGGGTGAGGCCTGCTTTAGAAGCAGAATACAATCCTGCTTGTTCATCAAGAGTTCCATGTCTCAGTTTTGACCAGAAGACTTTCAAACCAGCCCCAAGTTCCGTTGTTATCGATACGTCCTGCAACTGGGTGTGCAGCAGGGGCCCTGGGAGCAGCCTCTTGCGTTGCCTCCAATGCAAAAGAGAACGTGGGGATGAGGGCAAAAATCACCCTGCACTACCACTTCCCCTATCTTAGACTCAATGAAGGAAGTTTACTGTCAGAGCCAGTCTCTTAAGTTAACATGATGCAATAACTGAAATGTCTTAGGGAAAAAGCTTTACAATGCAGAACTGGATGCAAGGGTTAACATGCAAATGCCCCTGAGGAAAGCAGCACACTGCTAGACACTCCCAGGCAAGTGTAAAGGAGAGAGGAGCGGGCAGAGAGTTTTCTAGCTGAGATCCCAAGAGGAGAAAAGAGGACAGAGTTGGGGTTGAGATCTAAAAACAGAGGTAGTGTACTCAATTCTTCGTGTTTACCAAACTAAAAAGATCCCATGCATTTAGTATTTTCCATCTTAAATAACAACAGAGAGGCAGCCAACAGAGCCATGGATTGAATCTGTAACAAGCCTAGAGGTTATTCTTCACTTCATGTCCAAGTTCCCACAATAAATATGAAGCATCTAAATTTAGAAGAAAAAAAACCACACACACACTATGTTCTCCTCTTTATGATACACAATAAATCCTAGGAAAACAGTCTATAGAAAGGAACATTTGAGATGGAGGTGGGTATTTGGGGATAGGAGGGTCTGTTTTCAGGATTTAGCCCCTCATTTTGTTTAAGCAAAGGTGCTGACAACACATAGGAAAGACGGGAGATGGTGAGGACTGTGGCCTTGGAATTCAGGGATGTGCGCCTGAGGGCAGATGGATGAACTTGGAAGCTGCATGCTCTCCCCTGCGGTGTGGTTAAATGGCATGGAGATGAGTCCTGAAGTTAGAAGCTTCACAATATCTTGGTATCTTCTATGTTAGCCCTTGTCTTTCTTTCTTCCTGTTTTCCTTTTCATTTTTCCCCCTAGCAACCTACACAAGGCTTAATTCATTTCCATCACCTTTAGACTTTTGTTTCTGTTATGTGTGTGAATTAACCTTCAGTATTTAAAGGTAGTTCCTCTCTTCCATTTCCATTATATTAGCTCAAGGAAACAGGTATTTGTCCTCCCCAGTTAAAGATCATTCTGGACTTAAGCCCTTTACCACTGGATCTTGGCTGGGGTGGGGGTGGGGGGCGGGTGTTCTTGCCACTGTTTTTTTGTTTCATTTGTTTGTTTTTTAAATGTCAGGGTATTGCTGCTAGTTTGAAAAACTGATGGTTCTTAAATTAAATAGAGTTTGTCTGGGAAAACTTCTATGCTGTGGATGAGCATACTACCTTTTATAGCAGTTTCTGACTTCACCAAAAGTCAAAGTGGAATATATTGACAAAAATGTAAATTACTGCTAAATATGACATATAGAGATGGGATAATGGTTCTGTATGTCTTTGATAATTAAAGAAAGGGGAAGGGAGCAAAGACATATTTAACTTGATTTTTTAAGAGGTAGCAGCTGGAGGAGAATTCAAGTTCCAACATGGTTCATTGACAATGACTACATATATCATTCTAAATATTTTAATCGCAGGTAGACAACTAAAGAACTTAAGAGTTAAATCCCAAATAAAAATACATTTGAGCCCACCTGCTTATTTGACCTTCTAGCTAATGTTACCTGATGAGTCTCTTCCTGTTCACTTATTAGCATACAAGAAGGTTCTACTGGGGTCTTTTCTTCACAAGCTTACCTTATAAGGATAAAAGATAAAGAGAGGGCCCTAGCCTGTTTGGCTCAGTAGACAGTGTCAGACTGTGGACTGAAGGCTCAATCCTCAGTAGGGGACATGCAGGAGGCAGCCAATCAATAATTCTCTCTCATTATTGATGTTTCTATCTCTCTCTCTCTCCCTCTCCCCTCCTCTCTGAAATCAATAAAAATATATTTAAAACAAAAAATAACAACCACAAAAAAGATATAGAGATGTAATATTTGCTTTATTTAGCTTTTTGTTGTATTTTCAAATAGACGACACCTAGTTCTAATTTTCTAAATATTGAATAGTTAAACTTTAGTTAAAAGCTTGCATTTTATTCCCTAAAGAGACCCAAACAGATAATTGAATATAAATTTCTACTTCAGTGATGACAATTGGTTTGGAGTAAATAGATCACTAAGGAGTATTTTGTCTCCTCTGCTAAGATTGGAGAAAATTAGGGTCTCCATATACCACTGTCCAAGCAAAAAGAAGCATATTCTCAGTGGTAACATAAACCACAAAGAAATTCAGTTGTTAACTTATTAAGTGTGACACAGATTAGGACAAACTCAGGGAGGCGAAGAGCAATTCCTGGTTCTTCTATAGAGAACAGGCTTCTATCCTATTGTCTTGAAGTTATTGTGGTCAATGTAGGAGGTGCGGTACTGACGTGAGTCAACTTTTTCTAAACCTTGAGTAATGAGGGAAATGAACAAGTTGGGTGGAGCTCAGAAATAAACAGAAAATACTTAGCATGTACAGGCGTGATTGAGACTGGTATCAGCTTTGAGGGAGGAGGGGACATATTTGTAAACAAATTGCAAATTGCTGCGGACAATTTGCAAGCAAAACAGAATGAAAGGCGTACTCTACATATACAAATAAGCTGCTTGGGATTAACCCTTTTGTCCTAAAGGAAATAGAAAGCAGAATCGCTTGATCTCTTGCCTTCGAAGTTCTTTCTTGTCTCTGGAATAGTTCAAGTTATCTATCCACCCCGGAATTCTGTATACTGAGGGTGGAGTGTAGACTGTGTGCTTTCTACTGGGCTGTCTTCTTGACATGGGATCTTGACTCACTGTGTGAATTCTCACTAATTGCTCAGTACCTCCGGGCCACTGGTTTCCCCCAGCAGCATAGGAAGTGCCTACTTGCAAAAATGTCCAGGCGTGAAAATTGTGTGAAAGACCCACTTAAAGGCAATTCATAAACATGTTTTAGAATCACGGGTATTCATTATATTCAGAAACACATTTAGAAGTTTCAGTTTGTATATGGACTGTTTTTGTTTGTTTGTTTGTTTGTTTGTTTTACGAGAACAGACATAAAATAGCCTTTATTGGATTAAACACATTTTACCAGCTTTCCGTCTTACCAGTGGGCCATTCACAATATGCTATTGAAGTACAGTTGTGGTTTTCTTCTATGGACAGAATAAAGTTCATAAGTAAAAATGAAAGCACTACAGCAAAGTTTTTGGCATTTGGACACAAAAATATACGGGGGGTAGGAAATACCTTCTATTTCAGTGTAAACCTCATCTGCACACTGCATCGTATGTGTTGTTTTGCTGAATATGGTAGATATATGGCTTCCCCCGCCCCCTTAATCCTTCTGTCATCCATACCCCCTCCCAAAGTATCTTCATGCCCCAGCTTTTGTTTCTTCCTCTTCTTCCTAGGGGTTAAATTTATGATATTTATGATAATTACCTGTAGGGTTGCATTCAGAATTTGAATAGATTTCTGCACACCCTCTAAAGGTTCCTGCAGGGTAGGATAAACTTACTCTCACATACAGCTCTGTGATGTTTTCACTGATCTGTTTGGTGATTCCAGGTTTATTACCCTAATTATGAGCTAATGAGCACACAGCTTTGCAAGGAAATTTGCATTACTTGCTTAAGTAGGACAGATTATCAGCTTAACCAAGATAAAACATCTCATTGTTTGAGACCCTATAATTCACCCAAAGAGATGCCTATCATGTAGAAGGATGCTGACTACTGCCTTGAAAACAATAAGTCCACTGCAATTTTAAGGAGTTTGCTCGGCAGGGTCCAATCATCTTTAGCATCCCTTTCAATTCCTGTTTTTGTTTTGTTTTATCTACCTTTACATCCATCTCCTAATACCAAGACAGAAGAATGTGATGAGTCTCCTTACAACCACAACAGAAATGCAGGAGCAAATTTAACATAAAGAAAATATAGCACAAGTGCAGATTTTGACATCAACTGTTAAGCTCGCTTCTCTCCACAAAGTGCAAATTATTACATTTTAATGTTTTTCCCTCTTGGAGCCAGAAAAATATAGAGCTGGCCTTTTATTTTCATATCTCTTTCCTTCATATTTTCACTTACAGAGAAACAACTTTGGAATTTGTTGTGGTGTTAAATAATCATCACTTTAATAAGTAAGTTAAAGGCCTTGATTTTAACATCCATTTCCTCTTTTCAAGTTTTTCCTTCTCATATTAAAGATTATTTTGAGAATTTTCTGAGAAATGATACAAAGTTTAATATTAGGGGACTGACCGGATGTCGCTAAGAGATTAAGTAGAAAAGGTGAGTAGGCAAATCAGCCAGCTAAATTAACTAGTTGTTCTAGAAGACATGAGCTCTTTAGTGCCATCACATTATGCCTCGTTAGCTCCATTAGCTGCTTGACATTGTCATTATTCTACCTACTTTTCTCTGTGCAGTTTCACTGTGTCAGCTTTGATTTCCCCTGTACTTATTTTTCCCCCCAACTTAAAGCTATTATATCACCTTCCAGGAGCATTGATTTTTAGTCAGGTGTCACAAATTCCCCACTCATCATTTCCTTGCAGGCATAAAACTGACGATTGCAGCTAGCGTTGCACCCTTTCATTATTTCAGAATTAATCGCTTATTCCTATCAGCCAGTGCTGGCATCCTCCTCCCCTATTAAACTCAATGTTTAATTTCTAAATGTGTTCATCGACAAACATTGCAATAACTTCCCACCACTGTGGTTTGGCAAAAATAAATCATTAAGAGGGCAAGGAAGAGGTGGGTGATTTAAGCATTTGTTTGACACAATCAGGCATCTGTAAAGCATCCAGTATTTGTCCAGAATGGTAATAGGTGATGTTGGAGGGGTGACAGAAATGGAAGGTGGCATCACTCCTAACCCTGATAGTACTTAAAATCTTGCTGCGTGAAGCAATTTTGAAAGGTTTAGAACCTTGACTAGAAAGTTCACAGTCTTTATGCTTCACTTAGTTTTAACTTGCCTGATTACTTGAATCATTGAGAAAACATCAGTAACCAGTGAAGGAGTTTCATTTATTTATTTATTATTTATCTTAACAATGTACGTAGCCATCCTTTTTAGAACTTCAAACAATAAATTGACATTTTAGACACAGAAATTAAAAGTGTTGCATGTTGGAATTTTAGTACAGTTCTCACTAGAGAAATTTATATGCCCAGACCAAACCATAACACATCTCTCAAAAATTGGTATACACACCACAGCCTCACCAATTTTTTAGATTGAAAAATTTTGTAACGAACCAAATATTTTATTTCTCTAGAGAAATAAAAACTAAAATGACCTTTAGCAAAAATTCCTAGAAAAGAACTCTTTCACAATAGTATCTGTTGTAACTGGCCTGGAGACCATTACTTTTTAAGAAGATGATGTAAATTCACAGGACACAGCCACATAGAAGGCATGGCATATATACACTATTTCTAAGAAGGACATCGACATTATAAATATAGTCACTTCATTTTGTCAAATGTTATATACCTCCAGGCTGGAAATGATAACAATGGTGATTTTAGGGGAAAAGAGTGAGGATCATGGTCAGGAGGAATTTATATCATGATCCATTGAAATTCAGATATTTTAAACTTCTTTTTGAGATATGTAGTAAAGAATACTTTTCAAAACATGTAACATGTGTAAAAAAATACTGTAAGAAAAAATGTTATTTCTCCAAAGTGTAAGGGAATGGGTTACGAATGCCAACCAAATCAACCTGAAGTATTATATAACGGCATAATCTTTACCTGGCAAACCACCTGTCTGTCTCTCTTTTTAAAATAATTTCTTCTTTTCATGGTACTTTCCAATTTTCTGTTGAATTCCATCCTGCCTCTACTTTTAAAAGGCAAGCAGCAAGTTTTATTGAAAGAACACCAAGGTGGTAGAATTGTTTTCTGAATGCAAATTCCATATTTCTCTCCTTAAGCAGGTAGCAAGCTCATTTTCTACAGTGAAATTTGATTAATTTTAACGGCCACATTTACCCATATCATAGGAATGTTGTCAAAATAAAACAAGGTAATGCTTTGCAAGTACACGGAGGGAAAACGCCTTTACACAAATGCCAAGTGATATTCTATTCTCTCCACATTTTGTGAACTTCTGCTTCTCCGCATTTCCAAACCATGAGTTCTGTCCTTAAATGTGGTCTGTTTAAGCTCTATTAAATTTGAAAGCACTATGGGAGGTATCATTGAAATGGTACTGGAATGCATTAGAGTAAAAAAAAAAACTTGAAGAAAGGACTTTTCATCTGACTGCTAAACATTGGTAATGCTGGATCAGATATGCAGAAGTTTTCTGGATGGCCATTCCTGTTTCAGATGCCATTTATAGTTTTGAGTAGCCTGAGTTCAGGGTTTGACTGAATTTACATTGGTTTTTATGTTTTTATTTTTAACTGCATTATATTGATTGTTATCAATATGCCCGTAATTCTCAACACAATATATCATTTGATGTTACCAGAAATAATTACAAGGTCTCCTTGTATTTTTGTTCCATTGATTCTGATGCACCATGTAGAGTACTTTGGTGAACACATATCCCTCTGCAGTCTTCCCTTAGGGAGATTGCCTGCTTACACACCTATTACCATATTATATATTCTGTTCAACAGGCAGCATATAAAACCTGCTCTACAGATAGTAATACAATACCACAATATCATATACCTAGAATAGATGATTTTTTCTTTTCCTTTTATTTGTAATGACACTTGGCAATTTTAGAAATTCCAATTTAGTTTGCTCTATTACTTAAGACAGATTAAAACATAATATTGGGCAGCTCTATTATTTAAATTGAAAGACAGCAAACATTTATTACTTGCTTAATGTGACTTGGAATTATCTTTTCCAATCCCATGCACTACATCAAGAGACACCTCAAAAAAGTGCCAGAGAATGTAGTGTAATTGACACATTAGCATATTTCTTCTGGAATAGCTAGTATTTTCTGTCTAAATGTGAAGCATTGTAGAAAAGTGCATTTTCAGCACTGGCCAGTGTGTCTCAGTTGGTTGGGAGTTGTCCTATGCACCAAAAGGTTGCTGGTTTGATTCCTGGTCAGAGCACATGCCCCATCCTCTGTAGGGGATGTGCAGGAGGCAGCCTATCAATGTTTCTCTCTCACACAGAGTTGTTGTTGTCCCTCTCCCCCTCTCCTTTCCTCTCTCTCTAGAAATAAATGTAAGTTATTTTTAAGAAAATGCATCTTCAGGGCTTTCAACTTGATGCTTCTTTGGGAATGTGCACCATGACCTACACACCTATGTACTCAATATGTGTTTGTGGACTCAAAATATAATTCTTTTATAACTAATGAATCTTCCAATCAAGATATCTAAAGATATAGGCCTAGCTTTTCCAGTCATATACAGAAATATGAGTCTTGCTTAAGATTATCTTGCATCTATGATTTACTCATCACCCGTGGAAACAGAAGTAGATTACAATTATTGCAGTAATGCCTAAGAAAGTACATCAAATGATTCAAAATACTAGCTTTTCTGCCCTAATATTACTAAAATCCAACCATGCATGTCTATAGAACTTTTAATTCTAAAATTAAAAGGATCCTTTGTGGGATCCTTTTCTTTCCCCTTTTCTTTTCTCTTTCTTTCTTTCTTTCTTTCTTTCTTTCTTTCTTTCTTTCTTTCTTTCTTTCTTTCTTTCTTTCTTCTTTCTTTTTTTTCAAAATAAAATTGCTATCTAGATAGCTACCTATATACTTTAATGTTAAACTTGTCCAACAAATCCCTAAATTTCTTATGTTTTCTTAAGATCTCCATTTTCATGTGGCTACCATTTCACACTAATCTTTGCCTCAAATCATTCATTCTTTCAAAAAAATTAAGTTGATGAACAATATTATATGCAATGTGCAGTAAAGTTTTTATTTAAAACAGAAAGAGATGCACTAGAATATCTATAGAGAACAATAATTCAATATTTAGAAAAACATAGAAAGCCCCTTGCATAGTACTCAACTTCTAAGATGCCTAGTAATTATTAAACATTATTATTTGGCACTCTCCTTACTCAGCCCTGTCAACATTTTTAATAATAAACTTAAGGCATTATAAGAAACTGAAGTACTTTTTGAATCAGAAAATATAGGATTGTATATCATATAATTCAAATGTTTATAATATACATTACTTATTTAAAATTAGAATGAAATCCATTAGCAAATGTGTAGGGAGGAAGAAGAAAAGGAAGAGAAGATTATTTTATTGTGTTAACTGTAGACAAAGCCAGCCTTTGACCTCAGAAAATTTAGAGATATCAGGTCCTAGTGAATTCCAATCTATAATAATAAAAGAGTAATATGCTAATTAGACTGGACATCCTTCCATATGTCCTTCTGGATGACCTTCTGGATGAAGCCAGGGCTGGAGGCCAAGCCCCTTGCACAAATTTTGTGCATCGGGCATCTAGTTTGTAATAATGTCAGAGTTTATCACATTGATAATACTTTGCTATTCTACATTGTTTTAGTTACATTTCTCATCTCAGTTTTGATTATCTTTGATGTTTCTTGGTTCACCATTCATATTTAAGACCCTTTTTGCTAAAGATATGTTCATCTAAATGCTGCAAACTAGTTTCCATTGCTGGGATCACATAATTCTTTGCTGAAAATCCCTTAAGTGCCTGAATTGGGTTTTGAGGTCATCTATCAACATTCCCATTGTTATACCTGGCTATTGCTCTATTTTTCCTACCTGCTTCTTCTCCATGACCTGGCCTTTAGCCATACTTTCATCTGTACTCATTTCTAAACTTTTTCCCAATACTCAGCTCAAAATCCACTTTAAGTCATAAAACCGTTCTCATTTTTTATAAAGGCAAATGGAGCCCTTAGGCCATTTTAAGAGATATCAGTGCACACCTGTTTCCAACTTGACCAATGCACTCTTTTCCCTGCTTGAAATGAGGTTAGAGATTTGTTATGTACAATCATGTGAACATGATCATGTATAATTAATTGACTTTTCTCAGATTACCTCAAAGGTAGAGACTATAACACATATGTTAAGCTTCTCACCACAACTCACATGCATTGATATAAATATCAAGCTCTCACTTAAACATATTTCATGTAGTTCATAAATAAAGTCTATGTAGATATACGATCAGGTGCATAGATCCATAACTGAATTGGCAAATACAAATACCAATCTTCTCCTATTTGGCTACAGTTCTCTAATCACCACTGCAACTCACAGTAATTCTGTCTCCCATCTTTCTAAAGAATTTATCTGCTTCCCAGATGTGTTGGAAGATGATACTTTATATTGGCAAGTGGGGCAGTGAAAATACTAGCTTTGGGAGAACTACTTTTCTATGTTCTTTTGTACTCTTTTAGTTATTTCTGTACTCACAGTAATGTTACAGTTTTTGTAGTGTTTGGTTTACTTTTTTTCCATAGTCTTCTTAATCTTTGGTAACAAAGTCACATCTGCTTGATCAGCCAAAGGCATCTTGGCCCTAAAACCCAATTTAGGACAAAACCATGAGTCTAAAGCAGGGGTGGGCAAACTTTTTGACTCGAGGGCCACAAGGGTTCTTAAACTAGACCAGAGGCCAGAACAAAAGCATGGATGGAGTGTTTGTGTGAACTAATATAAATTCAAAGTAAACATCATTACATAAAAGGGTATGGTCTTTTTTTTTTTTTTTTTAGTTTTATTCATTTCAAACGGGCTGGATCCGGCCCACGGGCCATAGTTTGCCCACGGCTGGTCTAAAGTCTTATTAGAAGATATCACTTGATTCACAGAAAGGCTGCTGGTCACAAGCTGCTAACAGAGATGACATCTGGTTACCAGTTTGTCTTTACACACCACACAATCCCCCTGTTTTTGTTTTTGTTGTTGTTGGTGGTGCTCCACACAATGAGCGCTCTGAATCCCGGGCTAATTTTTCTAGAGGGGAAATAATGTCAAATGAGTCGCCTCAAGTGTTCAAATAAACAACCGACCAAGATGGCTGTGGAATTGGGAAATAGGATGCTGAAGTGGAGTCACTCAAAATGGCACGAAGTCCCTGGATAAGATCAGAGAAAGTTCCCTTTTCGGTTGATACCACTGCTGGGATGGGAAATGGCACCTTGCTGTGGTCAGTACTCTGTCTGCACAAGCCTGAGACAAGGCTTATCTCTGGTCCCACAGTGCGAAAGCCTTTGAAATAGACTTGGGTTGCCCAAGAGAGTGCGGAGCGGAGGGGACGGGCAGGGGCAGCGCTGCCCACGGGGCAGCTCTGTTAGGGAGATTTCAGGATTATCTATAGATGCCATTACAGGGAGGAGAAAAGATGTTTCTGGCTCATGCTTCTGAATTGGAAAATTATTTCTAACATTTTATTACTAATTATATGTCCAGAGAATGTTATTTTTAAACTAAAACTTATGTACTAGTGTTTCACAGCGGTTAAAAGTCTGCTTCTCAAATATGGTTTAGAACTTCATGTATACAAAACTAATCCTTTCCTTTAATCAGTTGTAGTTCTTAATGATATAATTCCCTTTGGACATTTTACATGTAGTGTCCTAACAAATACCTTTCTCCTCCTTTCTTCCCCTTGCTCCTGCTTGTGCTTTGCAAACTTTCTGTGAGACTCACTCCATGATTCTCTTTCCTATTCCCTTGTATTTATCTCTTAGAAATAGACACCGAGCACACACATCGACACTGAGGACAACAAAAGTACCTCTCCTTGTAAAGATAAAGGACTACAGGTAAGAAATAGGGAAGCTGGAGCTTTAATAAGCATGGAAGGAGAAGATAATGCCCTCCTAAAAGAAAGACTTTCAATTCATTCAGCAAAAATCCACAGCAAAACATCAACAACAAATGCAGGTGATGTCTGTGTCATGGGTTTAGATTTTATAGAAACCCCTCTTAGATTTTAGAATTAGAGGGAATAGTCAGTATCAAACAGACCAACCTTTCCACTTTACAAATGAGAGAACCGAAGCTCAGAAATGCCTACGGTTCACCTCCAGGCTACACAGCTAGTGAGGTCTGCCTCCTCATTCATCTCTTATTTCATTTCTCTTTTTAAGCAACCACAGTGTCTCCCATAGCGTTGTGAAAGAATGAAATGGTTGTGCTGTAAACGTATGTCTAACAGATAAACTCTCATTTGGAAATGAAAAAGATAGAAAAAAAACAGTTTAAAAAATCAGAGGATGAGAGATATTTAATAATTAAACCTAGATTCAATCATATCACTTTTCAAAAGAGTATTTTTAAAATATATTTTTATTGATTCCAGAGAGGAAGGAAGAGAGAGATAGGCACATCCAGCCCGCAACCGGGGCATGTGCCCTGACAGGTTCATAGGTGGACACTCAACCATTGAGCCACACTGGCCTGGCAAGATTATGTTTTTAAATAAATAAAACAAGCCTATGTTGTGATTCATCAAAGTCACATACAATCAGTTAAAACCTCCTAGGAAGGCAATGGAGGTTAGAGACTACTTCACCAGTATATTTTTCTCACGTAGCATTGTTCTCAAATGATTATTTTTCAGTGCTCATCACCTACTTTAATTTTAGACCATTTGAAACTTGGGGCTTCATTCTTTTCTTTGGAAATATGATTTCAGTGTAATCTGTCTTGAGGATCAAGGTATGACACTTAGGAAACTGATGCGCCCCACAGGAGAATTTTGCATGGCATCTGATAGGGAGGCCATCAATCCGATCTGAAGATGTGAAATCGCCTGGGAATCTCCCAACATCACTTGACAAGTGACACATAACCAGGGCAAGGAACATGATTGCATTCCTCCTTAACCAGCCAGGGCCATTTTGTAACTGGAATATCATCTGGAAGGGATAGCCATCCAGGATGCCTGAAATGTAAAGTAGATTCAGGCTGGCTTGCCTGGACTAGTCCCCAGGAGGAGAAAACGTATAGTGCCGTTGCTTGGTTGCCATGGAAGGATTTACTAGCCAGCTGAGCAGAGTGAGTGACATTTGGTTGGGGCAGGGTGTGGGCACAGCGCTCCAGGCAATCTGGCTTTCCTTCTCTCTAGTATTTATTTGGCAAACTCAGCCATCGATCCTCGCTACTCCCCCTCATATCTGAAGTAGTCATCCTGGGGTGAGATGATGTGTTATGAATTTCACATAGTATTCCTTAAAGAGCTTTCCGAGGGAGGCAGGTCCTCCGGCAGGACACCGCCAGGTCAAAGAGGAATGGATGGCAGCCCCAACTCTGGCCTGGCCTGACTGACCTCCAGTTCTGGCTTCCTTGTGTTTCTGAGACCTCCCTTTGTGCTTGTAGATGAGCCCTAATCAAGTTGCAGCCTCTTTAGATAGGGGAGAGAGAACACACCGTGAGACAGAAGCTTCATTTTCCCCAAGAAGCTGAGAAGCTTGGAGGCTTGGAAGGAAGAAAGGCACACAGTCATCTTCTTTGTTGACTGCTTCTATTTAGGGGAAGCTCAGGGTTTCCTCCTCCGATAAAGGGTGGTGAGGAGAGCACGTATTCCCAGATGACTTCTTGGTTTTTAGGTTTCTTTGTTCCTCCAGTGCCTCACCTGCTTTATTCAGGTCAAAGGCAGGGAATCAGCTGTAAGGAATTCTCTAGTGCATCAGCAGTCAAAGGAGGACAGACACGTGTGTGCAAGCACATACATGCACACAGATAAGTGGGGGCGGTTTTGTTCCCCAGTGTCACAGTCGGCCTTTTGATTTCCTCTGTGCTTGGACCATAAGTAGGGCATGTGACTAGGACAAGGAGGTTACCGTTTGAAGGTGGTAATGGAATGGGTTACATTTGTTCCATTTCCTATGCTCTTTACATTCATGAGATCATTATCATGAAAACGGATTTGTGCTGTGCCATTTCCTGTTCTTGTTACAATCTTTATCATGACAAGAAGGTACCAGGTTTTAACGCCTGGTGTAATATCTAACTGTCTTCAATAACTGCTGTGGAGTGTGACTTTTCTTCCCACATCATGTTGTCTGCACAGAGGAAAGACAGTGCTATCTGGGTGTTTGAATGATGATGTACTGAGTTCTTTTGAGGCTCTAAGATATGAGGGTCGGGAAGCACACCTTCTTCCTTCCATACCCCAACCTAACCAATGTGAAAACTTCTACAGAGGCTCTGACTTGCTCCTGTAGCCCCCACCTTAACCCCTGTAGCCCCTACATTGATATTATAGCCCCTGCATTGACTCCTGTAGCCCACACTGAATCTTGTAGTCCACACTGACTCCTGTAGCCTCCACACTAACTCCTGTAGCCTCCACACTGACTCCTGTAGCCACTGACTCCTGTAGCCTTCACTTTGACTCCTGTAACCTCCACATTGACTCCTGTAGCCTCCACACTGACTCCTGTTAGCTTCCACACTAACTCCTGTAGCCTCCACACTGACTCCTGTAGCCTCCACATTGACTCCTGTAGCCACTGACTCCTGTAGCCTTCACTTTGACTCCTGTAACCTCCACATTGACTCCTGTACCCCCCACACTGACTCCTGCACCCCCCACACTGACTCCTATAGCTCCCCACACTGAATCCTGTAGCCTGCACATTGACTTCTGTACCCCCTACACCAGTGATGGCGAACCTATGACACGCGTGTCAGAGGTGACACGCGAACTCATTTTTTTGGTTGATTTTTTGTTGTTAAATGGCATTTAAATATATAAAATAAATATCAAAAATATAAAATTTTGTTTTACTATGGTTGCAAATATCAAAAAATTTCTATATGTGACACGGCACCAGAGTTAAGTTAGGGTTTTTCAAAATGCTGACACGCCGAGCTCAAAAGGTTCGCCATCACTGCCCTACACTGACTCCTGTAGCCTTCACATTGACTCCTGTAACCCCCACATTGAATCCTGTAGCCCCCACATTGACTCTTGTAGCCTCCACATTGACTCCTGTACCCCCCACACTGACTCCTGTAGCCTCCACATTGACTCTATAGCCTCTACATTGACTCCTGTAGCCCCCACACTGACTCCTGTAGCCCCCACATCGACTCCTGTACCCCACATTGATTTCAGATGCCCACTTTTCTTATCCCTGGCTCTTTATAACCCAAGCGGCACTCCCAGTGACAGTCAGATTGTTTAACTTAAGGGGCATGGCAGTGAACTTTCCAATTATCATCAAAGAATTTCCCCAGCATTACCATGCTGAGACTTCAGGCTGTTGATACGGATTAGATCAAAAATAGAACAAGGTATAATAAGAACCTTTGCTTCCTGGTATGGACTAGAATCAGAATAGCTAATGGTACAACACTTTCAAGTTCTCTCTCTCTCTCTTTTTAAAATTGGTTTAGTTCTTGTGAAAGCTGCTGAATTGACAGCTCAGGATACTATGGATAGAAAAATGACAAGCTTTCCCTCTTCGCTTTTCCCAGTATACCTTCGGCCTGCCCTGGAGGAAATGTCTCAAGAAGAGAGAGGTTTGTTCTTTCTCCAGATACTTTTAAAGTTTGAATTCAGGAGTAGGAGTACTATCCAAGCTGCTTATTATGAAGAATGTATCAAGAAGTGGCTATGTGTTTTCTAAGATCAAAGCTAAAATTGACAGATCATTTCATATAGGTAACTGCAAAACCACCCAGCTAGAGCCAGTTTTGAAATCTTGTACATCTTTCTCATAAGTGAATCCCTGAGTGCTCCAAGTGAGTTATGCAATGTGTGGTCTGTGGTTGAAATTTTAAAGACTCAACTTTTAGGGGAAGATAGGGGAGGACATTTGCTTCATGACCAGCACTTATGAAGAATCCAGTCCTTACTATTGAAGACTGACCTGTATTTTTTTTATATAGTAGAGCTCAGAGCAATAGGGCTAACTAAGAAGCTCTAAAGACTTCATCCATAGGCTGAGATATAGTGGGGCATGCAAAGTCTTCCAAAACTCAGTAAATATTCATACCCTTTCATTATACAGGACTTACCTAATATTCATAAACTTTTGGGTGAGGGACCATTGTGCATGTCAGCAGGATTCTGAAGTTCGAGAGATCCTATATAATATTAGAGACCCGGTGCACGAAGTTCCTGCACTCAGGGGAGGGGTCCCTCAGCCCAGCCTGCACCCTCTCACAGTCCAGGAGCCCTCAGCAGACATCCTTAGTGCTGCCACAGAGGCAGGAGAGGCTCTGCACTTGCTAGCCATGAGCCCAGCTTCTGGCTGAGCAGTGCGTGCCCTGTGGGAGCACACTGACCACCAGGGGGCAGCTCCTGCATTGAGTGTCTGCCCCCTGGTGGTCAGTGTGCACCATAGCAACCATTCATTCCACATTTGGTCGATTTGCATATTAGCCTTTTATTATATAGGATTTTTTGTGAGCATATAAACATTTTTTTTCTCTCTAATGTACCTTCCTAGTTTTTTAACAAGTTTTCAAGGAAACCTGTGACATCCACAACCTTTGACCCTCCCACCTTTTCCTGCCCAAGAGATTTAGAGAAACCTGGTTCAGGAAGAAGCACTAAAAATGTCACCTTAGCCTAATTTGAATTAAATTAGTAATTACCCTTACTAGGTACCCCAGGTCTCATTGTTTTTGAGTCTCCCAGCAGGGATTTTCCTATCATGTATATTCTGCTCTTCCTCAATGACCTGTAAATTGCCCATTCTCACTTCTGAAATCTAATACTCTGTCTCCTCCCCCTTTCTCTTTAGTCTAAAAATGTCTTGTATACCCAATGTTTCATGCCTATGTAAATTCCACATGCACATGTATTAAACTTTAATTTTCTCCTGTTAAAAAAAAATCCCACATTCTAAGAGTCACTGCTTTAGACAGTGAAGTCTCATTCCTCACTTTTCTCCAGATTTCTGAGATCTATTGTCACCAGTCCCACTCAGAAAACACTTAGAGAAAAAAAAGGTGGTAGATCACGAAGAACACAATAATGTCTTCTTAAAAGTGAACTATTAGAGCACAACTATAGTCATGGACATGCTTATCTACCAGCAACACCCACTGTAAGAGAAAAAATATTTCCCTTAATGAACAGTGTCATTTTAAGAAAAGGAAACTAAAAAATATTATCCAATCTACAAAGGATGAAAGTCCATAACAAAATATAACAATTCAATTCTGTCTGAGAGATAATCAGTGAATGACAATACAAACCACCACATTACCTGCTTTAATGAGAGAGGGAGAGAGGGAGAGAGAGAGAGAGAGAGAGAGAGAGAGAGAGAGAGAGAGAGAGAGAGAGGAGAGAGAGAGAGAGAAAAGTTACGGAGAACAGCTCCTCCTTTTCCATCTGGGAGTTCATAAGGTCAGGAACCTGACACTGGTTTCGAGTGGGAGCCAGTCGGGCAGGGTTTCTTCGCCCTCTGGACAAATGGTTGGCCTATTTCAGGAATTTTGAGTAATTGTGGCTGTTCTCTTCAGCCAGGAGAAGTTTAGCTTTCACAAAGAGAAGAGTTTGTGGCGTTCATTTAATCCCATTGCCTGAGTGCACAAAATAGACTTTGCTCCCGAAGTTATTATTCCCAGTTTATGAGTCTGAGACTTATTTTGTCTTACTTTTCAGGGTCCTCATGAAAACGAAGCACCCATAGCATTGCTTAGAGGCTGACGTCGTGCCCAGCACCCTGTACTCCCCCCAAAAGAAATTCCTTCACAAATGCAAGGTAGTAAGAGGAGTGTGCTGCTGTTTCTGCTATGTGCAATGTCATTTTCCCCTAAGGGGTATGGAGGCAACAGCTTGTACCTGCAACCATGCCACTCAAGAGATTTTCATCCTTGCTCTCTTTCAACTCAAACTATTCCCAGTAATTCCCATACAGATCATCTTGTAGCAGCTGAATAATATGAGGCAGCAAAGAGAGTGAGAAGTCAGATGTCTTTGCTGAGATTATTATTGTGATGAAACAAGTAGTTGAATAAACTAAATTCTTCCATAGTCAGGTTCTTGCACAAAATTAGCATCTAAGATGATGTGAAGAGGACATAGCATTGGCAAGCACTGGCCAAAATTGCCTGCAGCTCTCTTTTCATCAGAAAAGCAAGGTTCCCTTCATTTTTAACTCCGTCTTACTATTCCTTAGTGATTTCTATTGTTTTGGAATCATCCTCTGCCATGCATAACAAGTACTTTTAACCATATGGGATTGCCCATCTAAATTCCCAGGGAACAGAGAGTAGCTGTGAATATTTTTGTATACTTGCTGTATTATTGCCTTAATGCCGCTCAGATTACTAGAATGATTTTCACCAAGAATCCCCAAACAATTGATGTCTCAGGAATTATTCTTCTTCTAATGAGAAGCCCATTACCCCTGAGAAACAATATGTTAGTCTTGTTTCGCAAGTGCTGTGCTGACTTAAAAATGTGTATATACTTTGATCTACTATAGAAGAATCTTGTTTTGGTAATCTCTGAGGATTTAAAAATTTCGGTGTGTGTGTGTGTTTCATAACATCAGTCAATCAAGGCATTTAGTCTTTCAGCCCAGTGAAAACACACATAGCTCAAATCTCCCAAAAACATTTTTGCAACTGATCCTTATGCAACTGAGCAGGCAATGACTAGTGTTTTGCACAGAGTTAATCTCTCAATATTTTTGATTCATGTTTGATGACTGCTTTATCATTATTTCAGTACCATTGTTTCTAGATTTATTAAAAAATAGTTTAGCTCAGTGAGTTCTTATACAATTTGCTTTTGTGTCTTGCAAACCAAGATTTTAATTTGCATCTTTATATCCCATTTCATGGACATAGTAAGCAACAAGTGTTAATAACATTTATTTATTTACCAAGTGCTTTGAACTCCTTGGATAAAATTCAATATTCACAAGGAACTTTAAGTTAGTATTTGATTATATAATTTGGCCTAACTTTTGAGATGGGACAGAGTTAAATTTGTAGGCACGCTCTATTTCAGATTCTGTTGTAGGATTTATTTTGATTTTTTGCATATATACTAGGCCATGCAAATCAGGTGGCCCAAACTGATGAATCCTGATTTAGAAACCTTCACTTTTTTTTGCTCAAGAAAATCCAGATTTTTTTTTTACCCCTTTTTAAACCTAAACATGAGTTCTACTCTCTTAACAACATTTTAACTGTACAGTACAGTATTGTTCACTATAGCTATTATACTGTATAGCTCTCCAGAACATATTCGTCTTGTATAACTGACACTTTATAGCCTTTGAATAGCAACTCACTATTTCCCCCTCCTCCAGCCGCTGGCCACCACCATTCTCATCCCTGCTTCTATGAGTTTGACTATTTTGTAATCTATACTAATAAAAGGGTAATATGCTCATTAGACCAGATAGACAGGACATCTTCCAACATCCTTACGGAAAAAGCCACAGCAGCTGTGAGGGCCGAGGGCAGGCAGCTGCAGCGGCTGGCAGTGGTAGTAGCAGCGGGGTGATGGGGGCGGCGCCTTCCCCTGATTGGCCCAGTCACCTCCCGCAGCGGGAGGCCAGACTGTGGCTTAGACCCGCTCCCCGCTTAACCCCTCAGTAGGACATCCCCTGAAAGCTCCTGGACTGTGAGAGGAGGCAGGCCAGGCTGAGGCCCCCCTCCCCCAGTGCACAAATTTTCATGCACTGGGCCTCTAGTCTTCATATAAGTGGAATCATAAGTATGTGTCCTTCTGTGACTAGCTTATTTCACTTAGCATAATGTCATCAAAGCTTGTGTTGTCCCATATGGCAGAATTGCCTTCTTTAAGGCTGAATAATATTCTATTTTATGCATATGCCACCTTTCCTTTACCCAGTCATCTGTAGGTGGTTACTACATCTTGAATACCGGAAATATGCTGCAATGAACATATCTCATGGACATCCTTATGTCAATTATTTTTAATAACTATCCAGAAGTAGAATTACTGGATTGTTACAGAATTTACCAGGCGACCAGAAAATATGGTACACACAGGAGTACTCAGAGATACAGGAAAAAAGCCATTTATTTCCAGATATACTAGTACCATGACTCAGGAGAGCCTGTTTCCAAATCCTGAGCAAGCCAATATGGAGGAAGCTTTTTCTTTATACCCTTTGGTTTCTTTGTCCCCCAAATATGGATCAGACTTCTGGACCTTTCACGGGCTTTGCAAAAAGCCCTGTGTGTTGGGATGGAGGACATGAGACCACACCTAAAGGCCTGGCTTGACACCAGCATTGATAACCCCCTCTGGGAGTTGTGTATTGTTCATGATTTATGTCCTCTGTAAAATGTGAGTATTTAGGTAAATAGGTCTTGCAAGACCAGATAATTAAAGAAGGGGCAGTGAGTTGATTATCAGCTAGCAAGAATGTGCATTAGGGATACTGATTAACTAGGTACAGAGTCAGATTGCTAGCCCCCTCCCAAAAATCCATTTTTATGTTTCCCATCAGGATCACATGGTAATTCTGTTTTATTTTTTTATTTTTGAGGAATCTCCATATTGTTTTCCAGAGTGGCTGAACCATTTTTATATTCCCACCAATAGTACATAAGTGTTCGAATTTCTCCCCAACACTTTGAAAAATATAGGCATCCTAACAGGTGTGAGGTAATATCTCATTGTGGTTTTCATTTACATAGCCCTCTTGATAAACATATTTTCTTGTGCCTATTGGCCATTTATGCCTTTTTTTTTTTTTTGGAAAAATGTCTACTCGAGTCATTTGCCTATTTCTTTTTTTTAAATATATTTTTATTGATTTTAGAGAGGAGGGGTGGGGGAGAGAGAGAGAGAGAGAGAGAGAGAGAGAGAGAGAGAGAGAGAGAACAATGATGAGAGAGAATCATTGATCAGCTGCCTCCTGCATGCCACCCTCCTTGGGGATTGAGCCTGCAACCTGGGCATGTGCTCTGACCAGGAATTGAACTGTGACTTCCTGGTTCATAGGTCCCAGACACCATATCTAACAAACCTCTCTTGAGTCCCAAATCCCTCTCTTGCTACAGCCCCATGTCTTTGTTCTGCTCTGTAATAGAACTGCACCCAAGAGTTGTGTAAGGCTATGGTTTCCACTTCCTACTTTCTGCTTACTTGTTAATCCCCATCTATCTATCTTTTATTACCATGTTACCCTGAAAAAGCTATCTCTACTGAAACAACCCGTCTCCATGTTACAAATACAATGACTATTTTCCTGTCATTGTATTTTGTCTCTCAGTAAAGTTTGACATCTTTTTTTTTTGGAAGGGGATAGAAAAGCTACTTTTCTTTTGCAAGTCAGAGAGCAATGTTGAACTTGGGCAAAATGTTTAATTCACTGTGCCTCAGTTTCCCTGCCTATAAAATAGTATAACAACAGCACCTTGCTCTTGAAATGGTAAGAATTAAATTAGTTTAAGGCAATTAAAGCAGTACTTGGCACAGGAATTGCTAATCATCATTGTTATTATTCAATTATACATTCTTTGGTTTTTCTTCCATTTCTGACAATTTCTATTATTCTTTGCTGGCTTCTTCTTATAAATGAGACCTCTCAATGTTGAAGATTATATTTCCTCCTAGCCCAAAGAATTTACATTCACCTAGGTGCCATTAGCTCCTGAATGTGTCTTTAGCCTTGACCTATATCCAACAGTGTATTTGACATTTCTCCTTGTATAGTATAACATATAATAAAGTTTAACTTTCAAAAATAGAATTCTTGATAATGCTTCATCTTATGCTAGGCTTCCCATTCCACTTTTTCTTTTCATTTGCTCAAGTTGAATATCTAAGAGTCTATGATGTCCCCCCTTCTCTTCATCTTTACTACCACCACCTTCATATAAACCACACTAGCTCTAGCCTGGGTTATGGAAATAGCCACCAACCTGGACTCCTAGATTTTTGTTCGCTTCTGCAGAGGATTAAGCATACAATTGCCAAGTTTACTGTTTTAATATGTAGTAAAATTATGTCATCCCTTCCTTAAAATCTTCTTTGGCTTCTGACTGAATTTAGAATAAAGTCTAAACATTCTCCTTTGGACTATACTAGCACTATAGGATCTGGTCCCTGCCTACTTCACCAACCACCTCCTTCCAGATGTGTTTATTCATTATGCCTCCAGCCCTACTGGTCCACTGGTCCTTGAACATGCTAAACTCTTACCTGCTCAGGGGCCTTAGGTTTGCTCTCTCCTCTAAACGCAATGTTTTCCCTTGGCTTACTTTACCTGGCTGGTTACTTCAGTTCGAATTTCAGGGTTTTGCTCAGATGGCATCACCCCGGGAGGCTTCCACTGAGCAGTAATGTAGAGAAACATACACTACCCTTATTCCTTATTTTTCAGCCTTTTCTAGCACTTTTAAAAATTTGAAGTTTCCCTGGTTGTTTATTTGCTTATTATTATTACTTTTTTAAATTCTAAACTGGGACTTAATTGTCTTCAGGAGAAAGACACTACCTGTATTATTCACTTCTATATGTCCACCACCTAGAACAGTGCCTGGTACACAGCAGACACTTCATAAATATTGACTCAATTAATGCATAGCTGAATCTTGGCAGGCAGTGAACATTACAGTAAAAGAGTGACATAACAATGATTGACAGCTTACAGGGACCACTCTGGATAACAGAATGTACAGTAGGTAATCATCTCTTACTGTCTGCACTAGAAATTATAGAAGTCAGGTAGATGAACAAAGCAATAATATTAAAAATATAAACTAACATCTAAAAAACTGAAATGTTAACATTTTAGTTTATGTTAAAGTTTACATAGATATAGGAGTGAAGGGGAGTTCAAATTTCTTAAACATATCTTATACTAGAGGCCCTGTGCACGAATTCATGCACAGGTGAGGTCCCTCCGGGTGGCCTGCGGAGACCGGGCCCCAACTCAAGCCCCCAGCCTCTCAGCCCCAGCTCACGCCCGCAGCACCACAGCCTCACCTGGCAACCTGCCTTGGCCTGGCACCACCCCCTCACCTGCTCCACCATCCTGCCTGTGGGGTGATTGGTTGGGGTTGTGCCCCCCGCCCAGCTCCCTTAGCACCTGGGAGCCAGGTGGCGGACCCGCCCCCCTGCCGCTGTCACTGGTCACTGTCTGCCAGGCAGTTGGCGGGGTGATCCGGACCCACTCACACCCGCCCTGGCCTGGCGCCACCTGCTCACCTACTCCACCATCCCACCGCGATCTAGCTCTCGTTGGGGCCCATCAGAGCTGGCAGCAACTCCACTGCCGCCCACTACCAGCACCATGTCACCAACACCCGCCATCTTCTGTACCAGCCCCTGTGGCGCATGTTATAGCGAGCGGTCAAACTCCTGGTCTTCTGGTAGAATGACCGCCCGACAGGACAATTTGCATATTAGGCTTTTATGATATAGGATGCTTAGAATTCTTCCTATAAATAAAAGAAAAATAATATATATATTAGTCAGCAAATGTTCACTTTCTACTTTCACGTTAAATTATAAATAAGCTATAGTATTTATGTGTAATTATACAGTTGAACTTTTACAATTTAATACTTATTTTTTTATATTTGTAAAATAATATTTGATAAAGTTCTTACATAATATGAAAATTGGCTTCTTAAAATAAGAGCTTAGGAACCTATAAAGCCAGTTTCCATTTGAGGGATAATACATTTTACATGTTAATACACTATAAATTAGAAATAAAAACTATGCCATATTTCATTAGAAGTAGATACCTTCCTGAATATTTTTAGTGATTACATAAGGGAAAGGGAGGCATTTAATATATTTTTTTATTGATTAAGATATTACATATGTGTCCTTATACCCACATTACCCCTTCCCCCCCTCCCCCCCCCCCCCCGGTCATGCCCTCACCCCCCCGTTGTCCGTGTCCATTGGTTAGACCTATATGCTTGCATGTAAGTCCTTTGGTTGATCTTTCCCCCTTACCCCCACCCTCCCCTACCTTCCCTCCAAGGCCCGACAGTCCAATCAATGCCTCTCCGTCTCTGGATCAGTCCTTGTTCATCAGTTTATGATGTTCATTATATTCCACAAATGAGTGAGATCATGTGGTATTTATCCTTCTCTGACTGGCTTATTTCACTTAGCATAATGCTCTTTAGTTCCATCCATGGTGTGGCAAATGGTAAGAGTTCCTTTTTCTTCTTCCTCTTCTTAAAGAATACCTTTCAGCATTTCATATAATGCTGGTTTGTTGGTGATGAACTCCTTTAGCTTTTTCTTATCTGTGAAGCTCTTTATCTGACCTTCAATTCTGAATGATAGCTTTGCTGGATGAAGTAATCTTGGTTGTAGGCTCTTGCTATTCATCACTTTGAATATTTCTTGCCACTCTCTTCTGGCCTGCATGGTTTCTGTTGAGAAATCAGCTGACAGTCGTATGGGTACTCCCTTGTAGGTAACTGACTTTTTTTCTCTTGCTGCTTTTAAGATTCTTTGTCTTTTGCTCTTGGCATTTTAATTATGATGTGTCTTGGTGTGGTCCTCTTTGGATTCCTTTTGTTTGGGGTTCTCTGTGCTTCCTGGACTTGGAAGTCTATTTCTTTCACCAGGTAGGGGAAGTTTTTTGTCATTATTTCTTCAAATAGGTTTTCAATATCTTGCCCTCTCTCTTCTTCTGGTACCCCTATAATTCTGATGTTGGTACGCTTGAAGTTGTCCCAGAGGCTCCTTACACTATCTTCGTATTTTTGGATTCTTTTTTCATTTTGCTTTTCTGGTTGGGTGTTTTTTGCTTCTTCGTATTTCAAATCTTTGACTTGATTCTTGCGATCCTCTGGTCTGCTGTTGGGAGTCTGTATAATATTCTTTATTTCAGTCAGTGTATGCTTAATTTCTAGTTGGTCCTTTATCACAACATTGAGGGTCTCACTAGATTTCTTGAGGATCTCACTACATTTATCGGCGGTTTCCATAAAATTCTTGAAAAATCTTAGAAACGTGGTTTTGAACTCTATATCCAGTCGTTTACTGTCCTCCATTTCTGTCATTTGTGACCTGTTTCTTTGTCTTCACATTTTGTCTGCTTCCCTGTGTTGGTAGAGTGGTTTTGTGTGCTAGGTGTCCTACAGGGCCCAGTGGCTCAGCCTCCCCAGTTACCTGAGGTAGACACTCTTGGTGCACCCCCTTGTGGGCTTTGTGCACAGTCTTGTTGTAGTTATGCCTTGATTGTTTTAGGTGTCACTGGGAGGAATTGACCTCCAGGCCAACTGGCAGTGAGAATCAGCTGTGTCTGCAGTGGGAGAACTTCTGTGCTGAAGACACCCTTCTGGGGCAAGACTTGCTTCAGTGGGGCTTTGGTGCTCACTGAGTCTGCCCCCTGAGTGTGTTCCTTATGAATCTGAGGAGTTGTAATCTGGATGGTCCCACTCTGACCACTGGGTACACTGGCTCTTGGATCTAAAGAGGTGCTAATTAAGCCTCTTCCTGAGGTTACCCAGCAGGAGCTACGAAGAGACATGCAGATTCCCCTTCCTTTTTTGGGGGTGGGGTTTGGGGGTGCCCAGATGAGGCCCAGCTGTGAAGCAATGCAAGCTGCTGTGGGGCCTTGGGCCTTCTCTTGGAAGTTCTGGGTCTGTCTGGCCCAGCTGCAATTTGTTAGGTAATTTTCAGTTTGCAAAGGACCTGGGCATTCATATGCAAAAGCCTTTGCAGCAGCCTGGATGGGTTGGGGTCTCGGAATCAACAGGGCGGAGAAAGCAGCTATGGCTGATTCTCAGCCCTGCCCTAAGGGGCCGCGCGTCTCAGTGTCCCGGTAATTGCTGCCAGCACCTCTGAGGGAAAGCCGCCCCTCAAGTTCCGAGTTCTGTCTGCTGCCAGACCATCCAGTTTCTCCCCGTATGAGCCCTGGGACCCCAGAGATTTCCCCAGAACTGGAGTTCAGACCAGTCGGGAGCTTGTGACTCCCTCCCGATTAAAAAAGACAGCCGCATCCTCAGGTGCCAGCCCCTTTCCCCGCGCGCTGGAGCCTCCGTACCTCTGCATTTTACTTTTGTAGCTCCTCTGAGTCTGTGTGCTCTTCTCTTTCCTTCTAGTTGTAGGAAAGAGAAGGGGTAGTGTGGGGCCAGGCCTGATGGGTTGTGCTAGGTCTTAAGCTTTACTCTGAAAAAGATGGAGGATGATTGCAGGGTCTTGAGCAAAGAGGTACCATGACAATGGGTCACAATGTAAAGGGACCACTCTGGATAAAATAATTTAGGAAGGAAGGTGGAAACTGAGAAATCAGTTCAAAGTCACTCAGCCAGCCTTCCTGTGGTTCTAGATGATGACCGTTCTGTCTTTTAGTTGTATTTTTGAAGTTGTTGTCGGAGGCAGCAATTTCCGGTGTTTACCTATGCCGCCATCTTGGTTTCTCACCGAAAGGGAGGCATTTAAAAGATAAAAATGACAGCTACCAGCTAAAACTTACTCCATGGAAATTATTTGCTAAGTACTTTACCAATAGGACTTCAGTGAGGGATTTGACTGTCCATTTTACAGGTTTCAAAAACTGAGGCTTAGAAGAGTGGAGTAACTCACCTACATACACTCAGTAATTATCTCAACCAAGACTTGAGTCCACTGTTAAGGGCTGAATGTTTGCACGTTCTGCTCTTCAAATAGTATGTTGAAGCCCTAACCCCTAATGTAATGATGTTTGGAAGTAGGCCTTTGGGAAATACAAGTCTAGGTTTAGATTTGGTCACGAGTGTGGGACCCTCATGATGAGATTAGTGGCCTTTTAAGAAGAAGAAGACAGCTCCTCTCTTTTTTGTTCTCTCCAAGGCATATCCTGGGAGAAGGCCATCTGAGCACACAGCCGGAAATCAGGAAGCAGGCTCCCCCCAGGAAAGGAATCTGTGGGATCCTTGATCTTGGACTACCCAGGCTGCAGAGAATTAAATTTCTCCTATTGACACCACCAGGTCTACAGTATTGTGTCATAGCAGCCCAGCAGACCAATACCACCACATTGCTAAAAATCACTATATCGCTTCTACCATATGAAAAAGAAATGTCACCTTAATGAGAAAAAGCTGATTTCTTTACTGCTCCAGTTCTAATGTTAAAACCCACAAGGGATTTTTCTCTTGGTTCAAATAACGTTTTATTAGAAATTAAGTTATAAAAGTATATGATGAGCTTCGTCACCAGAGAGACCTAGATCTCTCTCTGCAGAGTGCTGGTGGGAGCTCTGTGGGGATCCTTTAGTGCCTCAGAGTGCAGTGAACTCTCCGGGGCACTGCGCTTTCATGAGCACTAGAAACCGGCACGAGTACTGAAGGGAAGACTTGACAAGCTCTCTGCGCTGACCCAGAGTCTGAATGTTCCTTGCCTGCGCTCCCTGGTAGGAGATTTTCTCAGATTTTCACTCATAGCCAGCAGCAACTGTACATGCTACACAGGCGGTGCTTGAGGCTCCCGGAGGGATGAAATGCCTCCTCATCACTCGGCAACCACTTTGGCAGACTAAAGGGTGACATTGATTGGCTCTGAACAAGTGAGTAAGAGAAACAGTATCCAAATCTCAGGAGGAAAATATGATAGAAAAAAAAAAAAGCAAGCCCCTTTAACCCAATCTCGCAATGTTTCAGATCCATAAAATAAATGCAAATCCATTTGCAGTGGGAAATCCAGTCACTCGAATGAGGGTTCCGACAAAGTCATCCTTAGAAAGTGACACATTAGTTATTTTATTCATTAATTCACTGTGTACTGAGCTCCCACTGTGTGCCAGATACCATTCCAGGCCCCAGGGATGCAGCCCGAACAAAATGTCCCTGATCTGGAGGAGAAAGACGAATAACTAGATAACAATCAGGTGGTGATAAGGCCAAGGAAGACAAGTGAAGTGAAGGAAGAAACAGAGTGTACTGTTAGGAGGGAAATGGATGCCATCTCCACACGGTGGTCAGGGAAGGAAGGCCGGATTGATAAGAGACCTGAAGGAAAGGAAGGGGCGAGCCTTCCTGCTATTTGTGGAAAGACAAACTAGCAAGAGCAGGATGGCACATAAGCCTTTGGAAGGCATCAAAGTGGCTGGAGCAGAGCAAAGCCAGGAAAGAGGCGATGTAAGGGGTAGTGTGGGGCCAGGCCTGATGGGTTGTGCTAGGTCTTAAGCTTTACTCTGAAAAAGATGGAGGAGGATTGCAGGGTCTTGAGCAAAGAGGTACCATGACAATAGGTCACAATGTAAAGGGACCACTCTGGATAAAATAATTTAGGAAGGAAGGTGGAAGCTGAGAAATCAGTTCAAAGTTACTCCAGTTGTTCAAGAAAGAGTTGATCATTTGAACCAGATTAAGGGCAGGGGAGATGATAAGAAATGGTCAACTCCAGATATATTTTGAAATTAGAATGGACAGCCTTTGCTGGTAGCTTTTCATTTTTATTTATTTTTACAAGTTATCATGTTATCATTTTTATATTAGTAAAATAAATGTAGATATATCCAAGTTATTTCCTCTGTAGATGTACAGATATGGTAGGTTCACAGCAAATACTTTGAAGGAAATAAATATTGAATAAATTAATGAACTAATAAACGTATTGAGAGTTGGCCGCATTTCAGAGGAACTGGCCTAATGCTTTCAGCTTATGCATGTATAGATAACAGTTCCACTCTATGCCTCAACAACAGCAGTATGCATAGGAACACTGAAACACACACAGAACACAGAAACATACACAGTGTGTTTAGGCAGCAGTGTGTTTGCATAAATGTTTGTCTAGTTAAGTGGGTACCTAAACATTTTAGAGGTCTAGTCTTAGATTTGGAGGTTTAAGTCTACGAAAGGGAAAGGAAACTCTTCCCTTCAAGGGCCTTCCTCTTTGTTTAGTTAGTACTGATTGATTGATTGATTGAAGGAATGAATGAGTGAATGCTCAACTCAGCTACTACTCTCTTCCATCTGAGCTTTCTCAACTCTTCCATCTGAGCTTTCTCAACTATCCCAAATGATTTTTATAAATGAGTATAAAATTTTTTATAAATGATTTTTATAAAATTGAGATTGATTTTGAATGACACATCTTTTATCATTACTGTTTTCACATTACTGTTTCCTCACAAAAGTGATATTCAAGATTACATTTATGTCTCACTTACTCCTTCCTTTCTTTCAAAAAACTATTTTCTTTATGGGTCTGTGTGTTTGCAATGAAATAATGTTAGCACTCTTGTCCTAATCTTGAATCCACATTGTATTATAAATGTGTACTATTTCTTCATTTTGTAATTAGAAAAAGAAATTATTCATAGCACTAAGGGAATTATAGTGGGTATTACTCATTGTATTACCTGAATAAAATGTTAAGGTTATTAATACCTGGAGATTACTGAGATTTCTATTAAAATTTATATTTTAAACCCTGAGTGGGTTTGCCCCTTTTTTAGGTACTACGGAAATAAATGCAATTAGACCATTTGTCATCAAGAAGAACAAGTACATAAGAGCAGAAGAGAGCAGACCTGCAGCTGGTGTGGCCACATTAGCAGGAGACTCAGAGAAGCTTTTAAGGTATAGGACTCTAATGTATGCAAGAAATATAGACTAGGATGTCATTAACCAGTTAAACAAAAATCCTAAATACTTGTGTTAATTTAGAGAGACTCAATCTGTGTTCAGAGGATTAGTGCAGATTCATATGATTTTTTAAAAGAAGGATGACAAAAGAAAAGGTCTTGGCATTTGTAGGTTGACTTGAGCAAGTTCCAAGGGCCAGCAACTGAAGGTGAACTCTGATTCTTTCCTGGCTTCTTCGCATTTTTTGGAATTGAAATGGATTAAATACCATGAGTAATTTGGAAGTTCTCTGGAGGGTAAGTTAGTGCTCTGATTAACACTTATTTTCTGATCATTCAACTGGAAAGATAGTTGAGACACTTGGCCGGGGCAGTTTCTTGGGGTTGGGAGTGATATGCAGAGTCACTGTGCTTGGAACTTCATCAGTTTATTCCTAAATCCTGGCAGAACAAATTCATCACTGGCTTGTTCATTGCTGTTGCCTTTTCATGCTCAGGAAACAGGGCCTAGTCCTTAAATAACTACTCTCCTCATCCTTAACTCCACAGCACACCTTCCTCTCTCTCTATGCTCCCATTGCAAACTTTATAGAATATTCTACTTGGGATATTTCTAAAAATTAAGTGATATAGTATACTATGCTGTTCTCTGAAAATACTCGAAGTTTTGAGTTTACAGCTTATAAGGATTCCATTGATATTTCTTTACATTCCAACTCTTATGAAGATCATGCTTGGATAAGGTTTTAGCCTATGGGCTTTGGTGATTAAGAGTAATGCAAATTATACTGGTATAACACTTGCCATTTCTCATATTCCTCACTAGAGGAATTCAACATCCTTTAAATATTTTTCTCTTTGTGTCAAAATGCTTTTTAGATACGGGCACTGGCTTATTTTCAAGTAGTTTACTTTTATTATTAAAATACTTAAATAGTCATGCAAAATTAAATGTCTCTTATAAAATTATGATGATAAAAAGAACAGGTTTCACTTCTTTCACTCATTCTTTCCTCAGTCACCTAATAGGGCTTTATATCTTTGGGCTCCAGCAAATTCTATCAGGGCCTTGCATAATTACATGGATGGCCAAATGCATATGTGTTTTAATCCACGGCTAAGAAAAACCACCTGCAGATAAACAACATTTCAAGCTACAAATTAGTGAAATAAGCACCACATTCTAACCATGTTTTAGACATAATTTTATGGTTCTTTAGCTTTTTATTGAGTTAGAATCCTTTTTTTAAAATACATCTTAATCATTCTTTCTGTATCCAGAGCACCAAAAACAAAAGTTATAGTGCTAGGCTTTTACTATTATAATTTTCAAGAAAATGGCATCTGAGATAATTGTTTAAGGTAAATTTTGCATGTATAGAAAAGAGACTTTTGGTCAATATTTCCTGATTCAGTAATATAGTAATAATAATTGCAAGCGATGAAGGTTCTTAAGCCACAGAAAACTACTGGGGTTTTTTTTCGTACTTTTGTGTGATATGATATTAAAAAGCTGTGAAGAAGGTTCTAGAAGAGTTTTTAAAATATATTAACAATAAAGTCAAGGTGTCCTTGTTTTTTACTGCACATTTATAGACCTTCAGCTCCTTAAAGTTCATGGCAATATTAGAATCTAATAATGCTGCCTAGCTCAAAGTTTGTTCTCAATTTATAGATAGAAGTAATTAGAAATCTTCATTTTAAACCATTCACAATATGGTCAAATCATTGAATGACATTTCTAAGAACTTTCTATTTAAATAAGAGGAACAAATAGATCATGTAGTGGTAAAAACCCTTCACTAAAACGATTGCTTTTGGCTTTCTTACAGAAAGAGTGATTAGAACATGGTTTTCAAAAAGAAGTTTCCTAACTCCCTAAAAAAAATGTTTTAAAGAACCATGGGGAAAAAAAGCACTTAAAAACAAAAATTCTAAATTATGCTAACACCTAATTACAATTGATGTCTTCTTACTCATTTGTAACTTCTTCAGTTGTTAACCAACAGCTAGGTTTCCATTGTCTTACCTCTTGCACCCATTTCCCCATTTCCAGGGTCCCTGAACCAGTCCTTAAGGACTCTGAGCCTACTTGGTTTGCCACTAAATATAGGACCCTAGGTAACTCATTTAATGGCGTGGAAGCTCTGTGAAGCCCCTCATATATAAAACAGGAGAGTCAGGGGGGATTCAATTATATCTAACATGCTTTTTCCTCTAAATTTCATTATACAATATTCCAATCCAAGCTCCTCTTACCTTATCTTGGGAACCTGCCCTTGATGATCTGTCTAGCTCCACTCTGAGCTCTGGCATTTGAGGTTGTTTCTAGCAACTTCTGTATGACTTTGGGGAAATATTTCTATTTTCTTTTGCCATTTATAGTTAAAACTCTCACCTAACTTTCTCAGACATTTCCACCTGTTTCCAAACTTGAGTAAAACCACCGTGAAAGCTGGAACTATTCTTATACTTCTTGGCAGAATTCTATGTGGGCAACTGGTCTTGTTGGCCGCAGGTCTCTTAGTCACAGCCACAGGTAATCCATTTCCTTCTTGGCTGTTAGGGAAGGGCCTGGTTAGCCAGCCCAACACATTCCGCGCCCCACCCCCTGCTTCCCTGCCTTTGCTCTCTGCTCCTGCCTCAGGCTGCTCGCCAGGTTGTACTGAGAGGATCAAATTAAGTGATTAAATTACCTTTGCAGTAGAGCCAGCAAGGGCACAATGCTATTTATCTGCCGTCCACTCCGTATTGGCCTTTTCTACATCAAAAGTTCTGCTTCCTTTGACTCTCAGTGGCTCTTTTTTTTTCCTCAGGAAACCTACCACGTCTCCCATTTGTTAATAATGAATGGATGCCTGTTGTAATTTCCATCACATAATTTTACCTCCTTATTCCCAATAACATACAAACACCTCACTGCATTTCACATAGTTTTCGGTGAGATTTCAGCAGCAAATGACAAATTTTAAAAATATTTTCACCTGTCCAAAGAGTCAGGTGCTAAACATATTCGAACACAAAATAGAATGGTTCAGAAAAGTTAGATATTTACGATTTTCACAGATATGGGAACTTAACTAATTTCATTTTAGTTATACAGTTTCCCTGAAAGTTGATGCTTTCTTATAACTGTCTTCGCTGAGGTTAGTAAACGAAAAGAACTCATGAAGAAATAAAATCTATACCATGTCAAGGTACATTTGGCAAAGAGAATGACTCATCTTCATGCTCTCTGTGTATGAAAGAATTCAGTTGAGCGGCCAGTGATCGGTAGGAGTGGGTTATTTACCTGGGAGGACCTGGAAAGCTTTTTACAGTGTCAACAGGATTGTTGTTAAGCAGCAAGTTGGCAAACATGGGAAGGTTGTCATTAAACAATGTTGGGATTCAGAACTGTTGACGTTTATTTGCTTTTCAACTCTTCAACAGCTCGGAGAGAGATCCAAGCTATCTAAAAGGAAAAGGCACACGCATCATTGCACGCCCTCTCTCTCTCTTTCTAAAGCTCTTGGCAACCCTAAGGGTGAAGCCATCCTTTAAGTTGAGGGCTTTTTCACACGGGCTTCCATGAATGGCCTTTGGGGGGTTCATGAACTCCTGCAAATATATGTGGCATTTGCCGTATAATGATGGTCATCCATGCAGTCTTCTGTTTGGGAGGTATGGGAGGGCTGACATCTTTTATTAGATTTTAAAATGGGCCTGTGAAACAATACAAACTACTACTTTGGGGCCTAAATTGAGCAGCTTGAATAATGTGTCGCGGTGTATGTTGCTGCCATACACAATTTTTAAAAGCAGAGCCAGCGAGGTAGACATGGAAAGAAAGGATGGAGCACCCTGGTCCCTGATGCAAAAGAAGAATAGTATGTTGGGAGCAATTGGTTGGAGGCAGAGAAAATTACTGTAGCGCCTCCAAGAATGGGCATCAGGAGACCCTCATCTATGCACCTAGACCAGTGGTCGGCAAACTGCGGCTCGGCAAACTGCGTGGCTCGAGAGCCACATGTGGCTCTTTGGCCCCTTGAGTGTGGGTCTTCCACAAAATACCAACTTCTGCACATGGGCCACGAAGTTTCAATCGCATTGTATGTGCGTGCCCGCACGTGGTATTTTGTGGAAGAGCCACACTCAAGGGGCCAAAGAGCCGCATGTGGCTTGCGAGCCGCAGTTTGCCGTCCACTGACCTAGACAAAAGTTTCTACCTATTGGTGCTCATTGAAGAGCTGAGAGCAAGTCCTGCTTCTCTCCGGATCTCACACCAATTCCACTTCAGGTGCAAATGGGTTCAGCCCTTTTTGCTAGTATGCTTGGCTCATCACACAGTTCTAAGGCTTACTATCTCCTGAGACCCCTGCACAGTTCTGTATTCACTAAACCAAGAGAAAGTGATGGATCAGGATTGGTGCTGCTCCAGCCCCAAATCGGGGTGGTTCCCCCAAATCCCATCAAGGTAGCCGACTTCAGAAATGGCCACCGAACATCTAAGACTTGGCCTCATTTCTGCTTATTTCACAGCAAGTGAACATCAGAGATGCCTTGTTCCACCTGGGCTGCACATGTGACTAGCGCTCACTCCTCCAGGTGCATCCACATTCATCCAACGAGTGTAATAACAACCACCAGCTTTGCCTCAGGAGGCCAGCTCTGCGTTTTTCTCTCCAAGGTAAGCCTCTTACTTACAGTACTCTTTTTTTTCCCTTTTGTCTTAGGATTCCTTCTATCAGGGAAAAGTTAGTTAAAACCTGTATTCTTCTTTGCTTCTCTGGCTCATTTGTGAGCTGTACCTCACTTGTGTGGTCTCATAGGGCCATTGCCCTGCCAGTGTCTGATCAGCTTCGCTCTTCACAGCTTACAAACCAGTGACTCTAGTGCTGTTCCCTCCCCATACACCTTGGCACCTCCACTCTTTTTGGGGGGTGTGAGTAATCAAACTTTGACTTGCCTTGTAGTCTTTTTTTATTGTTGACAGTATTACAGGTGTCACCCATTCCCGCCCCCCATAGTCTTAACTTCCTTAAAATGGGTTCTTTTGCTTCCCACGAGCCTTTCAGCTAACTGCGCGCGCACAAACACACACACACACACACAGAGAGAGAGAGAGAGAGAGAGAGAGAGAGAGAGAGAGAGAGAGAGAAGAGAGAGAAAGAAAGAGAGACAACCCATTTCCATAGAATGTGAGGGTTCACTCATCAAAAAGTCAAATTATCTGCCCAGCCAGTGTGGGTCAGTGGTATATTCTCGTACAGGTCTGGAGACCTGAAATCCATATCAGCTTTTCCACTAAGCTAAAACCAAGATGTCAGCAGGCTGTGTTTTTCCAGAGGCTCTGGGAAAATTCATTCCTTTGCCTTTTGCAGCTCTATCTTAAAAAACAGTAGCACAATACCTACATCTCTCTGACCCCTCTCCTCCTTAGAAGGACCCTCTGATTGCATTGGGCCCACCTGGATAACTGGAATACTCTCCCTGTTTTCAGATCCTTAATTTAGTCACGCCTCCAAAGTCCTTTGAGTCATGTAACATCACATATTCACCGCTCCCAGAGATCAGAATGTGGACAGATTGAAGGGCCATTATATTTTTTAAATATTTTTATTAATTTCAGAGAGGAAGAGAGAAGGTGAGAGAGATAGAAACATCAATGATGAGAGATAATCATTGCTTGGCTGCCTCTTGCACACCCCACACTGGGGATCGAGCCCACAACCTGGGCATATGCCCTCACTGGGAATTAGAACAGTGACCGTTGATAGGTCTTCACTCACCCATTGAGCCACGCTGGCCAGGAACGGGGTCATTATTAATCCCTCCACAGTAATTTAATGATTACAATATAACACTCTAAAGAAGATATTGAATCTTTTAAATTTCATTAGACATCAAAATATTTACTTTTCCTTAGCCAAATCAATCCCAGCCAGGTCAGAACTGTTATCGGAAATTCAAATGAGGAACTTTCCAATTCAACTTCACCAACGTGTTTTTGGAGCAAGTGTAGACTAGAATATGGAGAACATACAACAGCACTTTGGGTAAAAGAAGTTGTCGAGGTAATTTCTTTCCCGTCTGTGGATTTCCCCACAGATGTTGCAGATAAATCAGAACGAGGATGGAGCCATGCACATGTGTTTAGTATTCTGCAAACTGTGCTAAAGCTGACAGACCATAGAAACTGCTTCCCATCCTTGCTCCCAGTAAAGGAGTCATGTAGTGAGTTCACCCTGCAGTTCTGACTTTTCCAGATTTTGTAACTTTATGCCCTCAGACATCTAAAACAACAAAGCCCGTGCCCAGCTCTTCAGGTGGCGGGTGGCTCTCCTTTCCCTGTTCCCTCTCAAGGCCTTCCTTCCCGCTGATGATGAGTGACGTGCGACCAAGGCGGAGCAGGTGTGCGGTGTCTGCCCTGGGCATGTTGGAGCAAGACTGGAAGGAGGAAACTTGTTGTGTTTTTTTATTTTTTTTTAAATTTCTTACAGAAGGGAGCTGAAGGGCTGACAGACTCCCATTGGAAATGCACACACACCTGCGTGTTTTGGTATTTTTTTTTTGGATTGGGTGCTTTAGGCATTTTCAGAAAACAAGCCCCAGAGGAAAACCATCAATGTGAGAATGCCTTTGTGCTGTTCAATTTATTCTCAAAAGCTAAGTAGCACTTTCTGACCAGGTGCAGAAATATATGTTTTTCCTTTTCCCTAAACACAGAACTAAATTGTATTACCTTTCTGGGCAATAAATCATGTTCTATAAATCAAATTTAGATAAAATAATCCGGGAGGAAATACTGATAATTTTTAAATACTGATATATCTCCCTCTTACTTTAGATTTTATTTTCAAAGGTTAAGAGTGAGAAATATCAGTATTTGAAAACTGAGATACAAGTATATAAATCATGCTTGCATGTGTCATAAACATGTAGCCTATCCAGAAATTAGCATCATTAAGTAAGAGAGCTATTTATCTGATTGTTTAAAACACATTTTTTTATTGATTTCAGAGAGGAAGGGAGAGGGAGAGAGAGAGAGAGAAATATGAATGATGAGAGAGAATCATTAATCAGCTGCCTCCTGCATGCCCCACACTGGGGATCGAGTCCTCAACCCAGTTATGTGCCCTGACCAGGAATCGAACCTTGACCTCCTAGTTCATATGTTGACATTCAATCACCGAATCAGGCTGGCTTGGCTCTGATATTTTTACCCACTTGTGGCCTTGGTACAGTTGTGTGTTGGTAAATTTATTTAAAAAGAGGCTCTCCTGGGGAAGGAAAACCCTGATTTGCAGTGTTTGCCAGTTTCTATGGTGTTAATTAACACTCCCACCAAGGCCAATTTCAAGTCACCATCCTGAAGTCACTGAAGTCAGGGGTGAGAAGAGATGGGCACAATTGGCTCTCCTAAGCAGATGTTAGTATCTACAAATAATACAACTCAGAAGTTTCATATGGATAACAAGGGGATATGTTCAGAATGAATGAATCCTGACTCTGAAAGGAGAACTATATATGATTTTGCTATTCGGTAAACCATGAGACTATATCACAGTGTCTGTAACCAGGAACATGATTTCAGACTTTGGATAGTCTGGGTTTTTCTTTTCCTAAATTCTAGCAACCCTTTCCCCCCATGTCCTATCCTGATCATTCTCAGAGTCTGCATCTTATTTCAGGGACTTTAGTAAAAAAAGGTCACAGGAAATCCTGAGTTCTTATTTATACAGTTGACACCAAGTATACTTTTTATACATGGAGTTTTCCCCAATTGCTCCATGTGAAGGACTTGATTTCCTTCCAATATCAGCTGAAAATCCCAGATGCCTATTTGTGTGGAAATTTCCCGAGACTGCAGCTTTTAACTGTCTGACCCGAGTCGTACGTGTGCGAATTTTCCACTGTGTTGTATTTTCTGCATTTTCTCTGTTGTGCTAAGGCAAATTCTTTTACTAATGCACAAGAGCCTCTGTCTGCTCCCACCGCAGTCTCAGTCCTGCCCTTAGACCTGGGGAAGACAATTCCTTCCCCTGAGCTCCTGTGTTAGACATTTGACTCTGGTTACCTGCTGGCTGTGGCCCTTTCCACTGAGTCTGTGACCCCTCTTAACACCACTGTCTGGATGCCAGAGACACTGAACCTATTGGACCTGCATTAGCCTCTCTGTCTTGTCCATCCTCCAAAGAGTCAACTATTCCATCTCCCAAGATTTTGATTAAGGATAGTTTTTTGGGTTTTTTGTGAAAGGTTGGGCCTATAAAATTTTATTTTTTTCTTCCAATTTTACTTTGTATTGGTTTCAGGTGTACAGCTTAGTGGTTAATGGCTGTTTTTGTTGTGGATAGAAGTATACCTAAGGCAGCGGTTCTCAACCTGTGGGTCGCGACCCCTTTGGCGGTCGAACGACCCTTTCACAGGGGTCGTCTAAGACCATCCTGCATATCAGATATTTACATTATGATTCATAACAGTAGCAACATTACAGTTATGAAGTAGCAACGAAAATAATTTTATGGTTGGGTCACAACATGAGGAACTGTATTTAAAGGGCCAGAAGGTTGAGAACCACTGACCTAAGGGCTAAGATGCCTCCTAAATTTGAACTTGGTTTTCTAGGCAAGGACATAGGTTGGAACATATTACATTAAACATCTGTTGGCTTTAACTTTTAAATATTTAGACATATAGTATATGGACCTTCATTTGTACTTTTGAACCAGACCCTGTGAATATTAGAGCAGGCTTCTCCAAACCACCGGTTAACAAAATGTTCTCTTTGCTCTTTAAAGTGTAGATAGTCTAGGCAAGTAAGGATGAGGTTTTTAACAGGGAAAAGTACCCGGGAAGGAGGCATGGGCATGGGAATTAATTTATCAAGAATAGAAAGCTGATGCTCCAATATCAATGTCAGGAAGACTGCGGCCAGCCTGGCCCTGGGAACTGCCATGAGGACATATAAACATCAATGCCCAGATCAGCAGCAATACCAGTGGATGGCAGTGGTCTGGTCTTCAGGGCAGAGACCCTCTTATTTCTCCTCACTGCCTCCTGATTCTGCTGTGCGTGCCTCACTCTCCTCCAGGCGTGCTCAAGAGGACTGTCCTAAGGGAGGCATTACAGGCTCCTTGTGGGCTCTCAGGTCACCCTAACCTCCTCTCTTCCATCAGGGGCAGCCTGGGATTTGCTGAAGGGAACCAACCACGGGCATTTTAAACTCCTTTGGGTGGGAATAGGCATTTTCTGCATGGATTCTGGGTTGTCTTTTTCATTGTGCAGCACCATGGTATTTTCTGTCTCATGTCATCAACCTCCTTCTCACAACTGCCCAGCTCTAGGACATTACAATATAATTGCTTCCTCCTCAAAATCATGCAGGTTACATACATGAACACAATATTTCCTGAGGCTTTTGCAGCAAAACCTATGTCAGGGTGGAAATCCAAGTTAAGACAAATTCTAAATTGGTATCATTTTACGTACTCAAAAATGGTGTAATAAAAATTCAACATCCTGCCTGTCTCCAAAGAGGTCTCCATTAGTGCATACATGACAGCAATGTTCATTTCAGTGGCAAGTGCTTCCTGTAGAAGGGATATTCTAGTATTTTTCTAACTGTCAGGCTAAATAAAAATCAATTATCCCAGATTTGGGGAGCACCTGATGACTGTGAGGTGTGTAGTAATATAGGAAAACATTCAGGTCTTGATGATGCTATCAGTTAGGTAGAAGCAAGTCTAATATACCAAGAGCAAGAGTAGAACATGAAAGAGTAAATAATCCTAGATTAGCATGTGGTATTGGCTCTTTAAATGCTATAGGCAGTTGCGACAAGGAGGAAATTCACAAAGGGAAGTTAGGGAAAGCTTCTTGGAAAACACAGGTCTTGATCTATGCGTGGAAAGATGTGTGGTGGAAGGGGTGGAGGTGGGGAATTCTAGAAAATGGGAACATGATCAGTGTGATAGTTAATTTTGTGTGTCAATATCACTGGGCCAAGGGGTGCCCAGATATTTGGCCAAACATCATTCTAGGTGTTTCTAGATAAGATTAACATTTAAATCAGTAGAGTGAAGAAAGGTCATTGCCCTCCCTAAATAGTGGGCCTTATCCAATTAGCTGAAGGCCTAACTAGAAAGAAAAGGCCGACCTTACCCTGAAGAAGAGAGAGTTTTTCCTGCCTTCAAATTCAAACTGAAACCTCAGCTCTTCCTGGCCTTGAGCCTACGGACTGGAGCTCACACCATCAGTTCTGGTTCTCAGCCTTCATACACAGACTAGACCTAAACTAAGGTCACAGAGTACTGACTCACCCTGCAGATCTTGGGAGACTTGTCAGCCTCCATAATTACATGAGCCAATATCTTCATCTTATACATTCTGTTGTTTTGAGAACCCTTATAATACAATAAGTAAAGATATACAACTTTTGCAGGATAATGCAACATTTCGCTTGACATTAGAAAGAAAGTATATATGTGGAAATATTCAAGATCAAGTTGATTTGATAAAGTAGAAGATGCAGAAGAGTTAGCAAGAAGGATTTGATTGGCAATGCAATGGGCATACCCCTCGCCTAAGGTAATCACACTCTCATTGGTCCATTTTGTCACTCCTCCCATTGAGCCCAAATTTGAAAGATTTCCTCTCCTATACTATTTCCCCTGGTACTCATTACCATTCATTTAGCATAGGCACACTAGATTCCACCCTTTAAAATCACCTGGGAATCTCATGAAAATGCAGATTTGGATTCAGGAGGCACAGGGTGGAGCTGAGCTCTGTATTCCCAAGTGGAGCAGATGCTACTGTGAGGACACTTTGAACAAGGAACATTGTTGTTTAGGTCATGCTGCCTAAACCAAGGAGCAACTGAAGAAATACTACCTAGCCTCTGGGGATATAAGGCCTGGCCTGGAAACAAGAGTACAGTACATTCCAGAATTGTTTTTGAATTGTTCTGTGCATATTACCTCCTAATTACTGTTCTGGGAATGGGTTGTCAATAATTTTCAAAATCATAGAACAAAAATTAAGAGGAAATCAATATTCATCCAGAAAATGTCATTTGAGGTAAGCATGGTGAGTTTGTCAGAGACGATGTGAACAGATGATTTTCAAATATTAAAAGAAACGGCTTGTTAAAATGGGAACTCTGAGAAGCATTTGATGTAATTATTTATAAAACTCTAATATTAATTGACCTTGGTAAACGCTTGATAGGAAGAGGTCAAGGGGTTTAGGTAATTCAACCAGAACCTTTCAACCAGGGTATCTCCTGGGAGAGGTAGCATGGAGATGGGAATTCCAAGGAAGCCAAGTGGCAAGCCTTTTCCAATAAGGAGCTGCAGTGTTCCTACAGAGGCCCTGGCCGGGCAGCTCAGTTGCTTAGAACATCGTCCTGATATGCCAAGATTGCAGGTTCCATCCCTCGTCAGGACACGTATAAGAATCAACCAATGACTGCATAAGAAAGTGAAACAACAAATCTCTTCTCTCTCCCTCCCTCCCTCCCTTCCTCCTTCTCTTTAAAATCAATAAATAAAAATAATTTTTAAAAAAAGAGTAAAGTACACGTGAATGGGAGATCCAGTAGAGATTGTCTCTTTGGAAATAATCTTTTATTTAATAAACAATCTGTCCTCTGCCCATTCCATTTGTTGAAAGAGGATATTATAAGATACAAAGTAAAAATTAAATAGTAAATATGAGGAAATGAAAAATGAGGCTAAATGCCAACGTATGCCCACATTAAAATATTCAGAGCATCATAGTAAAATTATATATTTACTGTAATTTTAAAAAGAAATGGAGGCAGAGAAGACTTTGGGTGATTAATAGGAGTTCCCAGGAAAGAGAACACACATGCATACACAACAGGCATGTGCTCATCTCAGTCTGCGTGTGTGCATGTGTTCGGTTGTTGTGGTTCGGTGTTGAGCTGTGCTAAAGAAGGGGTGATGAAGTACAGCTGGGCCTGTGTTTGTGATGTGAATTGTCTCAAGTGATGAATTTAATGGAGACAATGAACTGGATGTTAACTTGAATTTCAGTGTTAGCACTTACTACATTGGAGCCCTTCTGTCTTGATTTCATTAAAATACACTCTACTACAAACTTTTGAACATCAAAAATGTACCAAACTCTGTGCTGGTTGCTTCAGAAACAACATATCATGGAGAAGGACTCAGTCCTAGTTCCCTGGAGGTTAATTATGTATGAGCTCTGACTCAGATTTCAGACCAACTTGGCTTCACCTACAGTATCTCTCACCTACTTGCTGTCTGATCTGCAGGGACTTATTTAATCTTCCTAAGTTTGGGTAAGATGGGATTAATGACAGTATTTACCTGCATTGTAATGGAAGACACAGAAACCGACAAACTTAAAGAAGAGTGGAAGTTAGTAGAAGAATGTGGAGGTCCCAATACTTAAGAAATGGAAGTGCAAACAGAACTCCAGAGAGAGAGAAGCAGAACATGGCAGAGATCTGGGTGAAGAAATAGGGAAGTCTCTTTGGGGAGTTGTAATCCAGTCAGCTCCAACCATGATCTGTCCTTGGGCCAAATTTCTAGGATTTCTATGGGACGGTCTTGGCAAGTGGGAGTAGGAATGGGGGAGCAGTGCCAGTCCACCCCCTTGCACTTTGATCCATAGCTTGCTGCTCCTACCAGAGTGGTACATGATGGGGGTGGGCAGATCCCCAGAAATCAGAGGGGTGCTATCAAGGGGAAGAGATAGATGCTGGGCTGGCACTAACAACAGCTGTTCACCACGGGCACTTTTGTTTTATTAAGGGAAAAAAGGGAAAAAAGTTTATCTGATTCAGTGCTGCTGCGAACTTTCTACACATCTACATTGGGGTTCAAATACTAACCATTTTTAATTAAATGTCAGGGCACTTTTTATTATAGAAACATTAGTGACACTTTTAGACGCCTAGCTGTTCATTGTAAGTCATTTTGCAGTTTCACCAGGGTTTAGAAAAGCAGCTAATTTTATTTTATTTATTTGTTTATTTTTTTAATCCTCACCCGAGATATGCTTATTGAGTTGAGTCGAAAGAAGAAGTACTTAATGTTCTTTTTTACCATATAAAATGTAAGATTTTTAATTTTTATTCCATGGGATATTAAAGTTACTCAATTTTCACGTGAAACCTACTAATAATTATTATTTTAACCACAACCCGGGTTTGGCTTGTCTTATTTTCTCCCTAACATTCAGGACTGTGGAGAAGGGGTAAAGGAGATGTCAGATGTTAAATATAATTAATGTAAAAAACAGATCTGATGAATCAGGTTGTTATTTCTGAAGAGAATGACTCAACAGAGGCTTGCAGGTCACAATTACTAAAAATTAGTCATTCTGTGAGATCCTTTCGCTGATACTAATAGACAAAACGCCTCTGAGGGAAGCCCTTTTGAAAGTGCTACAATATGACCTCAGAGAAACGGTCTTTTCCAGACACAAAGGTAGTTATCAATTCATCCAAAAGGATGTGAGCCACGTTTTCTTAGAATGTAAGCACCACTGAAAAGTCCATTATTGAGCAGGCTTCTTTTCCTAGCTAGGTTCTGAATAAGTGATTTGGGCTCCGTACTGTACATTCCATAACGTCACTGAACACTAAGGACATAACCTCTGGAAACCTCAGCTTCCCAATCTGTCCAATGGGGACAATATTGATGCCTGCCTCTTAGGGGGACACTATGAACTGAAGCAAAGCATGCGAAGTACTTTAGCAGAGTACTGGATACATACTAGATACTGAATAAATGTTCGTTAATAACATTACTATAAAATGATTTTGCAATAATCCCAAGATTCCAGTAATTTGTCCCACGCATTTGGGAGGTCTCTTTATCACACCAGTGAATCTTATCTTCCTCTGAATTTATGTTGCAACTCCTCTTCCCTAAGCCTGCAAGTTCCTTTTCCAAGTCATCATTAGGGAGCAATCAGCTGGATCCTTCCCTCTTGGCTTTTCATGCGGCAATGAACTGGCTCATCCCCCTCATCCTCTGGCCTTAGGGTGCTGAGATGATAGATCCATTTCCTTGACGTTTGTCCCTGTGCCTCAGGGGCATCTGCTTTCCCTTTTTGCCTGGTCACCTTTAGAGAAATCTTCTTTTGTTCTCACAATTGCCAACAAATTCCATTCTCACACTTTGCCAGAAGATGTACAGGCATGCCCAGTGCTGATGGGTCCTTAAGAAAACCAGGAGTCCTTGAAATAACATTTATACTGATCTGGACAGAGTCCTGATTTTTAAAGATGGTCTGTTTTGGAAATATTAAATAAATTGCAGGTAATCATGGATTCTTTGCATATGCTACATCTCGTATGAAAGAATGCTGAGAGATATAACTTGTGGATATTTTCTTCCACATGACTTGGACTATACTATTTTTTATAGTGTTTATTGTCTAGATCTTAAAAATATACCTAGGTTTGCCAGGGACATTCATGTCTGAAAGGAAATGTCCTAAATTAACATATTTTGCTACATATGTCAGTTGTCACAACTTAACCCCCACCTTATATTCCGTAGAACCAAAGAGGTCATGGGGGCAAGATTTGGTTGAATGATCAATTGATTTTTAAATATAAGGGACAGTTTCATACCCAGAAAAAAAAATCCATTCTTTGAAATATTTGTAGCTGGTTGTATGTTGAGGTTCTACAATTTATTAAAAAGCGTTAAAGCATATGACTTAGGTATTATTTTTACCTCCCAGTTTACAGAAAAGAAACTAAGATTTAAAGAGTATACATCACTTGCCCAATGTCACAGGCTACTTAGTTCCTGGGGCAGGAATTTAATCAAGCTCTTTTTTCATCCAAATCTAGTGTACTTAATTCCCATGCCATGCCGTAACATCTCTTCTCCTTGAGAGCTAATTTCTCTTTCCACATAGGTCCTACAGGTGGTTCTACTGATTTTTTCGGTGAGTTTTGGGGTTTGTTTCCCCTTCATGACTCGTCACTGCTCAGCATTCCCATGTGAGTGACTTATCTTCAGATCACTCTTCTCCAAATGGAGAGAGTGGACAGACCTCAAGCAAAATGCAGGGCCGGGATGTCAAAGCCTCAGCTCCTTCAGGGTCTGAGCAACCTTCCTTCCAAGCATGCCCTGGCCTCTGGGCTCCTTTCCAGGCGCAGCCTGCCTGCAGGACTGGATTGCTCCATCTCGCCCCGTTCTCAATGGAGAAGTCTTTGTTTTTGACCCTGTTCTTGTATTCTGCTCAGTGAACTTGAAAATTGGGGATTTCCTTGCTTCCTGGTCCTTCCTGTGCCTGGGAAACAGACTTGGAATTCTTCTCTTCTCCTCTTTCTTCAGAAAAAGGTCAGCCCCACCAGTTATCATCCCTTGTTCCAGCTCTTGGAGCCCAGCCTGGGCCAATAGTTAGGCCCCTTGAGAAAAGTTTAACTTCCTTGGCCTAGTTTCTACCTCAGGAGAATGAAGAACTGAATAAAGAAAAGCTTCTCAATATACGGGGTGGGGCAAATGTAGGTTTACAGTGGTTCGCATGGAAAATGGTACGGTAATTACATACTAATATGAGAATAAACAGTTTTGCATACTCACAACTGTAAACCTACTTTTGCCACACCCTGTATACTACCTAATTATAGAATTTACTTTAAAAAAGTAAGCCTCTGCATTGCCATCATTTGAGACAATTTATATAAGCTAATATATGAGATAATTATCATAAAACTTAGAGGCCCGATGCATGAAATTCATGTAAGAGTAGGCCTTCGCAAATGCAGCTGCCTCGGCCCTCGCAGCCCTGGGTTCATCTGGAAGGTTGTCCGGATGGTTATTCCACTGTTCAGCCGTTCGGTTGATTTGCATATTATGCTTTTATTATTATCGATATGCCATTTCTTTCTTTTTCCCTCCTCTACTGAATTAAGCATAAGTGGTTGCTTATGTAGAATGAATCCTTACTGTTTATATGTGTGAATCCTTTTGACAAACCTAAAGCCCATGATTATCACATATGTTGTCGTCTTTACTTTTTCCAAGACAGAAATGTATTCAGAGCGTGCAAAAACGCCTGCAAGCAGGTCACCAAGATCCCTTCTCCTCTTCTTCCTAAGTACACAGGACACTGTATTTCTCAGTGTCCCCTGCAGTTTAGGTGTGGCCAGGTGCTAGAGTTTCTGCACTTGTGTGCTCTGACATGCCTGTCCACATTCTGGCTTCCTGAGACGAAGTCAACCATAGCTCTCTTGAAAGGACCATAGAGCCCTTGTCATCTTAATCTTCTGAGGGACTGCACAGAGCTGGGCACACTGATCTGGAACATCCACCCCTGCTTGTTATGTGAGAGAAGAGATAAATGTCTTGTTCCCCGAGACGCTGAATTTGGAGGTGGATTTGTCATCACAGCATAGCCTGTCTTCACTGTGTGTGTGGTCTTGAGGATGCATTTCTTAACTAGTGAGAGTGCTTAGTAGAAGCACAGTGCCTGCCCTTCACCATGACTTGCTGTCTGCTGTAACTCTTGCCAAGCAGTAACTCTTGCCAAGTGTCAAGTTTTTTGAATATTGGTGGGACATGACAAAAGTAAATCACTAAATGTTGGTAGAAAAAGTAAAGTGAAATTGAATGTATGTAAGAAGGCAATGGTTCTTAGCTAAAGGTGAATATTTTCTACAATTTAAGAGTTAAAATACCTTATAAATTTTATATCAGTCTATGAATAATTCCATCATATACTCTATATACATGAAGAATGAAATATTTAATTCTTGCCCTAACTGGTTTGGCTCAGTGGATAGAGCATCGGCCTGCAGACTAAAGGGTCTCAGGTTCGATTCCGGTCAAGGGCATGTACCTTGGTTGTGGGCACATCCCCAGTAGGGGGTGCGCAGGAGGCAGCTGATCGATGTTTCTCATTGATGTTTCTAACTCTCTATCCCTCTCCCTTCCTCTCTGTAAAAAATAAATAAAATATATTTTTTTTAAAAATATTTGATTCTTAATTTTTGAACTGTTTCAGTAAACACTTTAACCAGATTTTAAAGATAGAGTTCTAGGTAACTATGGTCCTGAGTTTATAATACGAGTCATATATGTAAGGATCATTTGCATTTTATTACATTTATACTTTGCCACTGGACCAGGTAAAAATTATATATGTATTTGAAAATTTGATGAGTCACACATATACACAGAAAAGGTGATCACTTTATGATATAGTCCTTCTCAATATCATTTGGTTGGTCTAAGTCTAGGATGAATTTATCTTCTTGATTCTCTAAGACTATGTTTTCAGACCAAATATTTTAATATCTTGCACTGTAGAATTCCAGTATATAGTAGAAGGAGCAAAAGAAATACATGATAGTTATTTGTGACGATTAAATTTGTATGGTAGGCTGAAAAAATGGTTCCCAAAGATGTCAGCTCCTAATATTTAGAATCTGTAAATGTTGCCTTAAATTAAAAGAATGATCTTTGTAGGTATGATTAAGTTAAATATGTTGAGATGAGATTACCTCCAATTATCAGAGTGACTCTAAATGCAGTCACATAGATCCTTTGAAGAGGGAGACAGGGGGAGATTTGACACAGAAAGAAGAGGAGGAGGCAGAAATGTGATTGGGGGGACAAATTGGAAAGATGCAGCCACAAGCCAAGGAAAGCTGGCAGCCACTAGAAGCTAGAAGAAGCAAGGACCAGGTTCTCCCTGAGCGCCTTCAGAGGGAGAATGGCCTGCCCACTCCCTGTTTAGGCCCAGTGAACTGATTTTGGATCTCTGTTCTCTAGAACTGTGGGAGAATAAATTCCTGTTGTTCTGAGTCACTGAGTTTATGGTGATTTGTTACAGCAACCAAAGGAAAAATACTTAAGTCCATTTTCTAATGACTGAGTTTAACTTTGCTGACTTTATATCTATGATATTTTATTCTAAGCCTTTAGAAACCTAGGTTTAGCTTTCTTTCCTTTGGCCTAGAAGACCTGGGTATAGCTTCCATTGTATTGTGGATTGTTGGGATTTCTAGGGGGCTCAGGGCAAAGGGCATCTCCCTTCCCCAGCTGACTATGAACCATTGAAAAATAAAAGTCCAATAGATAAAGAACAAATTATCAATTTCCTCACCGATAAGCTGATTTTGCGAATGGGTTTACTAATAATGAACTTCAGATTTAGAGAGACTTACCTGCTCTATCTCCAGCATTGAACTACATAGTCCTCCTCCAAAACTTGGGGTCTGAAATAGGAGAGTGGAATGTATGCTTTCTGGAGGCACCTCGATCCCAGAAGAATTGGGAGACTAAGGGGCTCAATAAAAGTGAATTATTCCTTCTTTTTCTAAAGACAGAAATAAGAACCCTCTGCTTGGTAGAAAATGTTAGGAGTGGGGAAGAAACATTTCTGATGGCCCAAACCCAAGATAATCAGCTATCCATGGGCAGAAAATGTAGCATTCTGCCTTTAGACTTTGATTGGAAGACTGATAAAGGCAGATAGTAATGTCATAGTTGTTCTATATTTAAATATATGTTTAATAATTATACATGTTAATAAGATATTTAATAAGTTAAATATTATCTTTGGGCTCTGACTCTAAGATCCTAAATGAATCCCTGAAGTTAAATCCTGAGTATTTTCAGATTTCACACGTGGACCTTTCCTTACATATCCCCTTTTAAAAAGGAGACTTCTACTTAACATAGTCTTTCAATAGAAAGTGGCTTTGTAAATATATTTGTTGATATGCACCTAGAAATGTCATTTTTTCATAGACAGATACTGATAAGTTGCCTGCTTTTCTTCCCAAAATGATTATTTCTTGAACATTAAAAGAAAATTGTTTTTTTAGAGTTCAAAGCTTACAACCTCAACATGAGGCCTGACAGCTATGATATTTGTCTTTGCAGATGCATTCATTCTTTCCTAAGGTTATTTCAGCAACTTGTGTTATTTGTAATAGAAGTTGCTTTTGTTTCCACATTGGGCCAGGAGGGATTGAGTAATAACATTAAAAAACACCTTGAACTTAAGTACCTTTCACCCTAAATCCTTTTCAAATGCTAACTTATTGTCTCCTCAACATTCCAATGGCTCAGTGACAACAGGCATTATTCCCATTTTTCAGAGGGAAGGGGGAAAAGACAAAAGAGAGCACATCTGTATCTAGAAATCTGAGCCTATTACTCTCATACCCTTTTCTTTTTCTTCTAAGAGAGCACATTGTTAAGTATCTCTCCTGGTTATTCTGAGTGATATTGCTGCATGTTGCCTTAAACTGCAGTGAGGTAAGAATTAGCTGGATTCTTATGATTAGCTTTTCAATTGCTGAGTATGACATAGACAAATATTGAAATGCCTACTGTGTTCAGGGCACAATCCACTTCTACTCTGAATCTTTGCCAGTCTGTAAAACCTTGAGGTTTGAATGAAGGTCAGAGTGGTGGTATTGACTTACTTTCTCTCCTATTCTTGCAAGTTTGCTCAGGTAAAGAAGCATTTTAAGACTCAGAAAAAAATATGATCATGTTATTTCAGGTTAATTCAGGACTCCAGGGTTAGCACCAAGGAATGCTGATTATTTCCAAATGGTTACAGAGATATCTGGTTCACCATTTTTAGGTAATTTTTTTAAAGGAAAACTTTGCTTTTTAAATTAAAATTTGTCATTTATTGCACTTGATTTAAAAACAACAAAAACAAAAACACAAACATACTTGAGTTCCAAACCCCACAATGGCCCAAAAAGTCAGGAACTTTCCTGGCCTGTGTTGCTAAGTGGTTTTAGTGTCCAAGCATCCAAAGGTCTTGGGTTCCATTCCCAGTCAAGGGCATGTACCTGGGTTGCAGGTTCGATCCCTGGCGGGTTATGTGCAGGAGGCAACCAATTGATGTGGCTCTCTCATCTCTCTCTCTCTCCCCCCCCCTCTCTTTTCCCTTCCACCCTCCCTCTCTGTCACTCTCTCTAGAAAATCAATGGAAAAAATATCCTCAGGTGAGGATTAACAAAAAATAAAATGAAAAGTCAGGAACTGATCTCCTACATGCCGGGAATTAACAGACCTGCATTCTGACTTGCTAATGTGTTGTAGAATGCATCTTCTTATGCAATATTCATTAAATCAATAGTATTTTGGAAGATTCTTCTCTATGTTCAGTGCCATCCTAAAAGTCATGAAATCTGTAAAAAGCAAGCTCCTAACTTTAGAGAGCAAAAAATATAGTTGGAAAATTAGGGAACAGAAGAACCCCCTAAAAGAACACTGAAGGAATAGAGAAAATAGACCTCAAATTAAGTTCTAAAGGACCTCACTGGAAGTGAAGAAAGACCTTTCTCATTAGATGAGTATCTTATCTGGGAAGACTTTGTAAAGGAAATGAATCCTGAAGACAGTGAAATGGAGTTTGCCTGAGAGGGCCTCTCTGAGAGGGAGTTGTATAAAGCCTAGTGAGTCTAACATCTGGGGGAAATAGTAATTTAAGCAAGTAACAGATTGAAATGAAAAGAAAAAAAAAATCGATGTTTTCCCAGAATTCTCTTCTTGTACCTGGTACATATAAAAAGTTGAGTTTTTTTTTTTTAAATTTTATCGTCATTAATTTTTTTAAAATTACGTCATTAATGCATGGACATTGTAGTATATTCGCCTATACAGAAAAACACAAGGAAGAAAATAATAAACACATAGAGATGCCTAATTCAATTTTTTTTATTTCTTTCTAGTATTTTTCCTCTGCATAAGTATACATACTTATATAATTGGAAGTATATCATATAGGGTGGGGCAAAAGTAGGTGTATAGTTGTTTGTATGTAAACTAATACTATAATTAACAAGTAATACAAGAATAAACTGTGCTTCCCATATTCACAACTGTAAACCTATTTTTGCCCAACCCTGTGTGTACACTACATATTTTTAGGAATTAATTTTATAAAAATCACCTCTTTGTACTGAACAAGCCTGAATCTCCAAGACTGACCTCTTGGGAATGAATATCTTAACCAGTTTTCTGCCTATCTGCAGAATTCTAACCATTAAGTATTCTGTGTAATCCGCATGTTCCTTTCTGAAGGAACTGGGAGTGGTATGCAGAAACAGGGAGCTCATCTCTTTCTCATGGCTACCTGAAGTCATGGAACTGGCCACATGGAGAAATGGAAATCGGAGACTACACAATCACTTGTTTGTTTACTCAGCCTTATTTAGTGATTGCATAATGTATGCCAGGTATGTTGCTAAGCTATGGTGAGATAACAAGACAGACACACTCAATGAATTCATAGGGTAAGGGAGATAGAGAGAACTGACTAGGAAATACTAAAATAGTGTGGTAAGTGCTATGGCAGAAGAAATGAAGGATGTTATGCTAACCCATAGTCCAGGCTGTTCAGGAACTCTATTGAAGGCATTGAATGTAGCAGTGACTAAATGAAGCCAAGAGGTGACAAGGAGTTAGCTGTAAGCCAAGGAGGGAGCATGAGTTTCAGGGAAGAGCATGCATAAATTTTCTCTTAGCATGACACTAAAACCACAACAATGCCCTCAGTATGGTTGGAGCTAGAGTGTAATGAAAGGTATAGGGACCCATAACATAACTGAAGAGATAAGAATCAGAACAGAAAAGATATTGTAAGTCATGTAAAGAAATTTGGAATTTTTAGAACAAGAAGAACTCATTAAAAATTTCAAGTAGATTTTTTTCTTTTTTATGGCCATGTAAATCTTACCTTTTGTGACAGCATAGATGGACCTGGAGATTATTATGCTAAGTGAAATAAGCCAGTCAAAGAAAGACAAGTACCACATGACCTCACTTATATGTGAAATTTAACGAACAAAATAAACTAACAAACAAAGTGGAGACAGACTCATGGATACAGAGAACAGACTGACAGCTGTCAGAGGGGATGGGGGGTTGGGGGACTGGGTAAAAAGATGAGAGGATTAATCAAAAACATACGCATAACTCATGGACACTAGCAACAGTGTGGTAATGGATAGAGGTAAAGGGGGGCAGGGGCTGGATCGGGGGCAGCAAAATTGGGGTGGGGGAACGGAAACATCGGCAATAGTGTCAACAATAAAACTAAAGAAAGATATTTAAAGTAGAAAGCAACATGATCAGATTATATGTTCACCCAACAATTCTGTTGAAGATACTTTCTTAATTCCAACTAGAATTAGTTTATGCATTGAATGCCATTGTGATGCTAAATACTTCCCTTACATTAAATCAATGATAATTCACAACCACCCTGCAAAGTAGATGCTATTATTCCAGTTATGTAGAAGGTGAGCTAGAGAAGGTAAATAAATTGTCCAAAGTCACCTAGCTATTAAGTGGTAGAGAACTCAAAGGAAGATCTATTTTACTACAAAGCTTCTGTTCTTTCCAGTGGACCAGGCTGCTCTCCAATTATGCTCAGTACTAGCTGTTGGACGAGGATGCCAACATTTATTTGAAACCCAACTAGAACTGGAGGAGCTTCAAAAAAGGATGAAAAGGTGTGGCAAGCGTAGGAGGTGAACTGGGTGGGGGTGAAAGAGTTGAGTGAATCAATTCCTTTTAGCAATAGATTCCACTCTATTTAGGTCTGCTTAAGTGGGTTTTTATGCTCAAGAACTTGTCAGCCAACTGATATAATCCTTTTAGAATACGCAAGTTTCCTCTTACACGGGGGGTTTGATTACATTGGCAACTCCAAGTAGTCCCCATTTCTCAGATTGTTTGAGTTTCTGGGCTTATCTTAATAGAGGAAATAAAAGTGTTCTACTGGAAATAAATGATGATGGTGATCTTTGTACAGATAGTCTGTAATTTATATGAAAACTTCTAAAGGATAAATAGCCATTAAGAAAGTTCTAGTAAGGCAGAGAGAAAAGGTAGGAGAACTTCCCCCAAAGCTTTGGGGTCGATCTTACATTGCCCATACACTGTTGTGTTTGAAATCCCTGATTCCTGCATGCTGTCAACAAATCAAGGCTAGATAGTCAAAGCAACTCTAGTAAACTATAAATACTACTCAATTGCTTTTGTCCACAGTGACTAAATACATAGTATATGTTTATGAATTAAAGAATACTCAGATCCAGTCAGTTTTCAGCACGATAATTGTTCTTACAGATAAATTAGTTTAGACCCCTATTTCTGAGATTAGGGAACCCAGTCTTATCATGGTTTAGAATCTACTCAACATCATTGCCTGATTTCCTAAACAGGTGTTTTCCAGCAAATATGTGATAGTTGACTCTATAATACCAATGGTGGTTAAGCCCTTCTGATTTTAAGAAACTAAAAGCTCATTCATACTGGTTCTTTATTAGATCAAGCTGCAAATCTCTAACTCATCCTGGTCTAGATAATGTACTACAAATTATCTCTTTTATAGACAATATAAATTATTCGATTTCTTTGCCACTTTCTTTTTTGGAGGTATTTTGACTACCTGCATCCTCCTATAATTGACAGTAGCAAAGAATGTTCCAGTCAAGAAATAAGAACTGTTGAGGAAGTGTTTAATAAAATGTATTAGCTCCATGGAGAAACACATCCAGTTACTTCAGCTCACCTGGTTTCACTGAAGAGTGTTACTTCATAGTGAGGAAGTGGAGTATTTAATGTCTTGCTCACCTTCTCTGTGACCCCTTCATACCACACCTCTGTTGGGAGACAAAAACAAACACCACAGAGCTGAGAATTCCCAAGGGTTGAGGGCCAGGTAATCCTTTCTGAACTACTCTGACCTGATACTCGCTGACTAAGGTGGGGCTTTGTTAGTCTGAGAAAACGAAAATACCCCTTACTTTATTCCTTTGCTTTCTCTATTCTTTTTGCTTAAAAGTAACCATCCCATAATCCAAACTATTTTATGATAACTCCCTCACCTACTTTCTGTTTGAAATTACCCTCTTCGAAGAAAAACAAATGACAATCAAAGATTTTGTAATGGGACAGAGTTGTTGATCTGGGAATAAGCAAATGACTCAAGTAAAATGACTGCCTTACATTCACAAGGAAGCATGCGAATGAGAATCTCAAAACACCTCAAAAAGCCTGGCTATTGTTTTCTAAATGGCCTACAAAGGGGACCTGGGAGATGAGACAAGGAATATGATGGCTTACAATCCAGGATGTTGAATAAGGATTCCTGGTAGAATCTGAAGCCATCTGAGCCCTCCTCTCTGGAGAAAGGGATACATACCTTGGTTCACTTTTTGTGTGTGTGCTGGAGATATGAGGTACTCCAGTTCTTACAAGAGTTCCCAACTCTCAGCACCTAATGGCTCTGGATAGAATACAGATTTCCTGAGCAGCCCAAATATTTTGTCCCTGATTTCCCAGAATGTCCAGGTGGATGTTAAGAAAGTTTAACATCCGATTTTTCTGAATTTGTTCAGGGAGTGACTGTTTGGAGCTCTCAGTTTAGGTCAGACACTCCATGGTCTTTGGTGACAAGATGTCTCTTGCATTATTCTCTCCAGGATTCTAATAAAAAAAGCTCACGCTCATTCTATCCAACCAGGAACTGTTGGCATCAACCACAATGGCCATGAATACCATGGTTTCTCCGGTTTGCACTAGGGCCTAATAAATCAGGCAGCATTGGAGAACCTCGGATTCTAGACCCTGACCACATGTATTTGAGCCCTTGCTCTACTACTTACTAGCCGTATAACCTTGGGTGAGTTACTTCAGTTTTCTCATCTGTAAAATGGGCAAAAAGTACCTCTCTCTTGGGATTTTGCAAAAATCATATAAATTAATGTGCATAAACTGCTTAGGTGCAGGGTGTACAGTAAATGCTAAATGTATTCATTCATATTTTAAATGTGGTGAACACTGGTACAGAAAAATGAATGAACTATTTAAGACCACAAAGCAGGTCACCTAAAATGTAAAGCACCAAAGGTAATCTTCAGGAACACCTTTTGAATAATTCCATGGGCTATTTCACATGTTTTGTGCAAATGGTGCTCATGGAATTGTGCAGCTGGACTCTGGTGGGCTTTGACTTTCTCTCTGTGTTTCCCTGGTCTCCTGTTCTTTTATCTTGCTGCTGCTGTTGTGTTTTTTTGTGGGTTTTTTTTCCTTCTTTCTCCTTCACAAATAATGAATATTTTTACTGTTATGGTTTGTATTGATTTTTTTCTGGCACCAGTGAATACAATGCAATATATCCAAGGACATTTGAAAATGAGAACAAGTGTATTCTTTCCTCACTGGTTACTCACAGATCTCAGACTCCTGGGTGGTTAGAAGTGCAGAAATTAACATACGAACCCAAGGGATTAAATCCCTCCAGAATTGGATGGAAAACTTACCTAAATTGCTGTTGTTGCTGAACCTGTGTGGAAGTTACCAGTCTTTTAAAACAGTCTTTCTGTGCCTTTTTCTTTTAAAGATGAAAATCAAACCAACTGGCAATTATTGAGCATGTACTGTATGGAAAAGGCACTACATGGATATGCGATTACAAGAGAGACATTAATCAGAGAGATAGTACGGAAGCCCTATGTTAACCATATGAATTGATGTAGTTAATTTTTCCCCTCAGAAAATGTTAAGTGCACTTTATTCAGAAAATGAAAGATGATTACACAAGAAAAATAGAAATCCATTTCAATGGAAACTGAATTTCTATGAAAATTCAATGGAAACCAAATTTCTATGAAAATAGACAAATTCACTAATAAATTAAATCCCTGTTTATTTTTTTAAAGGCCCAGATGTTAAATACTGGGGCTGGAGAGACCCCTAGCTTTTCTACAGGATTTTAACCTACAAACAGTCCCAGCCAAAAAGCCTGCCAAGAGGATTAATTCCTGAGTGGAGTTTTCCAAGCTCTTACAATAGCAACATCAACCATCTCTTCTGCCTCCCATGGGGAAAAGTTGTGCCAAACATGCTCTGTTGCTATCTGTCTGTGCTCTGCCCAGCCCTTGCCTAGCCTTCTGTCAGTGGTCCAAGTTAAAACAAATCAGCTCATACTGAGAGGAGCCAGGCATTTTCAAAGCTCCATGCATATTATCTAGTCTCCTAGGCCAAGGTGGGTTCTACTGTTTTACAGATGAGGAAACTGAGGCACCTAGAGATTAAGGACTCGCCTCAAGTAGGAAAAGCAGAGCCAGAATTCAGAGTTCGAACACGCAGCCACAGAGTTTCTGGTCCCCTGACCGCCTCCCCCCACCCCATCCCCTTGCTGCACTGCTATACAGCGTGAGTGGTCTCAGTGGGCGTAGTACATGCACCGGTGGGGCACGTGTTTATGTCCTAACTTTCTTGTCAAATTCAGTGCAGTTTCAAAATTGTAGGAGATTAGAAAAAGACTATAAATGAGCACCTGAGTTTGATTAATAACTTTTCACAACGTAGGCCTCTCAGTGGTATCGCCCCGCTGGACGAAACAGGTGAGTTGCCATCTGTGAAGAGGTGGCCCCAGAATCCCACAGTTTAGAGAAAACTTATTATTGGTTGCTTGGGATAGGAAGTGAGACCCTGAGGGCACGGCATCTGTGAAGGGGCCTACTCCTCAGCTTGAGAAAAGGAAAAGTAGTTGTCACTGCTGATGAGAGGAGGGAGGGTGGTGGGGTGAGTGTGCTCGAAAAAGGAAAACAGTAACATCAAACGTCTGAGAACTGCATGCTGGGAACGACATGGCTGAAAGAACAAGCAAAAATGCACCCAGGATTTCTGGGGTATGGCGGGGTGCAGGGGAGGAGGTTGTTTGTGTCAAAAGGGATATTTGAGTAGGTAAGCGTGGGGCTTCTTAATGTTTGATTTGAAGGTGTTTGCATGGTTTCCATGTATACCCTAGTAACCCCTCCCCAGCCCTACTGTGTACACTGGATCCCATCCGTACATCTCTGATGATGGGAGGAAGTGTTTGGTGGGAATCTGGAAAGGGCAGATTCCCTGTGGTTATAAGAGACCTTAGTAGAGACGCCGGAGCAGAGAAGCAAAGGAGCTCATGGGAGATGGTGCCCCGTAGAAAGTTGCAGAAATCACAGGAGCAGCACTGGATGTACACAGTTCTTGGAATTGGGGGAGTTTGCACAAGCGTCATCTAAATTTCAAGGGACAGGGTGGCCCCAGCTGTCGTGGATTTAGTATGTCTCCTAATCTGTGTGTACTTCCCCTCCCTAAGCACCCAGAGTTCTCATGGAGTCACTTATTCAGTGCACTCCAAATTTAGCTTTACCACTTTCTTGACTGCCTGGTGAAGTGATTCATTGTCTATTTTTGATATTCTATATTTCCTTGACCCTTTATCATAGTTGCTTTTTTTTTCTTTGTCAAGAGAAAGAGAGAGAGAGAACAGTCGTTTTTATTGGTGAACCTCTCCTTAGAATCTTTAATTTTTTTCCTGGAAATGACCTGGGGCTCCTTGTACACAAACACCGAAACCAAATAGTCATATTATCACTGTGTTCCTAACTATAGAGACTCTTAGCATGGGTGTGGGTTTACATAACAGGGAAACTAGCATTGACCTGGTACAAATGCTAATTAAATGTTGAAAAAAATTCAAGGATAATGCTGCAGTGATGCAAAGGTGCCTGTGTGTGTGTGTGTGTACGTGTGTGTGTGTGTGTGTGTGTGTGTGTGTCTTAATCATCTACATATGCTGGACAATGGATACAAATTTCAGGTCCACAACACGGGGGTGGGGGGGGTGGGGGGGAGTTTAGATCAGTGGATAAAAAAGATGGCTCCCTCTTCCAGGGAAATTGGTGACTCACTCTGTGACAATGCATAAGTCATCTGCTCTCTATGTTCTGTCCTCCACCTTGAAAATGGGGACTGGAACACTTGAGAATGTCAGTACTCGACAACTCACAACATTTCCAAGTTATGTGAGAGGCATATAGTAAAGTGTGTGCATCCTTGGAAGGAAGGATTTGAGTTTGGGGTAGAAAATTTTATGTGAAAAATAGACTTTTAAAACTTTCTGTGACTCTGATTCTGTGATCCTAGCTGAAAAAGTGAAAGCAAAATCATACCTCACAACAAAACTAAAGGAAAAATTCAAATTGTACTGAAAAGGGAAGAGAATAGAATGGGGGGAAGGGGTGAGAAAACAACAAAACCACTAATATTCATCAAGGAAAGTATGTCTGAACTTTATGTGCTTTTCTTTTTCTTTTTAAAAGAGAATCGCTAGACCACATTCCAGCTTTTGCTGCCTCCAAATGTGACTGTTGAGTCACATCTCCAGGGACACCTGCATGGTTGGGACAGATCAGCATTCAACGCACAGGGACTTGCAGATAAACAGATAAGAAGCCTCACTGTCTTCGTTCTTTCCCCTCCCCCCACCTCCCCTCACCCCCATTTTAAATCATTGGCAGATACTCTTTAAACAGGATATGTAAAAATGAAGGAAAACCAATCTAATCCACTTTTTCTTTTTGCCCTTTGGGATAATATTTCTTGTAGAAAATAGAAGTTTCTAATGCTGGTAGATCTGATTCAATTAAACAAATACTTTCTGCTTGCTCACCATCAAAATGAGGAAGCTGCCTGCCCACAAATTCTCTAAAGGAAGATTCAGAAGAAAAGGGAATTGCAGTTAATCCTTTCCCAGGTCACACCTAAAATAGGTCTCTGCTAATAGGGAAGTTACTTGTATTTAACATATAAATATACTTTAGAATAGGTTGAAGGAATCAAAGATGCAGGAGCAGAGTCAGAAATTCAATCCCACCTTAAAGGGCTTGACAAATAAGGATAGAATAGTATTTTCCAAACCATGTCAGAGGGTCTGAGAGCTTCTATTAGATATTCCCAGAGAAGAAAAAAAAAACATAGATGTTCCTTCGTTAAGTACTTCTGAGCAAGGTGGAATTAAAGTTACTGCCTTCTACTACATAACTTTGGAGTAATTAGTAGGCTAATATGTATTACACATTTCCAAGAAAGGGTTGTGTAGTAATTTTCAAACATAAAACAATTTGGCAGTACCAATTAATATCTCATGTATTTTAAGGAAAGCAGGTTGGAAAATGTTGGCATGGAACAAAATTGCTCTTGAAGTTTGGTCTAAGTTTTCTGAGTAGGGTATATCATGTTGTCAGTATCTAAATATCTTGATAGCGTGCCCAGTACACACTTGCCATCCAACTTTATTTACTTCTGGTCATATGTGGATTTAATATTTATGCTCAGATGTCCATACTTCTTGACACAGAAATGTAATCATTAATGACCCTACTCCAATGTGTAGTGAACAGTGAAGCCAAGAAAAAAATCCAAGTTTAGTTTTACAGAAGAGGCCAGTCACTGAGTCCTGAAGGCAAGGACATTAAATCACAGCTCAGTACAAAGTTTGAAAATGTTCTTTTGTGTTTACAATGGGCACATGGTGTTTAAGAAAAGTCACAATATTTTTCCCCTCTAAAGGTGTATACATTGGGGGAAAATCTGCTTTGTTTTCATAATGTAGAATCTCAATTATTTCCTCAACAGCCCTGTTCCTCCGTTTGGACCTCTGTGTTTGTCTAGTTGTGTGTGACCACCCCAGTGGTTTTTTTGTTTGTTTGTTTGTTTTTTGTCAATTCCATACCTATCCTGGTGATATATTCTCTCTTTGTGGTAATGGCATTCTGTCCCTGTCTAGTTAAGATATGTTGGAATTTGGCACTTAAAGGTAAAGCTCCATATCAGCAATAGATGATTCTGTAGTAAGCCATTGATGCAGACTTTAATGAACTGTAATTATTGCCAATTGTGAGAATAATGGGGAAAGATCTTGATATGTCAAGCAACAGATATTGAAAGATCCCAACGTAACCATCACAAATAACTATTCTTTAAAAACAGAAGAAACCAAACTTACTAGGAAGGGAAGAAGACAATGAGCAGAGTACAAGAGCGAACTTGTACCTGATTTTCCTGGATCATGGCATCCAGAATATGAGGGACACACAACAGTTGTATATGAAGCAGGAAGACTGCAAACGAAATGGCCTCATTCATAATTGTAATCATATTTTCCAGAATCAAGATTCAAGAAGGATGTAGATTCCCACCGTATGGATCTTTCCCCTTCTATTTAGTTTTGTCCTCCTTGACAACCAGGCAGAAATCGCTCTAGCCCAGGTGAGTGATACAGGCTTCGTGCAGCACCTCATCAGTCATGTCGGACACACCCCGCAGCGATTACCATTCTGATTCAGGGCAGGATAAAAAGTTCAGTGCACAATGTGGTGTGTGGGGAGGTGATCGGGAAGCATTCACCATACAACTCTGGCAGAAACTGTTTTGTGCATGTGTCAGCGATCTCTCAGGTACATGAAAAACCAGCTTTGCTATCCCTTGATATGAGATTAATTTTTTTTATTATTTCTAGCGCATTTGCCATTGTAAGTTGGACAAATATTATCCCTGTTTTTCAGCTGCAGAAACTGAAATGCTGAAAGGTTAGGCAACGTTCACAAAGTTACACAATGAGTCATTTTCCGAATCAGGAAACAAATTGGAGGCTCTGATTCCCTTTTCCCTGACTCTACCAGCCGGCAGCAGTCATTTGACTCTATTTACAGAAGTATTTTTTCTTTATTGTCTTGCAATGGGCACTGAACAGACTTTTTCAGACTTAAAAATTACAAAATGAAGTATGTTTTAGGAGCAGTAGAATTCGCATCAATTCATGTAACAAGTTTTTTTAAGTTTATTTTTATTGATTACAGAGAGAAGGGAGAGGGAGAGAAAGATAGAAACATCAATGTTGAGAGAGAATCATTGATTGGCTGCCTCCTACACACCTCCTACTAGAGATCAAGCCCACAACCTAGGCATGTGCCCTGACCGGGAATTGAACCATGACCTTCTGGTTCATAGGTTGATGCTCCACCACGGAGCCATGCCAGCTGGGCACAAGTTTTATTGATAATGTCTAGGGCCAAAAGTTTTCAGTCCTAATTTAAACTCTACTCATGATTTGGAAATATGCACATAACACCTCTTCGCCTCTGGTAAAATGGGCATAATTATTCCTACTACAGATTTTATTTTAAACATGATTATATTGCATGACATGTTTGAGCTGAATGGATGGAATTACTGATTACAATTTTTAAATACCATATCACTCTCCCCCTTTCTAAAAGAAATTTAAGTTTCTTATGAAGAGTTCTAAAAAATAGTATCTAATTTTAGCATATGTGTGTATAATTGTAAAAATACTTCGGAACTATGTGCCATATTACTTCCCTAAACACTTTTGCATATACTGTAATATTTAGCCCTGTGACAACCACTTTCATACTCTTCCTAGTAGGGAATTAATGTCTAACCAAATGACTGTCGCCTAAAGTTTCTTGGGTGTCACTCATTAACATCGCTGTCCTCAATATTATGTTTATCTTCTGTCTCCAGTTATATCCCTTTCCATGGTCAGAAATCCAAAATGGAATTCATTAGCACCCTGAAACTTTTTCTTTTCACAGGCTGCTGATTTTAAAGGGCCTCTACCAAATAGTAAAGAAAAAACAAACAAAAAAAACCCAAAAAGCACACAAATATAGAAATGACAAAAAAACATAACAGAAGTCTCATTTACACATTGCTGGTTTCTGATTCAGTTACAGCTAATGAGAACTCAGCCCCAATAAGATTCCAAAATGCCACTTTGAAGAATGGACAGTCAGCTCTCACCTGCTTCCTGTTTCCCTGGAATTTTCACATTCTAGTTTCTGGCCTCATTCCACATGGGGGCGCCATCAAATGAGCCCCCAGAGACGCTCCCTTCTAGATGTCCAAGCCCTCTGTTTCCCTGGATAGTGAGTGATGATAGAATTCCATCTGCCTCAGTTGCCCTAAAAAGAGACAAGAGGTTGTAACCACCTTCGGGTCAGTGAAGGAGAACAGCCAGCCTCAGAGAGCCCCTCGCGGTGCGAGCAGTGGTGGTAAAAATGAGACAACCTCATAGAAACATAAGCGGAGGGAAATGCCATGAGCAGCTTGGCTTCCACCCATCTCTCCACCAAGCTGCTGCTTCCATGACGATGGGTTTCTAGATTTGGTTTTAGTAAAGGAAAAGGTTGCCTTTGTAAGTTGACACATGAAGGGAGAAAGAGAACCTCAGAAAGGTGAGTAACTTTCATATAAGCATGAATTGATAAAGCCTGAATTTGAATCCATGTACGTTGAATGGGAAGGCCCTTTTCTCAGCTTCAGGTCACAGTGCTCTTGTCAAGAGGACATAGCCACCAGCTAACTGTGGGTCAAGAGGACATAGCCACCAGCTAAGAGCTTTAGCTTAGAAAATATCTTCAATGAAGAGCTATCCACAGAAAGAGGAAATTAACTAAAATTTGGCTTAAAAAAATTAAAAAGTAGCCCAACCGGTGTGTCTCAGTGGTTGAGCATCGACCTATTAACCAGGAGGTCATAGTTTGATTCCCAATCAGGGCACATGTCCCGGTTTCGGGCTTGATCCCCAGTAGGGGGCATGCAGGAGGCAGCCGATCAATGACTCTCATCATTGATGTTTATATCTCTCTCTTCCTCTCCCTCCCTCTCTGAAATCAATAAAGACATATTTAAAAAAAATAAAGTATAATAAGAAATGATGAGCATGAGACATACAGTAAAATATATCATCTCATTAAAAAATACCCCTACATATTAGCATCTTCCTCTAAATTCTTAATCTGACCTTTTCTGAAGACCATACAAATGTCATATATCTCGTCAATTCTCCTTATTTGCAGTAATTCTGGTCTATAAAATTTCCTGGAATACTAAACCGTTGCTCCTAGGGGAAATACAGGATTTGGTTCCTATAAGCTTCATCACATTTTTAATCAGCCAATTGGTATATAATCTTGTTTAGTGTATGTTTCTGTGTAAAGGTACCTTACTGGATATTATTGTTGACTGATGAGCATTGAACTCAGAGTCAATAGCTTACTAACTCTTGTTTGAACAGAACTTACCTAACACCCATATTTTCTCCAGAAAGCTGTCTTTCACTTAGAAATGGCAGACAGCTCTTCATCTCTGGACTTGGGGTTCATTTTAAACATTGATTCCCAACAAAAAAGCAAAAAAAAATGTGACACTAAACTCACCACAGAAGAGACACATTTATAGTGTGAGGGCTGATACAAGATTGCTTTTTGGGGTGACTCAAATTTGTGGCCATGAATGACTACAAAGCACTGTGATTATTGATTTTTGGGTAACAAATAAAATTTAGTGAGTAAGGGAATTCACAAACAGCACCTGCCAACAATGAGAAACAACTGTAAATGCAAACAAAGAACCCCAAACCAGTTTTAATCCTGTGGCGGGTTTCATTCCTATCCACACTGAGACATCAATGGACTTCATCTTTATCTTGGGAAACTTGGTGACCAGTGATTAGTGTAATGACTAACTTTGCTTCAGTCTGTACCATTTCAAATTGACGATGTGTTTTCTACTAAAGTTCTAAAGATATACTAATTGAAATGTAATGAATATTAAAATCATTGTGTCACAAAATTAAATCACTCGGAGGAATAGCGAAATGAATGTTAATAATGTATCATAGTAGGGCCAAGATTGGAAAAGGGAAAGAATTGGAAGATGGTTTTGCATGTATGCCAGACTTTCATTTCAACATAACTGTTGCTGTCATGTCCTCCCACGAGTTTTTTCATACCAAGTGCTACAATCCCACGCAGTCCACATGATGCTCAGCGCTATTAACTGAAGTGACAGAAAAATAAGTGAGAACAGCAGGGTTATATTTCCCAATGATTTGGAATTTGTACTTAGAAAACAAGTAGTGAGAAGCATGTAACAGAGAAGTCTGGAGCACAGTAAGCACTGGTGAGTTGGTAAATGGTAGCCTTCAGAAAAAATTTATTATCACCCTGGCTGGTGTTGCGAAGTGGTTAGAACATCAGCCCAGGCACTGAAGGATCTGCAGTTCAATTCCCAGTCAAGGGCCTGTACCTGAGTTGCAGGTCAATACCCAAGCTTGGTCATGGGAATGTGTGGGAGGCAACCAATCTCACATCGATATTTCTCTCCCTCCCTCCCTTCCTCTGTTCCACTCTATCAAAAAAATAATTTATTATCAACTGGGCTTTTTTTTTTCCCCATCAAAAGTCCATGTAAAATGAACATTGCTACAAATTATACATTCTGGCTCTCTTTGATAGTCTATGGATTGTTGTGTGCTTGATTTATCTAGAAGAGTTTTGGTATCTGTTTAAAGGAAAGATGATGTGTATTAAGCGGTATATAGGTGAAGGGCAGTGATAAAGTTAACTATATTGTGTGATACAAACTGATGCTATGAAAGCTAATAATACTGGAAACGGTTCAGCCCTGGGATTGTAGCCTACTCTGTTTGAGTTGCTCCAGGTCTAACAGGAATCTCTCTACCTTCAGGCCCATGAAATTTGAAGTTCAAGAAAATTGAATCCAAGTATATAGCAAAGCCATTCTTCTCACAATTTTTTTAACCAATGAATATTATGTGGGAAATTGATTCCATATGTTTTCAAGTCACTTATGCAAGTTGAATAATTAAAATGTTTACTAGTAAGAGCTGCCTGATGTCTTTTAAGTCAGGAAATTATCTTATGCCAAGCAGACAAACTTAAACACCAAAAGGTCAAGCCAAGCTTGAAATTTTGCAACATCCCCAAGTATAATTATTCTAAAAACACTTAAATGATTGCTAGTTCCCCCTGCTGATTATCATATGGTAGTAAAATAAGGAATTCCTTTGTTCCCTTTTATGTTTGAAAAATCTTTGCTGTCTTTCTAAAGTTACCTCCAAGTTATGTTGGATTAGAGCCTAGACTATTAATGACATTTGCAATAAGATCTTGTCCGCTCGTAAAAAGAAAATCATTAAAGTAATGAATGTGTGTGATTCATGTCTAATTAAAAATAAAGCATAATAATAAAGATACATTTTGCTTCAATCATATCTAAATAATTCTAAGAGTTGCAATTACTGTTCCCATTTTGTAGATTTAGAAATCAAGGCCCAGATAGATTAAGTAGCCTGTGAAAGCACATCCTAATTGAATAAGTTAAACTTTGTTGACACACTTTAGAAATACTTGATGAAAAGCATGAATAAAGGAGATAGGAAATACATTTAGTTCTAATGAAATACTAACCCAAAGTTAATCTGTTAACTTTTTTGTGTATGGTAGCAAGAGGAGAAGACTTGAGGAAAAATATGAAATGAGGAATACTCATACATTTACAGTATTTGTAGCATAAAGATGAGTAAATTTGGGGCTGGAAATCCTACATTCAAATTCTAATTCTTCTGCTTATTGTTAGCTCTGTGACCTTGGGCAAGTCACTGGATCTCCCTTATTAAGTGGGAATAATGAGACTTTATAGTTTTGTGAAGATAAAATATCATTTTAAGAGTGTTTTATTATTTAAAAATTACTATGTGCATGTAAAATAATAATGATGATTACAAAACTATAGAAACAATGGGGAGATCCTACCTATAATGAAATTGAATATCATCGAATTTGAAGCTGTTATTTATTTATTGTACTTGTTAAATATTACAGTTTAACTTTTCCTCATCCTTACTGTGGAATATAAGTTTACCAAATTATAAGACGTAAATTATGTCAGAAAAAGTATAAAAATCTTTACTTATGTCTCAGTCGTTGCATCATTTTTGCAAAAAGGGATAGCCCTTGCTTTACTTTGCATGCTCTAAATTTAATCCTTCTTTAATACCTTAGAAAAGTAGTAATTAATTTAATAAGATGGGCAATAGCCTTTCAAATAAAAAATTTAGAAGGAAAAAAGAAAGAAAATAAGTTATCCAGTTGGAAACAAGCTGATACCTGCCAGGAGGATCCAGGGAAAGCTCCCTATTGCTGTGTGCATTGTGTTTATGCTATAATTAAAAATGGATTAGAAAGAACTAGAGCATAGCACCTCTGATTGCTGCTTGCCTTCACACTCAACGTTAGCCAGTGGCACTCAACTAAGCCCAAACAATCTAGCCTGGTCTGTGGGCTAGGAGTGCTTTGACAAAAGGTGGACAGTTAGTTCCCTTCTCTGAGACAGTTCCAATAAAATAAAGGAAGGGGGGAGTTAATTTTTTTTAAAGACAGAAATGCCATATGTCACTAAGGAACTTGAGACATTCCCTCCTCCCTCCTTCTCTTAATGTGATGGCTTCCTCCCTCCTTCTCTTAATGTGATGGCTTGAGCTTTAGAATTGGTAATTCTGAATACATTGACTCTTTTTACATGCCCTGTTGAGAACATATGACACTGTATGGGGGGGCCCTGCTAAACTTTTTAAAGTCCCGGGAATGTGGGACCTTTTTCTCAGCTGATAAAGGGCGAGTTACCTACCTTTTCTCTGAATAGGAAGGCTACCTCTCTGTTCTTTGTCCTCTCCCACCTCCCCTTCTTTCAAAATGAGTTCCTTTGTGTCTACCCAGAAATGGGGCTTTGTGGCAATTAAAAGATTCCAAGGTGGCAGAGGCTCATGCCCCAGCAGAGCAGGATTCCAGCTTTCCATGGTGACACCCAACTTCCCTTCTCCACACCTCCTTCTCGTCCACCAAGACAATTCTAATCCTACCTCTGCGGTTACTCTGAAAAGGCTTCCAGTCCAGCTATCAGAAAGAATCTTTCTTAAGCAAATATTTGCCAACGTCTATTTTCCTCTTTAGGGGAGTGAGCAAAGGAAGGGCTCGAGTCTCTTAATCCCCTTGGGTCTCCCTAGTGCAGATGGTGACAGACTGTAGGCCAGGCTGCTGGTGCTGGAGCCCACCTGTGCCGGGACTGACACTTGGCTCCATGGGCTCAAACCTTCAGTGGCTTGATCAGCTACTCATCACAGGGGTGATGATTTGTCCTTATTGCAACCACTGTAATTCTCTTTCTCTGTATGGCAGAAATCCAGGAACATTCCATGAGGGTTACGACATTTTCCGTTTACAATAATGGGCTTTACCTTTCTCTTGGTTCCATGAACTCTTTAAATGTCAAAGTGATTCACATGGGAGGAATTGATCCTACACTCTTCGGTGAAAAGCTCAAAGATCTATAAGCTGTTTTTTATTTTTCATGAAATGTCCTGATGCTTATCTTTTGAGGAATAATGCACTCCCTGCTTATCATCATATTATCAGTCTGCCTGTAGCCAAGCAGTTGGATAAAAAGGCACAAGGAATGTACAATATTTGGAGAAATTATTTTCTAGAGCTCTCACTTTTCCTACCTGCCTCAGAATCCCGTGAACGATTGTGAAGAACTTCCCAAGAGTTAATTCTCTGTGTCCTTAGCAGATATTTCACTAACCATGTCTTAATTTGAGGATAGTTGGCAGCAGTATCAGACCAAAAGCAATCTGCCTTCCACAATCTGACTATATTTCCCATAAACATTAATGTGTGGAGGGTCATTCCTTTGAGATGCCTATTTACCCCACCTGAATTCTGAACCACATCTTAAATTACAAAAGAGCAAGTCAGAATATATACACACATATGAAAAAGAACAGAGCGACATTAACATCTTGAGAAAGAACATAATAAGCATTTGAAAATCCATTCACAACTATTTACTGAGAACTTTCTCTGCTAATACTATCCAGGCCCCTAGCAGGGGCCAACTCCCCCACTTAGGATCTAGATCAGATCCACTCTTGTCTACTTAAGGATATCATCCCAGCAGTTTTTCTCTGTCTTGCTAACATCATCAACATTCCCATCTCTTCTGGATCTTTCTCATCTACCTGAAAACATGCTGTTATTATTCTTCCATCTTAAAAAGCCCTCTTTGGACCAGTGGCACCCCAGTTAATGCTCCATTTCTCCTCCATGTAAGACAGAGTCCTTGGAAATGTTGAGTATATTTGCAGCCTCTAACTTCTCCCACTCTATCTTGAACTTACTCCAACCAGTCTTTTGCCCCCAGCCCCCACTCCAAAAATGACTACTCTTGTCAAAGTCACTAATGATCCTCCTGTTGCTAAATCTAAAGGTCAATTCTTAATCTTTATTTCACTTAACTTAGTAGCATTTGACACTATTGGATCTGAAAAGTATGAGTTGCAGTTATGGTACAAGATTTTTAAGAGCCGCAGCTTCTACTACCTCTTATTAATTTATGACCCCCAGATCTACAAGTCCAAACCTGATATTTGTTGAGAGTATGGATAGATGAATGAATTAATTTTCTTTCCTACAATTCATCTTAGGTGTTTGACCAACAGCATTATTAAATGTGAGGGAAAAGTGGAGTATATAGTCTCTGCTCATTTAACTTCTTTCAGAATTATGTCCTTGTTACAGCTTTATTGATAAGATTCTGAAAAGTGAAGTTACCTCATTCACAAAATAAAAAACACTACAATTTTCTCCTTAGGCTTCATAAACAGTGAAAGTTATACTGTATAGTCTGCCATGCCAATTCTGTAGTATTAATCTATGGAAAGAATACATTTTGATGCCAATAATCAGCAGTACATTTCCAGCCCGTGACTAAAGATGTTTAATTAAATTGAATTATTGATCTAAGTTATTTACTACACAATGGCTGAAGTTAACCAGGTTTATGACCTTTCTGTATCTGTGATTTCATGAGAGAATCACAAAATATTTTTCTCATGCATTTGTTTTCCAGCATGACCACTGCCTCTCCCACCCAACATCCTGCTCTGGGCCTGGTGCTGAGCTCATATGATTGACCTGCATTCTAACAACCAGGAAGCGTGGTGCCCAGAGGGTTCCCAGCCTGTCTGATCCTGCCCCAATGCTTGGTAACCAAGTACTGCTTTACTGATTGCGGTCTACTCACTCCATACTTCCTGGTTCCTGATCCTGGCTGCAAACTGGTTTTTAAAATATTCCTAAACTTTTGCTCTAGGAAATGAACTTCCTGTAATCAGAGGACTCTGATAGTAAGGTGTTTAATTTCCTTATTAATGCAGAAATGAAACTATAGACCAGAGTTTTAGTATGGATTATTCCTATGGCTGTGGATGTGTGTGTCAGTAAAATAGACAGTACCCTATATCTTTTATCCTAGTAAACCCCCTCCCTTTACCAACTGCAATTTACCCTTGTCCAGAGTGATTTAGTTTGGTGTTGGTAATCCCTGCATTATAGGAGATTATTATCTGTGACGTAATGCACTTGCTTCCTGGTTAAGAATGATACAGCAGGAAGAATATGAGTAGGGATGTGAGGAAAGGAATCTATATTACTGTGTACAGAGTGATTTATAATAATATGGTAGTTTGATATGACAACCACTTTTTATAAATGTAATTTTTCATATCAATAAGCAATAAGACCAACAAGAAGAAGAGGGAAGAGAAGAAAGAGAAGAAGAAAAGGAAGGCAGGAAATAAGAAAGGGAGGAAGGAAGGAAGGAAGGAAGGAAGGAAGGAAGGAAGGAAGGAAGGAAATCAGGAAGGGAGGAAAAGGGAGAGAGGAATGGAGAGAGGGAAGAAAGGAGGGAAGGAAGGAAGGAGAGCAGACAGGAAGGAAGAATAAAAGGTAGTGATAGAGAGAAGGAAGAGTAAAAAGGGAAGGAAGGCAGGAGGGGCAGGCAGAATAAGAGAGAGAGATAGAAATTATTTTCTTCTCATAAAACCCATTAATAAAATATTTCAGAAAATTTGGAAATTTATTTAGAGAATTTAGTGTTCACCCTGTAGAGATTGTTTAACTCAAGTGGGTCCTAATGAAGTACCAACTAAAAATTATCTTGAATTTGTTGCATAGAGAGGTATAAATTAAGTGAAATTGATTAAGCTCCTAAGAATTCTTAATATGATAAAGAAATCACACCAGGCCTTGAGTGCATGTCCTGTTTTATGAGTGTTTTCAAAAGGGGATGATTTATTGTGGCAGGAATAAAATAATACAGCAGGCATTGTTTTCTTTCTGGTTCTGCCTGCTGGTACACCCTATGACCTTATGTTATCTATCCATGCTCTTGTTTCCATTTATGAAAAACAGCAATCCTGTAACTTAATTTATTTTATATAAACTTGGGTACCTTTGAAGCATTTATGATAACAGAAATATCAATGGCAATAATATCAGGATAGTTCTTTTTTTTTAAAATATATTTTATTGATTTTTCACAGAGAGGAAGGGAGAGAGAGATAGAGAGTTAGAAACATCGATGCGAGAGAAACATCGATCAGCTGCCTCCTGCACATCTCCCACCGGGGACGTGCCCGCAACCCAGGTACATGCCCTTGACCGGAATCGAACCCGGGACCCTTGAGTCCGCAGGCCGACGCTCTATCCACTGAGCCAAACCGGTTTCGGCAGGATAGTTCTTTATTTAAAGAAAAACTTTTTTAAAATATATTTTATTGATTTTTTTATAGAGAGGAAGGAAGAGAGTTAGAAACATCGATAAGAGAGAAACATGGATCAGCTGCCTCCTGCACACCCTCTACTGGGGATGTGCCCACAACCAAGGTACATGCCCTTGACTGGAATCAAACCTGGGACCCTTCAGTCTGCAGGCCGATGCTCTATCCACTGAGCCAAACTGGGTAGGGCAAGAAAAACTATTTTAATATTTTTATCAGTATCTCCTGGTAAGACATTCACATAACAAAATCCCTGATTGTAGCACTTGTTGGTGTGCATATATCGGAATTCTCAGAAGAGAAGCCAACGATTGACTCAGCTGAAAGATTGATCCCTACTGCTGGATCCTCCCATTTGGAATAATGTTCCAGACAATTTGTACTACCACTCCCTATACTGAACAAACACATTAATTCTGTTTTAATTATGTGCCAATATGTCCTTTATGTGAAATTCCCAGATATGTACGATAGAAAGTCTTTGGGAGTTATTTTAGGGGAGTCAAGGTTTAGTCTCCATAGCTGAATTCTTGGAAAACCAATCTTGTGTCTAACATGGTCCCTCTAATGAACAGCTGAGGGTGTAAAAAAAAAAAAAGTTAGACCAAGGAAATACTCGCCAAAAATAGGTCTAAACTAGACATTTGTTTCAGGCTTCACACATCTGCTTCCCAGTATTGAGTTAAGCCTGGGAATGGGGAGGATATGCTGGTTTGGAAGTGCTTAAGTAAAGTTGTTATTTCCAGTTCTACAAAATGGGGATCAAGGATTAATCAAAATGTTTTGTTACTGAATGCTGGTGTGTGTGTGTGTGTGTGTGTGTGTGTGTGTGTGTGTGTGCAAATCTTGATAAAATTTTAATCTGAATTAGCAGACTTTTTCTGTCAATAAATATTTAAAACATTACATTCTATGAGTTACATTTATATTAGTTCTCCTTCCTTGATATTGGAATAATTCCTCATATTTCATACCCAATTAAGAAAAGTATATCTAGACTCTGAGTCGTGATGCAATAACTTCTTGAATGCCCTGGAATGTGGTGACCCTTGTTTTAATAGACTCACATATGCACTATGTGGATTTTCATGTCTCTATTGTGTTTCATGGTGTTTTGGATCCCTTGCTGAAAAGAATCCACACTTCCAAAACAGAGCTTCAGCAATCATGTGCCTAGATTAATCTGTCATCACCACGTCAACACCCTTTGCGGCAAAAAGTTCAGAAATCCAGCTTTCCTGGCTTGTGAACAACTCTTTGGATACAGAAAAGACAGGCAGCCTAGGTTAGGCCCCTAGGTCACATATTGCAGAGAAGAAATCAAGTTTATCAGATAAACTCAAATCAGGGAAAGTTAAAATGATTTTGAAGGAAATACATCTTGGGGAGTTTCTGTACGAATAACACAGGGCTCTGTCATCAACAAGGTGTAAGTCATTCAGAATGAGGATTCTGAGAGAGATGACTCACGTCTCTTGGATAAATGAACATAAAAGCAATTAGCAGGGTGTGAGTTATTTGGTTTCTAAATGTCCTGACAGTTATGACAACCAAATTTAGATTTTTATCTGCCCAATGCTGGTTTAAGTCAGCATTAAATTAACTCTCTTAGAGTCACTCAGAAACTTTTTTTTCAAAAAACTCTTTTTAAATACTTATGGTTACACTTCCTGTTTAAGGAAAGAGAACACGACGAAACTATATGATTCCAATAAGGAGATGTGTCATCCCAGTGAGCATGTCCAGTGTAATGTGGAACTTCACGACTTATGATGGACAGCAAAGTACCTGCTCAGCACACGCCACACACATGATAAACTGAGCACTGCTAAATGTAATTGCTCTGAATTCTGCAAAGGACACTTCACATACTCAAGGCTGCCTCATTTCCTTGCTCAAGTGAAATTGATAACCTAAGATGCACACATTGACACAGGCAGAGAGAACCGAGGACCATGAGGAGATTAAGAAATTAATCATATCCCAGTGATTTATTCCTTGGTTCATCTGAGTGTTTACATAACAGTATGGGAGGCAGACAGAAGACTGCTGATTAAAAGGAAAGTGGTGGGAATATGACTGAGCAGCATCCAAATATGGGCCCTGTAAATTTCTAGTCGGATAACCTCAAGCAATTTAATTTAACACGTCCCTCCCATGACTCAGTTTCTTATCTCGTAGATCTATTTTGAGTATTAAATGCAATGATGCTTAGTAGGTTATAAGCTTCTTGAAAAGAGGGTCCACGTTCAACAGTCTAGTTCACTGGTAGATCTCTGGTATCCAGCATAATGTCTAGTACATAGTAGATGCTCAGTAAATGTTAGATGCGTGATTATTAAAATGTTTACCATAGTCCCAGGCACAATGTAAGTAAATATAATGATAGTGATAATGATCACATTTCTTAGGAAACCCTTCAATATTTTCCCAACACACTTAGAATAACTTGCAAACTCCTCTAAGGCCCTATGTGATTTGACTTGTTTCTATCCTTGCAGCTTCATTCTAAATTAACTTCTCTTCTACCTTCAGCCACACGTTTCTCCTTTGCTGTCTTAAATAAACCAAACTTCTTCCTATATCAGGACCTTTGTGTGTACTTCTCTCACTGTGCTCTTGCCTTTTCCATTCTGCATCCAGTTCTTCCCAGCATTTGGTGCTTCTGATCAAGAGCTATCTAGGCAGAGCCCACCAGCAGATGCTTTGCTGTAAAATCACAGGAGCCATACCCATAGATTTCTACATCAGCCTACTTCATGGTCCACAGAACCATGTGGCCATGCTTAACTTCCTGAAAACTCAACTGGTCTACTCATGCCAGGATTGAACAGTGACATCTTTCTGATCGTTTTCAGACCTTTATTACCTCAGGTTCCATAATTGTATAAGGTGTAATTCTACAATAATTTTTTTATACTATAATATCATAGTTGTTCTGCATCCCTGATTATATACTAATTGCTGATGTCATTTGTAACGGAAGCTTTAAAGTTCCAGGGCAAAAGAAAGTTAAAGATGAGTATCTGGAATTGGTTTTCTGATCTTATTAGATTTGAATGCTAGTGATAAAGGAGATACCAGGAATCCATCGACAGTTATTTAGATGTTTACTTTCAATGCCTGTATCAAGTACCTACAAGAGACAAGTCTTGAGGAAGATCAAGTTTCTGCTATAGAATATTCTAGTGAAAATAACTGTATAATGGGATATATTACTTGTTTTTAAATGTTCTGGACAAATTTGGGGAAAAATGATGTGGTTAGAGTTTTAAATTCCCAGCTAAGCAAATCAGATTAGGTTGGAAGGAAATAATGTTGAATCAAGTTGAATTTGTTAAAAGGGTATACTATGTAGAGATTCTGGGTTCATGGAGATGCCTTGAGCAGTGAAGAAAAAGTCTAATAATTTGTTTGACTGGTTGACGGGAACCTAGAGCCAAAGTTAACTTACACTCAATACAACTGTAATGCTAGAACTTTCTCAGTATACTGTAGATAAGGTATCCGAAGGCTTAGAGAGATTGGAACGCTAGAGTGTGTTTATTATATAAGACCTGCTCACACACCCCTTAACCTTGGGAAGGTCCAGAGGACATTCCCTATCCCAGGGCTGGGCAAGGTTGCAAGAAATATATTCATGAGGAGAGCTCTGGCTTCTTTATGGGGATGTTTTCTACAGGCCAAGAATGATAGGGGAATGCTTGCCATGAAACTAAACACCTGGAATTCAATGGAGAAAATGGAATTGCTAGATGGCAACAGATAGTGATTGCTTATCATTACCAAAGACAATGTGGATACCATGAATACAGTTGGCAGCAGAGACACTGTAGAAATCAGGATGACTTAGCCAATATAGATCTTTGATATTGGCTAGATGATAATGATGATGATCCTAACATTGAAATCAATGACCAGCTACTAAAGTTTTATTTAATAAAGTAGAACAGAAGTCTGATGTGAGTCACCACAGCAAAGAGTGATGACCAGTCCTTCAACCAATTCCCAGACTTGGGCTGGTTAATAGAGTCAGAGTTGCTTGAACAAAGGGGAGTCCAGATTCCTTTGAGGAAGAACCCTGTTCTATAGCCCAAAATTTACAGGATATTTTCCCTTCTAGCATTCTTCAATGGGAACTGAAAATACTCACCAGCATGAATATTCATTGGGAAAGGGTAAAGGATCCAATTATTTAGGGATTACTAGACACTGTCTCTGAAATGACATTCATTCCTGGAAACTCAAACATTACTATGGTTCACCACTCAAAACAGGGGCTTAGGGGGGTCAGATAATTGATAAAATGTTGGCTTGGACCCAGAGTGTCCCCAAATGCAATGAGCTCCACATGTCCACAAATGCTCCCTGGGAAGTCGCCCCCCGCCCCAACCCTCCATTTCAGGATATATAGTTGGAATGGATGTGCTTGGCAAATTTTGAAATCCTCACATTGCTATTATGGCAGGAAAGGCCACATGGAAGCCATTGCAACTGCCTCTGCATACAAAGATAGTAAACCATGAGCAATACCACAGGACTGCAGATCACAGCGATACTACCAAGTACCTGAAAGGTGCACAGATTTACCAATAGAGTAAGCTCCTTGAAGGCACAATCTAGGTGTTGTTTCTTATTAAATCACAAGGGCAGGCAGTCAATAAATGTTTGTTGATTTTTTTAAAAAGAATTACCTTTAGGTTTTTCTTTTCTATTGTCATCTATTAATGTGCTAAGAATTAAATCAATTTTGAATTGGGAGAAACAGATTTTAATCCTCTTATTTTAAAGATAAACAGAGGTTTAGTACTTACTCAAATTTAAACAACTACATTAGGAAGGACAAGCATTAGAATTCAGGTCTCTTGGCTCTTAGTCCCTGCTTTGTCTTCCCCAGTATGTAGCTTAATTGCAATGAAAATAACTTGCCCTTTGAAAAGTAATGTATACATTTCAACATGTCACATGTGCTATCTTACTTAATCCTTTCAAGAACTCTCTGAGGTGAGCAGGGCAATTATTTCATCTTTCAAATAAAGGAGTAGAGAAAAAAATCAAGTTACTTATCCAAGGTATATATTTTTCATGTAAACATAAAACAAATTTTCCTTTTATATTTTTAAAAGGATATTATAAAAGCGATTTGTATTCTTTTTTGTCTTGCACATGGCTGAATTTGTTGAATGTGTGAATTAGTGTATTTGTGGATAATAGACTAAGAATCGCTTATTTCACTGTATTCATGATGAATGTGTGACATCAAAGAATCCACCTGACTCTAATGGCCAGCGTAGATGGTAAGGACAGTGACAGTCATTATTATGAAAGACTTTTGTAATGGGCAATCAAAAGATTATCGAGTGTCATTTCAGTAGACTACTGAGTGTTGTCTAGATAGCATAGTATCTCCGGGGCTTGTCTAATTCCAGGGAGTGTGATCATTTGATTGTCTCTGGTTGGTGTGTTGAGCAATTCTGTAGAGATGGAAGTTAGCTTGTGGGAGGCAGATGGTCATGCAGGTGTTTCAAGACCATAGTGAAGCAAATAAGTCCTGTCCTGCAAGTGGGGAGAATTTTATACCCAACATGCCATTTGGGGGGGGGGTTTGGAAAGAGCTGGGTAACTTTGGGCAAGTGTTTTAAACATAAAAGCCTATGTTATAAGAAGTACTGTTTCTGCTGAAGACTGTGTCGTGTGGGACAATCCAACAAAATGGACAACTTCCTCAAATGTTTTACTTTCAAAAATGGCTGCATTCAAATGACAGGTAGTGTGATATGAGGAAAAGAATGGTGAAAAAATACCTGGACCCTACTTCTGGCCCTGGGTACCACTAGCTACTTGACCTTCTGAACATACGTAACCTCAGAGTCTGCAGTCCTTCATTGGTGCTATGAACTCCATAACCACTCCCCTTTCCTCACAGGGTTGTACTCTGGGAAGCATTTTACCAACTGCATGAAAACCAAAGATGTTACCACATCAAGGACTGCTTTGTATACTTTCTTCTCACTCCGTACTTTTCAATGCAGAAATTATAAACTTTGCAAAATTTTTGCAATGTTTAGGGTCTGCCTCAATCTCTGTGTTATTGACTCTGATAGCACAGACTCTGATAGCACAGACCATGCCTGCCTTCCTTCTTTCCTTCCTTCCTTCCTTCCTTCCTTCCTTCCTTCCTTCCTTCCTTCCTTCCTTCCTTTTTTTTTCATTAGTTTTCTATTACCTAGCAAAATAATACCTGGCACTTAGAATCTATTCAATAAGTTGTTGAGTAAGTTGTTGAGTAAGAAAGTTAGTGAATGAATAAATGAATGAATGAATGAATGAATGAATGACCCTCACTGCCCCCCCCCCCGACTGCATTGCTTTTTCTAGTAGAAATGCACAAGTTAACTGAAACAGGTGAAAGAGTTTGTTTAGGAAAACAAAACTCATCACATTCCCCAGACTTAGAGCAGTAATTTCTTAGAGGTTGAGAATCTTCCCCCTCCTCCAACTGGGGTTAGGAATTCCATTAGTGACAGGGATACCATAATCCACCAAAGCCAGGGTATCTCAGCTGTGCAGTAAAATACTTCCAGGATTTGCTCAGCCCTGTAGCCTAATGGGTTTCTGGACAGTCAGGAGCATCTTCCTTCAGAATTTTTCTTTTAGGTCCAGCCAGAACATTTAGAAAAGTTAGGGACTTTCAGAATGTCAAGCAAGCAGCCTCTTTTGAAGCACAGGCTTCACTGTTCTTTTATTATAATGACAAACATTTACGTACCAATAGGATAATGGGATCATTTGCATTAACAAATGAAACCAAAGCAAACCAAAACCCAAAGGCTTTTCTTGCCCTTTCTTCATGTTGATGGCATGGATTTTGTGGTGACCTGATCTGTACTCAGGACTACACTTGGCATCTTTGAACACAAGTTCGATGGTTAATCACTTATTCCCTGATGTCCTTTCATTACATTCCTGTGCTTGTATAAGCATCTTTCCCTGTACGTCACATTAAGGGTATATAGCAATTCTAAAATTAAATAATAAAGACCCTATAAACCAAGTTCTAGCTCCAAATAGTAAATTTGAAAAATATTGGATTTTCTTTTCATTTTTTAACAAAGAGGAAGTAATGACTTTTTGAGTCCAAAGAGATAGTGAAGACATCTTGAGAAATGATCCAAGCTCAAAAAGTAGCTCAAAATGCATCTATTTCTCTTGCCAAAGGTAAACGCACCTGCTTTACTTCAGGTGGGTAGTCCATAAATTGGTTGGCAAAAAGAAAGTGAATTTGGGAGATGGTTAGAATGAAGCATGGGAGACTGCCAGGGAAAGAAACTTGAGCGAATGTCACCATGTTACCTTGATTCCCCGCTTCCTCCTCCCTCTTCTCTGGCTATAGAATTCGTGCAGCTTTAATCAGCCCTATTTGTTCATTCTGTCACCAGATGGTGCCACACTTATGATGGTTCTGTGTGTAGCCCTCCTCCCTGGGCAGGCACAGAGCTGTGGTCTTGCTAGAACTCACAGTTAAGAGCATGACAGTGCTACCGGCTTATTTCCCATCAGCCTGTCTATATTTATGCCTCTCCTTGCCGTGTAGTGTTATTTTTTATTCTCCGTCCTCCAAGGCAGTTTCCTCTTATTTTGTTCCAATGAATTATTAAATATTACTCTGTGATAAAAAGTTCAAGAATTTCTTTTTCAAATTGTAATGTGCCTTCTCTAATTTTTGTGCCCTGATAAGATACGGTTTAATAGCCAATGCCAAACTGAAATTTATGCCATACTGGGTGTGTGATGGGAGTTTTGATAATCTCTACCTCCATAGTTATTAAGGACAAATATGGGAAAATAAAAATTGCATAAGGTCAATGGCATATTGGAGTTTATTAGTTCTGTCAAAACTTTTTTCAAGGAGTCACTATATCAGTAGTTTTTTGTTTTGTTTTTTAAATCCTCACCCATGGGTATTTTTTGCATTGATTTCAAGAGAAAGTGGAAGGGACAGAGGAGAGAGAGAGAGAGAGAGAGAGAGAGAGAGAGAGAGAGAGAGAAAGGAGGGAAGAGGGGGAAAGAAAAAGAAAGAGAAACATCAATGTGAGAGACACATCAGTTGGTTGCCTCCCACACAGCACACACCCCCCTGTCAGAGCTGGGGAATCTGCTACCAATGTAAGGTGCCCTTGACTGGGAATTGAACCCACGACCCCTTCATCCATGTGCCGATGCTCCAACCACTGAGCAAAACCAGCCCGGGCATATCAGTAGTTTTTGTTGATGTCATAAAATGTAGGATATGCTCATTAAGAGAAATATAACGATAAAATAAATAAAATTCAGCACAATGAATGCAGGCTAAGTGCATTAAAAGAAATATAACTATGAAATAAATAAAATTAAACAAAACATAGCAAAGAGAATAGCCCGCACAAAATAAATTATGTGATTTCGATGTAATGTACACAAGCAGAAAATACATCAAGGAACACTTTGGTCTCTGAATTTTGTAGTCTAATATTCTGATTTCTTTGTCAAAGCTATAAATCATGAGCAGTAACCACAAGTTCCAACTGTTTTAAGTCAATTCTCATTTCAGATATTATGCCCTATAGTCTCTTAAGCCTATACACTCGGAATCTGAATGCCATCTATCCCCATTTCATTTTTGTCCAAACGCCCCTTGACAAGGCTTTTTCCTTACTGCTTTACACTTTCTCTTGTCCTCTTTCTTTTCTCAACCAGGATCACATATACCTGCTAAAGCACAACTCTTGCATTTCTCTTTACCATAACTGATTTTTCTGACTATAGAGGTTTTGGGTTTTTTCCCTTTGCCTTTCATGATCATAAAGAACTCTTAGGGAAAAGTGTACAGCTATAGCGGAGGCTATTTTAGAACTTCCCATGCTTAACACGGATTAATAAACATCAAGAACTAGTGCAGGAATCATCAGAGTATTTGATTATCCATAGTCATTGCTTGTCTTTCTTCCTATATTCCAGCAGCTGAACACTCAATCTTAAATATAATCCCTCTGTGAACACCCTGTTCCCATAGCTATGTTTTTATTTGTAGTAACCCAAATTGCAGTGGGTTCCGAATTACTTCTTTTTGTGAAAACTTTTATCACACTGGTCCCTATAGAGAAAATGGGTACAATGCAAGAAATAGTAGTTTCTCCTTTGGTAAAAAGGAGAAAAATTAGCATTTCTGTTAGCAGGCATTTATTTTTAGGTCACAAAGTATTCTAAGATCACCTGTAGAACAATGGCTTATGTAGGAGGAGAACTTCCCCTCCATACTATAGAGTAAGCTACATCAATGGCTCATGAAGCTATCAGCAAACCTTGAGTGTACTTCAGATGTGTACTAGCTGAGGATTACCTTACCAAGTTCTCATTTAAGGGTGAGGGGAAAATAAACAACAAATTTAAAAAACCCTTTCAGGATACATTATTTTTAATCTTTTTCAATTAAATAAAAGGGCAAGAGGAAGCTTGATGTAGCTATGAATTAATTTAAAAGTAACAAGAGTGAATGTGTGTTTGGTAGCACTAAATAATGTACAAAGATCACTCATGTGGGAAATAATTGTAACACATAATGGAACATGGCTTAAAGGATTAGACAGTTCTATAAGCATTAATGAAATAAGTAACCTGATAATAGAGGCAAAACAAAAAAGTACGGAGCACATAGTCCCTTTATGACTGTCATTTTGACATATTATTCCCAGTGGTGTGTATGTGCGGGGGGGTGTTTCCTTCTGACAGAGGAAAATATTTTGAGAATCTAAGTATCCTATCTAATAATAGACAAACATGGTAATTGACCGTACCTTTGCTACGCCTCCCGTTGGCTAATCAGTGTGATATGCAAATTAACCGCCAACAAAGATGGCGGTTAATTTGCATACATAGGCCCCAAATGGTGGAGCAAAGCCTGATGGCCCCAGCTGGTGGAGCAGTGAGGCCTGACATCCACGGGGCGGCGGAGCAGCGACGTTTCTGGGGCCGCTCCGCCAGACTCGCCAGAGCGAAGGCCTGGGCCCGGGTGCAGAGGCAAACCGGTGCCAGCAGCCAGGGGAAAGGAAGGCCTATTGCACAAATCTTTTCATGCAACAGGCCTCTAGTCCTATATAATAAAAGGCTAATATGCAAATCGACTGAACTGCAGAAAGACCAGTTGCTATGATGTGCACTGACCACCAGGGGGCAGATGCTCAATGTAGGAGCTGCCCCCTGGTGGTCAGTGCACTCCCACAGGGAGAGCACCGCTCAGCCAGAAGCTGGGCCCACGGCTGACAAGTGCAGCTGTGGTGGCAGAAGACTCTCCCGTGGCAGTGCTAAGCTGGCAGTTGGACATCCCCTGAGGGCTCCCGGACTGTGAGGAGGTGCAGGCTGGGCTGAGGGACCACCCGCCGAGTGCACAAATCTCGTGCACTAGGCCTCTAGTTATTAAATAGTAGCTTCCCTTATGGGATCCTAATGAAGGCTCACTTGGTCAGTAAGGGGGAGACATTGGTCACTCCATGGAGTGAGGCACAGAAGAACTAAATAAATCCAAATAGCCTGTCTCTCCCAACTTATCCCTCACAACTTGGATAAACATTGAATAAGGCCCTGGCCCTAAGTATAAATTAATTCATCACTTCGGAAAAAAATGACAGGTTCTAACATCAGTTAATTTTCACCAAACTGACTTGGGGAAATGGGGAAGGAATGCGTTGATACTGTTGCTAATGCAGTTTAACACCTAGTTTCAGGTTTTCTAGCTACTCATACTTTATCTGATGGATGATTTTTTTTAAAGGTAGGTACTTGCTGATCTAACTTTACGTGATCACTTTATTTTCAAAAGGATGTTTCTCTTCCTGACTGGAAGCTATATCATGAGAACATTGGTGATATTTTTGTATCCAATGATCAAGTTTCTCTGGCACATTTTTAGGCATGACCACTGCTTCCACAGATATATGAAAATTTGTTAACGGTAAAATAAACATGCTAGAAGGGATCTTAATATATGTATAGATATTTTAAAAGTCATATAATACTACTGAGTTTATAATAAAAACAGCAGAACGTTGATATATCCAATTCCATTTCACTTCCTTCTTGGCAACACTTTTAACTATACATTCTAGTATTTAAGTCTGTATTTCCAAGTGACATGCTTTATTAGTATTTCTTGATTCTTTAATCTTAGACATTATCTATGAATTTCATGTTATTAAAGATGAGAATTTAGCTCTGTACACCCCTGCCCTGTCACTCCTGCCACATTCCCTCCGACATTCACTCATACAATCTTCTTCCTATTCTGCCAATAGAGATATTTTACAATTTGGTGTTAAATAAATATTCAGAGCTTATATTACTGATATTATTATTATGGAAATATTATTTAGAGATGATAAATATAATGATAATTACAATTTGCTTTTTATACAGCTTTTTTGTTGTTGTTCCAGAAGTTTACATTTGCCTTTGTTTTTGTTTGGTTTCATATATACCAACCACTGATTAATCTCCCAACTTTTCCAATAAAGCTAAACTTCTCCATTTAATCTATTTTAAAAACTAAGTATCATTTCATTATTTGATTTATGCCTTTTGGAGCTTTGTTTTTACCCAGTTAAAATCTGGACTTTTCTGTGCAGCTATAAAAGGAAGGATTTCTTATCATTTGAGACAGAATGGAGGGACCTGGAGAGTATTATGCTAAGCGAAATAAGCCAGTCAAAGAAAGACAAAGATCACATGATCTCACTCATATGTGGAATCTAACGAACAAAATAAACTGATGAGCAAAATAGATCCAGAGACATAGAAGCATGGAATAGACTCAGAAGGAAGGTGGGGGTGGAAGCATGGTGGGGAGATATTTACCTGGGAACTTATATGCATGTATGTATAGCCCATGGACACAGACAAAAGAATGGTGAAGGCCTGGGAAGGGTAGGTGTGGGGTAGAGAGGGTCAATGGGAAAAAAGGGGGGACATTTGTATTATTTTCTATAATAAAGATATTTTTTTAAAAAAATCTGAACTTTTCATCTCTAGGCCTTCAATTCCACTATCTTTTAATTAATATTCTAAGGCTTCTTTTAATTAATATCCTAAGACTTTTCTTCACTTTTTCTGTTTTTCTTCCTCATGTTGGTAAAAATATGATCAAATAACTTCCTGAGAAATATTTATAAGAGATAAATATCTTAAATCATTGTCTGAAAATTGCTTTTATTTACTCTCACACTTGATTAGTAGTTGATTTGAGTATAAGCCTATAGTTTGGAAATTATTTTTTAGTCAAAACTTTGAATGAATTATGTCACTACCTTCTAGCTTCTATTAAGAAGATTGTGTTAATATGTTCTGATTGTTTTTCTACCTCTGAAAGCTTTTAGGATTTTTTTCTTCCTCCATGCTGACATTTCACAGGGATTCCCTTAGTATGGATCTTTTTCAAATCCTTGCATGAGATCTTGAGAGTCATATCAATGTAGGAATTCACATTATTTAGTTCTAGGAAATTTTCTACAGTTTTAACTTAGTCTCTCTCTCAAAACTCCCAATTTTGAAAATTATCTCCTTTGCTTTTAATTCAAATTTGTAAATCATTTTCCCTTAACTTTATTTTCACAACTTTTAATTTCTGCAATCATGTTTTTTGTTTTCTAAAATTTCTTTTATAATCTCCGGTTGTTTTATTTAAATACTAGAGGCCTGTTGCATGAAAAGATTCGTGCAATAGGCCTTCCCTTCCCCTGGCTGTGGCACCAGTTTTCCTCTGGCACCTGGGACCCAGGCCTTCGCCCTGGCCGGAGCCGCCTTCAAGCCTTCACTGCTCCGGCCGGAGCCTCCTTCAGTCTTCGCTCCACCGCTTCGCACCTATGTATGCAAATTTACCGCCATCTTTGTTGGCAGTTAATTTGCATATCTCGCTGATTAGCCAATGGGAGGTGTAGCGAAGGTATGGTCAATTACCATGTTTGTCTATTATTAGATAGGATTATGGGATCTTGTTCTTGTTTTATGAATATAATAGCTAATAATTTTTATGTTTCTTTTCTCCTATTTCATCTATTTTTTATTCTTTTAATTTTTGAGACTTTTTAAAAATATTTAATGATCCTTTGATGTTTGTTTGTGTGAAGTTCATTAATATGAAATATTATCCCTGATTTTTATTTCTACCTCTTACTCCATAACTAGTCCATCAATGAGTTCTATTGCCTCACCTCCATACTATATCCAAAATCCCACTACTTTCCATGCTATTCACTGCTATGATCCTGGTACTAGCCATCATGCCTTGCATTGATACCCCCCGAAATTCCTAAATCATCTCCCTTTTTCTGACTGTGCCCCTTTACAAACACCTCTTTATATAACCAGGACAATTCTCACCTCTCCTCTTTGCAAAGTTGTGTTGGTTTAATGAGGATCCTGAGTTTTTTCCATAGGTATTTTTGCTGTAAGGTGCTATAAAGTGTTTTGTTAAAGTTATAATATATAGTAAGTGTCTAATGAATGTTGAGATAATCTTAGAGATTGAGTTTCTTCATTATCTAACCAAGAAAATCTTTGTTTTCTAATTAATATTGTTGTATTTTTGATACTAGAAAACAACTTCTTCACCTTTATTTCTAAAATATAAGGTATATTTTAAAAACAAATTTTTATTTACTTATGAAATTTTGAAAATTTGCTACCTGTGAATCAGTGAATGTGAGTTGGGTGATATGCTTTAGATTCTTAGATGTGTGGGTTATTTTACATAATTACATTTTTAAAAGTTCATTGGCATTTTATTTTATTATTTTTAAGTATATTTTTATTGATTTCAGAGAAGAAGGGAGAGGGAGAGATAGAAACATCAATGATGAGAATCATTGATCAGCTACCTCCTTTACAGCCCCTACTGGTGATTGTGCCTGCAACCTGGGCCAGTTCCCTAACCAGGAATCAAACTGTGACCACTTGGTTCATAGATCAAGGCTCAATCACTGGATGGCAGCTCCCGCCCTGCCTGCAGTATGCAAATTAGCTCCCACCTCCGTGGCAGCACTAAGAATGTCCAACTAACGGTTTAGACCTGATCCCTTGGGGGCCTAAGCCTTTAGTCAGACATCCCCTGAGGGCTCCCTGGCTGCCAGAAGGATGTCTGACTGCAAGCTTAGGCCTGATCCCCCGGGGAGTGGGCCTAAGTTGACAGGTGGACATCCCTCAAGGGGTCCTGGACTGTGAATGGGTGCAGGCTGGGCTGAGCACCACCCCCTCCCCCCCCCCCGCCGAGGGCACAAATTTTTGTGCACGGGCCTCTAGTCATTAAATAATGAATAAAAATGCAAAAATATCCTTCAAGGTTGAGTTAAGCTACTGGAAATATTTGCGGTTATAGTTTTTGTTTCCTTCATTGAAAAATAGATTGTGTTTCACAGTTTTAAATCACAACAATTCCATTAGCATTCAGCTTCTGCTGTGAGAGGGTTTGGATCTTTGCCATAAAATGCCCTTTAAAGTGAAATCTGGCCAAGTTGTAGCCTAGGAGCAATAGTGGGGCAGAATTGATCTACTAAAATGAAATTGCCAGACTTGAGTGGTCTAGCAACCATAATGCATTATGCTGACTACATAGATTCCAAAGTTCTTTTTAATGCCTATAAAGCACTAATTTTTCATGTTCAGAGATGTTCACAAATAGTTTACCTAATTTCTTTCCCTTATTTTGGAAGCATGCAATAATACCAGATTATAAACCACAGCTAGAAAAAGATGCTTATTTCACATCCCCCAATTGTCCACCTAATCCAAATTTACAGGAAGTGTAGGTAGGGAATACATAGCCTGAACTGTAGCTTACAGAATTACCAACATTTTATGTCTCCCTACTAAGGGGGAGTTGAAAACATTCAGAGCTCAGTGAAGTTTTTCTCATCATAGATACTAAAGTTACTCTCTGTCTCTGTGACTGTGGTGGAATGTAGGAGGGGAAAACAAATAACTATCCTATATCATAAAAGCCTAATATGCTAAGTGCCCGACTGTTCCTTTGACCATTCAACCAGTTGTTATGACACAAACTGACCTCCAGGAGGCAGTTGCTCCAACCAGTAGGTTAGCTTACTGCTGGGGTCCAGCTGATCGGGACTAGGCGAGATGGGCTGGACATGCCCTGGAGCCCTCCTGTGGTCCCTCCCTGGCCCCAATCATGCACCGGTGGGGTCCTTCAGCCTGGCCCATTCCCTCTCGCAATCTGAGACCCCTCAAGGGATGTTGGTGAGCCAGTTTCAGCCCTGTCCCTGCAGGCCAAGCCGAGGGACCCCACCAGTGCACAAATCTGTGCACCGGGCCTCTAGTAAATAATACTATCAGAAAAGTATTAAACATTTAGCTAAAGGAATAGATATAGTAAGTCTTAGTATTCATATGCAGCCAAGAAAAAGTTTATCAATGAGTTTCTGGTTGAAACTGAAGAGAAGAAAAGGTAAATGCTTATATATAACAAAGAATAAAATGTAAATAAAAATAATTGCAGAGTGTTTATTATTAACCAGGAGTAAAAATAGTATATAACTTGTAGGGCTGATGTGAGGACCAAATGAGATGATAATGTGAAAAGCTAGGCTCAAAAAAAGTCTTCAATAATTGTTGGATATTGTATGAAATAGTAAATTTCCTTCCATATACTTTAATTATAGTAACAAAATTGTTCAGAGCTTTCATAAGTTCACTTAAGACCTTGGTGCCTGGCTTTAACTTTTCCAGAAGGTATTTATTTTTCTCAACCATAAGTTTTTCAATGCAAGTAGTTTTCATGTACCAAGTCTGCAAAGCCAAATGTGGACAATGCATTCAGGGTATCCCATGGACCCTAAGAGAAAACTCTAGATGAGTTGACTGAGAGGGCCTTGGAGGGAACTTTCCCTCAGTGTAGAAACAGAGACCTTGGGAAGGGTGAAAGAAAGGGAGAGTTGGGCTATGCGATGCTGAGTTCTGCTCAGATTCCAGCCTTCAGCCTAAAAGAGTTCATCTGCCTGCCCCTGTGAGGCTTAAACTCACTGACAGAGCTGCAGAGGGTGCCTAGGGGAATCTCTATATTTACAGAAAGCACAGTTAGCAACTCCTTTTTGGACCCAGTCCAATCCATTCTTAGTTTTGTATCCTAATCTCTTTAAGATGCATTTTCTGTTATCCCTGATTAATGGACTGCTTAAGCAAGAAGATCTGGCATTGAGGTAGTCTGGGGTTTTCTCTCTCTATTTCTCACCCTCCATGCCCCACCAAAGCTGTTCATTCTTCATCCTGAATATATAGGCATCCCTCTACTTTCCCTCCTCACTTCCATGACCCCTGGAACTATTGTGGGGGGCATTTTACTGTCTCTCTTCTTCTTTTCTCTTATTTTTCAAAGCTTTCTAGAGCAAAGAGCAACCAGAAGTAATCTTTATTAAAGGTAAGTTGGCATTTCACTTCTCTGTTCAGTGTTCCTTAGGAGCTACCCCTTAACCTATAGGACACATTTTGCAATCCTTCTTGTGATCTTTAAGGATCTCAATGATGTCTCCTGCCAACTATCCCTCTCAGGAGGTTGGATCTTTAACGTCCAGCCATCTACCAGTGAATCATGTGTAGTTCCCTAAACTGCCCAGGCTCTCTACCCTCTGAATTTATGCCTGCCTTCCACTCTACTTAAGACCCTCTCCTCTTCCTTCTGCATTCCCATAAAACTCTTGCTTTTTCTCAAGGCTGTGTGTGTGTGTGTGTGTGTGTGTGACCTTCCTGACACTGAAGGTCTTTAATTAATTTCCTCATTCATTTATGTTTTTGTTCAATATTTACTGAGCCTCTAACATGCATGAGCCCTTAAATGCTCTTTCTGTTGTTCCCATTGAAAGTTTCTACTTGTTTATAGCAGCGCTCACAATTGTGCTGAAATTATCTTTGTTTTCTACCTCTTTCTATAAATAGTAGCAGACCCTAAAAGACAATGGCTATGTTTTTTAATTTAATTCCTACAGCATAGAACTGTATCTGGCACATAACAGGTACACACTCAAATAATTGTTAGATGAAGGAACTTAATTGGGAGAGCAGGAAAATTAAAGAGCTAACTGAGTTATGGCAAGAAAATGGGGATCATTGTAATGGGAGTTACCTATACTGTGATCCTGCCTAGAACCAACTTGTGTTCTCCTTGCACTGGGCAATCACACTGGGTAGTTGTTTTGTACTGCGCCCTTCCTTCTGGTCCTCCTCCTACCTTTGTGGGATATTGCTGTTCATGCTGAATGGGCATACTGCCCACTTATTACTCAAAAGAGTGAATGGGTAGGAACTCTTATTAGTAATGAGGAATTTGTGATAAAATAATGTCAGGAGACATTGAGCAATAGTGTACACACCCAAATAACTCTTTTTTTTAAAATCCCACCCAAAGATATGTTTTTCCATTGATTTTTTTAGAGAGAGCGTCGTGGAAGGAGGAATGGGGACAGAGGAGAAACATCAGTGTGAGAGAGACACATTGATTGGTTGCCTCCCACAAGCACCCAGACCAGGACCAGGGATCAAGCCTGAACCAAGGTATGTGCCCTTGACCAGGAATCAAACCTGAGGACTAGGTCAATCCTCTAACCACTGAAATAAACTGGTCAGGGCCCCAAAGAACTTTTAAGAGCCATATATCTCTTTCTCTTTTAGGGAAAATAGTACTTTATTTTCTGCATCTGATAAGTAGGCAACTGGTTGCCATGAAGAATAATTATTCTCCTGCTTAACTGGATGCAGGAGAAGGGCATGCTGATGGACATCGTGAAACATATTATATAGTCCTGTTTCCAAAATATTCCCTTGATTTACTTTATTTTGAAGGAATTTCATGGAACACGGCAGCACATGTGTAACTTTACATGGTGATTCATTCATTGCTCAGCTATGATTACATACCTTTGTTTTTCTGAAAATATTGGCATAGTTCTAAACATGATTACTATACCGTATTTTGAAGTTTTAACTCCAGAATGAATTTGAAAAATACTTGTAGTATCTGATGCTATTTGTGTAATATACTAATATGTTCTTATTATGGCATCATGGGCAATAAAAATATTGAATTCAATATGAATAAAGTGGATAAAGAAACAAAATTATTTTTTTACCATCATACTATTTTGCAGCTCACTTTGGTTCCAGTTTTCCTTTGGGTATAATATTAACAATCCCTCAGTCCATGACCATTTTGGAGTGCTCACTCTGTACCGGACATGGTGTCAGGCACTCAAGGAGGTAGAAAGGATTCAATAATTACTAATTGGGCACCATGGACCAAGTACCATGCCAGGGACATAGCACATGATGTCTCATTTAGCCCTCTTTTAATTGAGGTATGAGTGACACATTATATTAGTTTCAGGTACACAATGCAATGATTTGATATTTGTATATATTGTGAAATGATCACCACAATAAGTCTAGTTAACATCTGTCATCATACATAGTTACACACTTTTTTTATTGTGGTGAGAATTTTAAAAATCTTTCCTAGTAACTTTCAAATATGCAATACAGTATTGTAAACTATAGTCACCATGCTGTATATCAGATCCCATGACTCATCTATTTTATAACTGGACCCCCTTCACATATTTCAGTCATCCCTCACCCCTCATTTAACTCTTATAATAGATGTCATTCTCTCTATTATAAGTAGCTATATCTCTATGCCAAAAAATGAAGAAACTGGTCCCTAAGAGGATTAAGAAAGATAAATAAGACCCATTTCTTTCTCTCAAAGGCCTTCTAATTCTACAATCAGAAACAACAACCTTGGGGGATCCTTAGGAAATGACACACCTTCTAACCATTGCCATTCTCCTCTTCTGAGCCAAACGAATTCCAGGGCCTCCAAGCAGAGCCTGACTTCAGGTGCCAGTGAAGCTGGTACTGCCCGCACTCTGACAGGACGCAGGCCGGACTTTCACTCCTGAGGGCTGGTGGGGCTGGACACTGGCCTGGGAGTGTACACTCTGACCGGGAGCTGCAGGGTTCTGAGAAAAAAGTTGGTACCAACCTGCTTGAGTGAGTGTGGTCTCTGGGGCCCTCATGCAACTGGAGAATTGCTGAACAAGTGACTGAGTCCTGGGGCCTGGAGGGGGTGTGAGTAGACTGGGCACTGTGAGTCCTGTCCTCCCCACCCCCCCGCCACTCAAGGTATCCCAGTGGGAGAACAGCAGGCACTTTGGCTGCACTGTGGGCCTGCGGGGGCAGCAGTACTAGTGCTTTAGATGATGTATGGGACTCCAAAGCTTGCTGGGCCCCAGTGAGTAGACACATGGAACTAACAAAACACCAATAGGGACCCAGCTTCCAGGGATAAGAAGAATGAGAAAGCCTGGCCTGCATGGCTCAGTGGTTGAGCATTGACCTATGAACCAGGAGGTCACAGTTCGATTCCTGGTCAGGGCACATGCCCTGGTTACAGGCTCGATCTCCAATGTGGGGCATGCAGGAAACAGCCAATCAATGATTCTCTCCCAGATAATTTTATCAGGAAGTGCACGTGAAGGTATACAACTTTGTATTTATATATTATTTATTTAAGAAATTAAGTTCTACAGATTTTTGGGGTGGCAATAATATAATGTTAACTTGAGAAGGATAATGTGTAGAATAGGGTGCTATTTCAATTTAAAAGTAACCAAGTCAAAGTGTGCACATGTGTTTGCATGTGAATGTGTGTGTATGGGGGTATGTGTGTGAGTGGTGTGTGTGTATGTATTTGGACAGAGGAGAGAAAATTAAATGAGAGAAGAGATAAATTATTTTTGTAGTCATCTTTCTTTTGCTTAACTTGTTACCAGTCATGTACTGCTTCTGTAATTTGAAAAACATCAAATGAATAAATTAGTATAAAACAGTTTAACATGCTAATGTCTGTGTAATAAAATATAGGAATGAGGTTTAATGTGGAATTGAGATTACACTTTGGGTGTAGTATTAACTCAATGCACTTTTATCCTCAGAAACTCAGATCATGGGTCCTTCTTCTCATTGTAGGGATGAGCAGATGTCTCCTCCGCAGTGACAGCAGCACTGGGTGCCTTGTGCAGTGAAGGAGGAGGAAATGGTGCAGACAAATAATTCTTACAATAGGTTGAAAATCACCCCTTAGGGAGCATTTTGGAAAATGGAGGAGCTCTTTTGTCATTGTAGTCGCATGATGCTTTGAGGTCACACTTGGTACTTAATGAGTAGTGCCCAGGGATTCCAGGCAGCTAAAATGAGTGGCCCAGTTCACTGAAATAAAGTCATATCCTAAGCCATGGGCAGACATAGAAACTACAGTGGGGCCTTGACTTATGAGTGTCCCGACTAACGAGTTTTTCGAGATATGAGCTGTCTCTCGGCCGATTTTTTGCTTTGAGTTGCGAGCTAAAATTCAGGTTACGAGCCAGCTTCAGATACCCCACCGCTAGTTGGCGCAGCGAACATCACAGTGAATGCCACAACATCAGCCCAGCATCACGTGTCTCACTCGTTCACTTTAAGATTTGACATACGAGTAATCTGAGTTACGAGCTCCGTCACGGAACGAATTAAACTCGTAAGTCAAGGCCCCACTGTAGTTTAAAGTTATCTGAGCCTAGAACCTAACTCCATCGGACATAAAAACAGAAAGCAGTTTTGCCCAGTTTACTATGTACTATATTTTCCATAGTGCACTGCAGCATTGGAAGAAAACCATACTTTGCTTCACTCACAAGTTTATTGAGATTTGGTCACTGTTTCAGAATATCCTCAACAGAGCACTCGTGGAGTTTAAGTCCCCAGTTCAGCATTTATGACCGTCACATGTAAGTACTTCTGCGTATAGATTTAACCATCAGACCAATCCAGTATGTCTTTCCCTATAGTTATGACAAAACATTCATTTTCATTGTGAATTACATAAAGAGCAAATTACTTTTGCTTTTTCTCTTTTTATTCCAACCGTAATAAATTGGAAGTTATGCAAGAAGAGTCATATTATCTATGATTTTTCTTTCAGAATAGCAAAAGCAGTGACAAAAATTATTATTAAAAGGGGATATAGAGCCTGGCCGGTGTGGCGAAGTGGTTGAGCATCGACCTACGAAGGAAGGAGTCATGGTTTGATTCCTGGTCAGGGCATATGCCCAGGTTGTGGGCTTGATCCCCAATGAGGGGTGTGTAGGAGGCAGCCCACCAGTGATTCTCTCATCATTGATGTTTCTCTCTCCCTCTCTTTTCCTCTCTGAAGTCAATAATATATGTTGCTATAGAGTCTGGTGGGGGAGAATGACTCTGAGCCATGGAATGTGAGAAGGGAGCAGAGAGTAAGGCAAGAAGCTGCCGGAGTCCTGGATTTCCTCACCTTCAGGGCTCACATTCTCAATGCAGCCATGGAAACACCCACAGCTGGGGGAGCCTGGCATCGCTATGTCAGTGGCATGCACCCTGGGTGTGTGGAGGGGAAGCTGCCAATACCTAGGATCATCCTCCCACCCTCATGGCCCAGGAGCTGGGGAGCTGAAGTGGTGATAGGAGACGGGTAGGGAAGCCTAAGGTAGCACTTCTGCTTCTCTGTTTCCTACACCAGGAATGCAGAAGTTCCTACATTCCAGATTGGGGGGAAAACCAAGCTGCTGAGATGACTGATTAATATCAGACGGCTAATCTGAGAACAAGAGGAGCATCAGACCAGGATGCTGAGACAGAGTCCAGTCGTGGGTACCACCTATCAGCCCCAGCCAAAGGCAGATGGGCCTACAAAACTCAACATTCACCAACCCAAGAAACAGAACAAATGAGTTACCCGGAAGCCAGAACCTGTGAAAAGGAAAACGATAGGATCAGGCACCCTTCTCTCCTCTGCCACAGGGTCACATGCATCTAAATGCCAAGAGGAAAACAGAAGGCTAGGAATTTACCTGGACACAGGAAGTATTTACAGAAAAACACTGCTTCAAGGTGAAGGCCTGGACTGGGTTAAGTCTAATATTTTGCCACGCTATCTAGTGGAAGATCAGATCAGTTATTAGGAAAATTCAAAGTCTGACTTGTCTTTACTATTTAAGTGAAGTAAAAATGAAATTACAACCTGGTGATAAATATTCTAAGACATGTTCTTTTTCTTTTTTGATGCAAGGAAGATTTAGAAGCAGGAGGTGAAGGGAGAATATCTCCAAGTTGGGAGGGAGCAGAGAAAGGGGAATTTCCAGACACAAGCCAAGTTTTTCCACTTGACAGTTTTGCCTTGGGCCTATCCTGTTTATCTTTACCTGGGCTCAGATAACTAGAAACTGAGGCCAAAGGCTTGTCTTTCCTTCTGCATGACGGAGCAGAACCTGCTACAGAGAAAGGGGAAGAGAGAGGTGTTTTCTTTCCAAATTGGTCTGTATGATCTTTGCTTGTATGATCTTTGCTTCCCAAAAACAATTCTAAGAAGTGTATGAGTTTTTTTAATTTTTTCTCCTTTTACATTTCTTTACTCTTTTTTCTGCTTTCCTGCTCCAAGCATTCTTATTTTTATTGATTTTGGACCTTCACCACGACTGTGGGGAATGGAGAGTTTTAAGGGTGAGTCAATAAATTTAGTGCCAGGACAGAAGAAAGACATTTAACAGAGGGTATGGCCAACCCATTTGCCTACATTATCAATTTACTGTGCAAGAGATTTGGTTTAAGTTGTGAATAAAGATGTTGAATGATTTCAGGAAAGTATATGTCTACACAAGCATGTAGACATTCAAAAGAAGGGTCTTCCTTAGTCATCCAGCAATGCTTTTTGCACTATAAATACTGTTAGCTGCTGGTGACGTAGCAGTGAGAAGAAAAACACACAATACTCTTCCTACTCTCATGAGGCTTTAGTTTTATGTGGGGATGAGAAACAATAAACATACATAAATAATATTACGTATCAGGTTATTAAGAACTCTGAAGAAAAATAAAACAGGTGATTGGATTAAACAGTGACTACCAAGGAGAGAGGGAGTGTAGCCATTTTTAAGTCCCCCTCCTCTGGAAGGGAACCTCTGAAAAGAGACCTAACTGAAGTGGAGAGCCAACCACTGTGGTATTTAGAGGAGTGCCTTTGCCAACCGAGACCAGCCAGTAAGTACAAAGGCCCTGGGATAAAAAAGTGTAGTATATTTGGCATATTCTAGGAGATCAAGGAGTCTGTGTGTCTGAAGCAGAGTGACCTAAGACGGGAGTAGTGACTAAGTTGCTTGGCAATAATCAAGTCAAGTTAGAACTTTAGAAAACACTGGAAGGTCTTTTTCTCCCTCAGTGATATAGGATGACATGGAGTTTTGACATGGAGTTTTGTTGAGCAGAGCAGTGACATAATCTCATGGTTTTGCCAAATCAATTTGGCTGCCGTGTTGAGAATACATTAACAGGAAAAATCCACAAGTTAGAAGGACATTGAGATGGGAGCAAAATGGGAATAGATAGTTGAGAAGCTGAGAATATAAAATATTTCAAGTAGGAAGTGGTGGTCAACTATGTTAAATGCCACTATGAGGACAGGTAAGTGTGTCCTTTGGAATTGGAATGCAAAGACAATAAGAGCGGTTTCCATAGGGTTGGGGACTGCAAGTCTGGTTGGAGTACTTTCAGGAAACTGGATAAAGTAGAGACATTAGTTGAGACAAAAATTTTTATCAGTTTTGTGTAAAAGAGCAGAGATGAAACAGAGAGACCAGCAAGTAAGTACAAAGAGATATAAAGAACAGTGAAGAGAAGTCAAGGAAAGTTTGTTTTGATTTGTTTGTTTTAAAATGGGAGTTTATAGCATAAGCTGTATATTGATTATCCCAGTAGATAAGGAACAAGTGATGATTTAAGACAGGTTGGGGACATTTATAGAAAAGAAGCCCTTGAGTAGGAGAGTGGGAATGGGGTCCAGTGGATAGACTCTAAAACCCTAAAAAGGTTTTGTGAAAGAGTTGATTTTATTTTCTTATTGGGTTTACTGGGGTATAACTGACAAGTATAAATTGTGTATATTTAAGGTGTATAACTTGATGTTTTAATATATGTACACATTATGAAATGATCACCACGATCAAGCTAGTTAACATATCTACCACCTTATATAATTAATTTTCTCTGTGTTAAGAGAACACTTAAGATCTACTGTCTTAGCAAATTTCAAGTACACAATACAGTATCGGTAATATACTAATAGTATATATATATAGACATATATATATAACATTAGTATACATATAATATATATATATATATAAAACATTTTTTATCCATATATGTATGGACAGACACACGTGGTTTCTACAGCTTGGCTATTGCTAATAATGCTTCAACAAACATGGGGATGCAGATATCTCTGCTAGATAACTGATTCTATTTCCTTTGTATATATACCCAGAAGTAGGATTGCTAGACCATATGGTAGTTATATTTTTAATATTTTGAGGAACCTCTACACTGTTTTCCATAATGGCTGTACTAGTTTATAGTACCACCAACAGTGTACAAGTGTTCTCTTTTTCCACCTCTTCTCCAACACTTGAGATCTCTTATCTTTTGTATAATAGCCATTTTAACAGGTGTGAGGTGATGGGTTGACTTTATATTTGAGTACAACCATTGCAACAGGAAGGAAAGCAAAGTACTTGGTAGAGATACAGTGAAGTATACATTGGGTGGTGGGAACATGTGGATATTCTTTTCTGATTGGTGCTTCTTTAGCAGTAAAATATAAAATAAGAGCATCAGCTGAAGTGCAGAAGAACAGAACGCACATTAGAGATTTTGAGGAGAAAGGATAAGTGATGAAATAGGCATTTTGGAGAGTGGTAAGGTAAAATGAATTGGGATAGAAAATAGGACAGCTGCGAGCACCATGGGCCCGCTGTAGATAGTAAGTCAAATATTTAAAGTGAGGCAGGTCAGTATGGCCATATGTCTTGTAAAATCATGTTCAGCTTCTCAGAGTCAAGCACATAATAAGCAAAAGTTAGATTCAACCAGAGTGGAATTGTTGTTTTTTCAGGCAACTGTACAGTAAAGGAATAAAGGGAATGATACTGTCAAGGAATTGTGTGAGGAGTGATTATAGGTTAGGAGGGAAGTGAGGATGTGAAGAGAATGAAAGGTAAAAGATGATACAATCAGTCTGTCCATGAAATTGAAGACTCTTTGGATGGTATATGAAAGGGATTAACTTGCAACAAATAAAAGGTGATCAAAGTGGGGTGTTTCACACAGAAGTTGTTGATATCTGTGGTTGATGGCACAAGATCTAGGATATAACCTTGGAGCAGGTGGCTGAGGAGGTGAGAGAAAGATCTCTGGACATGAGGAGGTGAAGGCACCAAGCCCAAGGATATGGAGAAAATTCTGCACAATGTAAGGTACATGGATATCAAAATCACTAAAGGTGATTGAAGAATAGTGGCGGTGAGTCAGTGAGCTACGTGCTAAATTTCCCCTGAATGAGGAGGGGTGACCTTGGTGTCTACACATGATAGAACAAGGCTGAACAGGGGTGGGGTGGGGGTTGCTATGATAGGAGGTTGCCATATGGCATGAACTTCAAAGGAGCTGGGATTGTTTTTTAAAGGAATGAGGTTTGGAAGTACCAACAGAAACCAAGAAGAGCATTTACCCCAGGCTCTAGATTGATGGGATATAAGAGGTGAAAAAATACCACCTTTTTGGAGGGTACTGAGGATTCTGTAGCCACAAGGGCACCAGAAAACATTTAAAGAAGAATTCAATAATTCCAGGAATTGAGTTAAGTTACCAGACATTGCATAGGGCACATGGGAAGGATTTGAGGAAAGAATGGGGGAGTGGAAGATTGCTCCAGAGTAGGGGATATTATGATCCATGTGGGGATGAGAGTTTAAGTAATGAGATATGACTTGGGGGTGACTGAAGTGAACAGGAATGTAGGGCATGATGGGTTTAGTCCAGAAACAAGATTGTGTTATCTGCAGAAAGGATTACTCAGCCTCCACATCATTTCCGGATACATCCAAGAAAGCACAAAAGGTGAGAAGAGGGATTTAAGAATATGTGATAGGAATGCCAAAAAAGAAAGTTTTAGATTTGCTCCACATGTCCATCCATTTCACAGAGAGCTGGATTTTCAGTACTGAAATTTACCAGCAGAACCCTATAGTCCAAAACAAAATAAAACAAAACAAGAAACTTCACCTAAATCATGATGAGCACCACATGATCAGCAATTATTGAGGACTTACGGTGTTAAGCTATTCACATCCATTATTTCACTTAATTTTATAAACAACACTATATGTAGGTCTAATCATCTTCATTTCACAGTTTTAAAAAAAGGGTCAGCAAATATTTGAACTTCAAGCTCTCTTCCTAACTCTAAAGCTAATGGTGAAGGACCATGAAGGTATGGAGTTTTGAGTAAAGGTGGCATGAAAGTTTGATGCCAGGAGTAATTCAATTCCACCAACATCAAGTGTCCATACTTCAGCATTACACTCAGCTCTTGGATATGAAAGATTAATAAAAGTTGATATTTTCCCCAGAGGAACTAGAAATCTACTGGACAGAACTTGTAAACCAAAATTACAGTCCATTATGACAAGTGTAAAGATAAAAAAGCCTGTGCCCAGTTAGAGGTGGTATAGAGGAAGAATTGACTAAGCCTGTATCAGTAAGGTTTCAAGGGGCCAATGTGATTAAAGGCCTAGATGGATTAGTTAAGCTTGAATTGGAAGAGAGATTCAACATTTTCTAAGATTTTGGAGAAAAATATAAGGATAAGTGAAGATACAGTCCCATGGGAGACTGTAGGGCCAATGAGAAAATTAACGAAAGAAAGACTGTTTCTTGAATTTATATGATATGTGGTTTTTCTTAAAGGAACAGATACTCTGACAACAAAAGAAATTAAAATTTCTGGCCAGAGCTTGTCTTATCTTAAAGATGGGGGTATGTCTTATTCCCATTATACAAATGAGAAGAAAGGAGACAGAGTCCAAAGGTGTTTGATCCCAAAGTTCATGTACCCTATTACCTCCCACAAAGAGGACTCCAAAAACACACCCTAAAGAGTATGTCATTAGGCCAAGTTGGAACCAGTGCCAAGAGAAAAGAACCCAGGAAATAAAACAAAACAAAACAAAATATAAGTCACATAATAATACAGGTGATTTTACAGTTAAAAATGCAGATTGCAGAAAGCTTTAATTCAACATTAAGAACACTAGCCTAATTTGTGTAAGTGAAAAGAAAATAAAAGGTTTAGGACACATCTATATTTTGGGTAAGAAACATACTATATATAAAAATAATTTGTTCATTATTTCACAAATATACATATTTTAGAATTTATGTACTAGACAAAACAAATGTGTCTGTGCCCCCCAAAATTGTTTTAACATTCATTAAAAAATATCTATGAGACAATTTGCTGGTTCACATAAAATTCATATAGAAATGACTAAGGTAAAATCTCTGCCATATAAAAAATGAATAAGGTAGAAGCTCACAGTCAAATAAAGGAGACAAAACAAGTAATTGATGTTTGAAAAGTGTTCTAAGAGCACCTACGAGAAAGCGCTTAGCTTGAGGATCACCTCATAATAGAAAATAAATGTTATCCAGCAAATAGTAGATGCTCAAAACACTACGGCTATCAGTGTTGCCCAACAGATGTGAGTGGAAGGAGAGTCCCTGATAACTTTTTGGTTTCTGAATTGTGACATATTCAACTAGAATGTCAAGGAGGTGGGATCTGGATATATTTATATTCAATAACCACCTCAGGTGATTCCTCTGAAGAGATAAATTTGGGAAGCGTGATTTCAGGCAATAGTTCTTCACCGCAGGTACACATTAGAATCATTTGGGAAGCTTGAAATAGAGTAATAGAGTGCTCCCTGGGCTCCATTCCAGTTCCATTGAACTAGAATCTCTGGAGGTGGGTTTCATGCATTTGTATTTTTTGAATATTAGGTGATTCTAATGGTCATGATTGAAAAGCCCACTAGGTAGATGATTTGCATAGATGTGATAGCCCCAAGAGGAGGCTAAGAAAGAGTGCAAGTGAAAAAGCAATGCTATACATAGGAGGAGATGCAAGAGAATGCCCCATTGTGGCATTACAGTAGCCTTTCAATAGGGAGCAAATTTGTGGTCAACTTAAATGTCAACAAGGTCACTGGATTTATTATGAGGTGGCTGGTGAACCTGAAGACAGTAATGAAAAGGATGGTGGGACAGAAAACTGATAAACTGATTATAATGGATTGAAGACTGAATGGAGAGAAAATGGAGAGAGAGAGAGAGAAAGAGAAAGAGAGAGAGAGAACAAGAGAACAAGTTCTTTCAAGAAACTTTCATTAAAAGGAAGAGAGGGAAGATGAAAGTTTGAAAAGGAACTAGAGTTGGTCAAGAAAGGGGAGTTGTTAAGGTGGGAGAACCTGAGACCTGAGCATAGGAATTACTAGGAGAAAAGAGTTGTTCCTCCAAGGAAAATCTTAAAGGTGTGGATATAGACAGGAGGGGAAGTTCAAGGAATTCCAACCGAAGAAATCATTCCTGCTGACTATGCCAATAAGCTGGGCAGGGGGCTGTGATGGAAGGGTGGTGTTGAAAAACAAGTGGATGATTTAAAGTCTGGGCCTTTTGCTCCTCTAGTCTTCTGAGGACACTTCCCCCGTATGAGTCAGCCATCACCTCCATGTAGAGGACGTAGGCTATACCTCTAGCCATGACTGCTATCCTGAGTTCCAGACCCAAAATTTTAAGTCCCCATTATAAACCTTCACCTGGGGTCCCTCCTGTACCTCAAACACAGTATTTTCTTGTGCCCCCTAATAACATCATGCCTGAGTTGTTACAGTGGTTTCTTAATTGGCTTCCTACATTTTGTTGTTGTTGTTCCTCCTTTGACTTGCGTTATGCACCCTGACAGAGCTAAATCTTGAAAAGGGGTTTTATTCATATTCTCCAACTGCTCCATTCCTTGACCTTCCTGGCCCTGCAAGGAAGGTTAATGGACCCTCCATTGTTCATTAACTGAAGTCCTAAAGCTTAAACTTCTTAGCTTTTGCTCTCTGTCCCCTTCTCTTTAATAATTTGATCTTTAGTGGCAATAATATTTCTGTCCATCTTTATGGTTTTCTGTGCTGTTTCTTAACTTGAGTCATATGAAGCCCTCATCTTCATTTGGTTTGCTTGATAACTAAACAAGTAAGCATCTTCCAACATGTCGGTATTCTGACCCGAGGTAAGTGCTTCTCACTTGATAATTACCTGCCCTGCATTTCCCTCTCTACTCCAAACACAAGGTGCTCCTCATTCAACTCCAAAATGTTTCCTGAAGGTGACTGTGGCCTAGCTACTAAAAAGGACACTTCTTCCTACTTAAAAGATTTTTATGAGAAAATAGGTTCTACTAATTCTTTTGTTTGCTCCCCTCCCCCCAACCCCCTTTCTTTAAAATAGTCTTTCTAGATGAGTAATCTGTGAGACAGACATCATCCTTGTTACTACCTTCTTACACCAATTATTGCACACATAGCGAATGATATACTCTGGGTCCCTCCTGGTCCATTAGCCTTTCTGGTTGCACAATAGATCAGTCTCTACTTCCTTAAAGGACTTCCTTATGGGTACATCCATTTGATACCTAAGGTCCTATTCTTTAGCTGGAACTTCAAAGCTGGCTCATGCTTCTGTGTTATGTGAAGAAATGAATAAGGATGCACCCAGGAGATTTTTGTACTCTGCAGGGTCCATCCAATCGAAGCCCTCCTGGTTCCAGATACTTTTCTTTGTACCAAGGCTGCTTTCCTTTAGGAGTATTATGTTGAATGTTCTTTCATTCAGCTCCCCCAGTTGCTTTTCTAATCATCTGAGTTTTAATACATATAATTTCAATAGTTTGTTATGCCTGTAAAATATATCTTAATTGCTTGAGGTTTACGTAGGCCTATTTTTTCTGCCAATTTTTGAATGTTTTCATTATCACAGGTTGCTTCATGAGAACTTTAAGAAAGAATAAGGACATGAGAATTATAGACTACTAGTTGGTATTGTAACTTTTTGCATAATATTATTTTCTTTTTAACATGATTATAAGATTCATGTGGATACTAATCAGTCATATTATATAGTTCCTTGTAACCATCATCAGCACCTAATAGGGGCATGTAAATAGTAAACACTCAGGACATGTTTATTGGTTTTTGCTTCATAAAAAAATCTACTAGTGTTGGAAATGGCCTGGCTGGTGTTGCTCAGTGGTTGAGCATGGACCTATGAAGCAGGAGGTCATGGATGATTCCTGGTCAGGGCACATGCCTGGATTGTGGGCTTGGTTCCCAGTCGGGGGCATGTAGAAGGCAGCCAATTGATGATTCTCTCTCATCACTGATGTTTCTATCTCTCCTCTTTCATTCTATATGAAATAAATAAAAACATATTTTTTAAAAGGGACTTTTTCACAACCATCAACTTTAAATAAATCATGCTAATTTATTTAATCAATAAATAAACTTAGAATTTTTAAAGAAAAACCTCAATTAAAATAAGTTGTTTCCTAGAACAATACCCTGTTTGTTTTTCTTCACTTCTCACAATATGTAAGGAATTCTGTTACTTTGATCTTGACTGTTATCTAGATCACTACATGTTAATAGGGATGAAGTGTTAACTTGTCCCACTTATTATTAACAATGATTTCATCTAGTACCACATAGCAAGAAAATCAAGAATAGTCTTGTTGCATGAATTTATAAGTAGATTAAGACAATTCTATTCTGAATATCTTTAGTTTTTAGAGATTAAGTTAAAGCTATCAGCTCTTTGAGGTGTGTGTATATATTTTTTAAATTTTTAAATTAGAAAACTTACTCAAAACATCTTATCCTTTTGTTAATAAATAAAAGTGCAATAATAGATCCTATAAAAAAATAGAAACTTCTTTAGAATGTTTTATTTAAATATGCACTTAGTCCTAGCTGGTTTGGCTCTGTGGATAGGGTGTCAGCCTGTGGACTGAAGGGTCCTGGGTTGGATTCCGCAAAGGGCATACACCTTGGGTGCAGGCTCAATCCCCAGCCCTGGTTGGGGCATGTGTGGTAGGAAACCAATTAATATGTCTCTCACATTAATGTTTCTTTCTCTGTGTCTCTTCCTCTCCCTTCCACTCTCACTACACACACACACACACACACACACACACACACACACATATATCCTCAAGTGAGGATTAACAACAACAATTTAGTTAGTATTGTAGAAAATCACTTGAAAAGCCCACATGAAATATGTCAAATAATTTTTGGAAAATAGAAACGTTAACCAATAGACATGATTTCCCAGAATTTGAAGACAATGTTTTAAAAAAAAACTTTTAGATATGGATTAATTTAGAAAATGTTTGTTTTTCTAAATTTTTTCCTTCATTTAAATTTGAGTTCATTATGGGAAAGTATTAGTTGCAAGTAAATCATCAAATCATACATATTTTAAAGTCCCTGCTAACCCTGTGTTTGTTCTCTTAGTTTATTCCCATTAGAGAAAAAAATTAATAGGATAAAAAGTTAAATAATAAAAGACTTACAGATCATATTGAGATTAAAAACAGAAGAGAGAGCACAGGGAAATATGTATTCACAAACATATTCTTTGGTCTAGTTATGTGCTTAAACCTGTGTCCTTTTCTCCTTCCCCCAGTCTCTCCCAATGCCTGGCTGAGCAACTTCTGCATGACAGGCCCCATGCTTGGTATAGGGCAGTGGTCGGCAAACTCATAGGTCAACAGAGCCAAATATCAACAGTACAACGATTGAAATTTCTTTTGAGAGCCAAATTTTTTAAACTTAAACTATAAACTAAACTTAAACTTCTGCATGACAGGCCTCCTCTCCCCCTCAGCCTCCTCTCTCTCTCCCTCTCTCTCCCCCCCTCTCTCTTTCTCTCGACTGGAATCGAACTTAAGGCCCTTCAATCCGCAGGCCAACACTCTACCCACTCAGCCAAACCAATCTGCGCTTCTCTCCTCTCTTCTTTTTGCCTGCAAGAAGGAAAGAAGAAAGGCAGAGGGATTTGAATCTGTACCAAAAGAAGGGATAAAGAAATCTACTTGGACACAGAGCAGTCCAAGTAAGACTCCAGAGGCTTGACATAGGGTACAAGTTGGGGAATTATGATGTGTTCCAACCATAAAATGAAAGAAACGATGGAAGGAGATGAGGTTGGAGAAAGGGGTCCCAGGCTGTCCTCACATGGAAGTCATTACAAAGCCTCTCTTTCCCACACTCCCTCTTCACTCTCTTTCTCCCTTTCACCAGGTTCACCTATTTGCTTTAAAATAACCCTTCAATTGAAAACAATTCAGGCCTTAGTCAGGATTTTCACCTTTATCCTGAGAAAATTAAGAAACCATTTGGCAGGCTTAATTAAATGAGTGGTCAGAGCAGGTTTTCTTTTTCAGTTTATTCTTGTTGCTGCAATGAGAATGGTCTGAGAAGGAGTGGACAAGAAAGATTTGGACAGAGCAGTCAGGTGGTGATAGGTAAGAGAGATCATGGTGAACTGAAGTGGTGATAGCAATAAGATAGAAGGAGTATTGGACAGGTGTGGAAAGTATTTCTCAGGTAGAATTGATAGTTCTTGCTGATGGGTTGAATGATCTTTGACCCTCTCTGAATCCACCCCCGTGGGCATTTAACTTTGAAGTGTCCTCTGCCTCTGTCTCTGGACTTGACCATGTGCCTGGCTTTGGGCAGTAGAATGAAGCAGAAGTGCAAGTACGGTGCTTCTAAGTCTATAACTCGAGAAGCCTTGCTCTTTCTTGTGTTTCTGTCATCTCCATGAGGACATTCCTGAGGTAGCCTACTGGCATGGAACAGATACGTGGCAGAGATTTGAAGTGCCCAGTCAGCCCAGTTGAGACTCATCTAGAATCTAACTCATTAGTCAACAGAGCCAACTATCAACAGTACAACGATTGAAATTTCTTTTGAGAACCAAATTTTTAAAACTATATAGGTACTAACTTATTAACTTAATTAGGGTACTCCTAAGGCTTATGAAGAGCCACACTCAAGGGGCCAAAGAGCTGCATGTGGCTCGTGAGCCAGTTTGCCGACTACGGGTGTAGGGTGACAAAGAAGCATGAAGTACAGTTTCTGACCTCGAATGGGAGGCATAATTGGAATTTTCAGGAATCATCATTTGGCAGAGATGGAGGAGGTGGGAGGCATGTCTCTGTAACACCTTCTATCTTTAAGTCCTTAGAGGCTTTTAGCCTCACCCCTGGTGTCTCCCAGTCATGAGGTCTGTTGAGAAGTTGTAGCCTGCCCTATACAACTCTACTGGGGCATCTTCATGTTCACATTCAGTCTCAGCTTGAGAATGGGGACAAGATCTAAATTAACTCAACTATTTAAGAGGTAATAGGGAACTTGTCACTATTAGTAAATAAGACTAAAAAGTGAAATTGGAACTCAAACTGTAGGCTGTGCTGTCTCTCCAAGTCATTTTCATCAGATTCAAACATATTCTGATCACCAGCAGATGTTACTCCTGAACATCCAAAGAACAAGGTGGATGAGCAGAGGTTTAGAATTAGGTAAAGGAAAGTCTACTGTGGATAAGAAGTGTATACCTTAAGGAAAACAAGGGTACTCTCTAAAGTTACCATGATTTGTATATAAAGAAATCATATAGTCTCTGAAACATAGTAAGTGATCAACAAAAATTATTTTAAGGAAATATCTATGCCAAAATGATGTCTAGATGCCAGAGGACAGCTCTGGAGACTGTTTTCAAAGATAGCCTCATGCCAGTGTCTGTGACTGTCTGAGGAGGATGTCAGGTGTCCCCTTATTCTCCCAAACAGCTCAGAGTTTGTATGTGGGGATGGTGACAGTCGATTATTGTGTTTCCATTTGCTGACTTCTATTTCAGGAATGGTTATGTTTGGCTGCCTTGCTTCTCTTGACTCTTCTGGCATTAATTCCATGAAAAGGGACTGAGGACTCTTACCTCTCCCCACTACCTTAATAGAAAGATTTACTACGGGAGACGTGATATCCTCAGGCAGGCTAAACTGGTTAGTTTGTTTCCCTTATTTAAAGCGTTTTTAGCCTGGTTGGTGTGACTCCGTGGTTGTCGACCTAACTATGAACCAAGAGGTCACGATTCAATTCCCTGTCAGGGCACATACCCAGGTTGCAGACTCGGTCCCTAGTAGGGAGTTTGCAGGAGGCAGCCAATCAATGATTTTCTGTCATCATTGATATTTCTATCTCTCTCTCCCCCTTCCTTCTTCTTTAAAATCAATAAAAAAATTTTAAAATAAAAGAAAATAAAGTGTTTTATCTCTCTCATCAGATCCAGAGTTTGAGAACAGGTCCATGGGAAGTTGGGCATGGATACTGAACTCTAAGGTATTTCCATTCTTTTAGTTCTAGTTCCTCAAATCTTAAGGACAGGTGACATTATATAGTACTTCCTGACCCTCCCCTAGGAGACACTCCTAGGGCTTCAGCAAATCCTATGCTAAGATAATGAAGGACTCAATATCAACGATGTCAGGCTGGTTGACGGCCTAAACAAAAAGCTCACCTTAGAAGCTCTTTGGAACGGCGAGTAGCCTTGGTGCTAGTGACTTTACATTCTGAGGATGCCTATGAAGAGTGTGACGTCTGGTGGAACCTGGCAGTTTGTTAATTAATCTCTTATGAAAACATTAGGTGTCAGCGTGGTGGCTCAAAGGAAATGACTCTTACACATTCCTTTAAGCAGGGAGGAGACAGGTATGCTGGTTCCTTCCATTCCACATTAAAAATATGCCTCAGGGCCCCAGGGAAGCAGAAAGGGGTCATTGAGAACATAGAGGAGTCTCGGTTCAGCAGAGGTTTTACTTTGAGGGAGAAAGGGTTGAAGAAAAACTTAAACCTTCTAGTTTAAACCCAACCTTCTTCCCCAGTCGGGAAAGACTTTGGGGAAAAGGGTGAGCACTTGACCTGGGAACTGAGACTCAGCAGATGAGTGGGAAAGTAGAGTCAGGCTTTCAAGGTGGAGAAGTGGATAATGCAGTGTTCTGTGAGGATCCAAATCTGGAGAATGGCTTTTCCCTCTCACTCTGGAGTCTTGGTCCCTGATGCCCCTTTGGGTAGGTACTAGTCTTCTTTATCAAGTTGTGTTAATTCTGGATTTGTAGGTGGCACTTAAATAACTACTAAAGTTTGGGTGGAGCATTTAAGGAAACATCTCTCCTGGTTTGAAGTTCTTTATTCAAGTAATTTAGCTTGTTCTTTCAGTGACAGACCAAAAAAAGAAAAGAAAAAAATAGAATATTTCTGAGGTTTTTATGTCTTCCAGTCCTACTGGTTCATCTTATTTCCATTCCAACTTCTTGGCTTTATTTAGGTTTTAATATTTTAAATGACTTCAACATATCTTAGGAAGTGGTACGTAAATATAAGCGTATAATTCAGTAAGAATTATTTTTTCTTTCTTGTGTGTGCTGATAAGTTATGTGGTACCATAACTGCCCCGAAAGTTCAACAGAGTACATTGAGGAAAGAAAACTAATGTCGGACTGTAATCATTTAGCCGATATTCTGGATGCTCAGGCAAAAAACTCTGTTATTCTTGCCCCCTCTTCTTCCTCACACTGTGCATCCAAAGCAGCAGCAAAGTATGAGGCTTTAACCCCCAAATATATACCAAAGCAACCTTTTCTCACCACCTCCATCAGAATCATCCTTGACTGAACCTTGAAAAGAAGTTTGGATTTGCAATCATCTCCTAACTCATTGTATTGTTTCCTCCCTGTTCTCAACCCAGCAGCAGAATGGTCCTTTTATTGACATAATATCATTTCCCCATGTTTTTCATCTCACTTTCAAGAAAGACTGAAGTCCTTGTTATGGGCTACAAGGCTATGACTCTAGGCTCCATTCAGCTAACCAGCTACCAACTCCCCAACTCAATCTACTTCTTACCACTCATTGAATATGACAATATGCATCTTCCTCAAAACTTGAGCATCTCATACTTTTCCCCAAAATACCTGTGTGGCTTGGTCCTTCATCTCCTTCAGTTCTGTGATCAATTTCTACAACGCCTTTTATGATTAGCTGTTATAACCATCCCTTCTCCCCGCTTCTAAGCCCTTAGCCTACCTTTCTCTATAGCACTGATCAGTACTTCACTATATTTATTTGTTAGTATCACCGGTTAACAATGTTTATAGAGATCTTTTCCACTAATTTTGAGCCTAGATCAGTGTCTGACACATTGCATACTTCAACAAACTTTTGTTGATTAAACACCAAATAAGATAATCAGGGCTGGTCTTCTACCTAGGTGAAGTAGATGGCACTAGCTAACAAAGAATAGATGGCTCAAAAGTCATGATCATGCCTCTCTTCTTGTTTACTTATCTGCTTGCCCCTAATTAGTAAATGAGTTTGCATCCCAAGATTAAAAGGAAGAATTGGGTCTGAGTCTCTGTCAGGATAGCTATGGACATCAGTACAGATTGTGAGCTGCAAACAAGTGTTGGCTGAGAGGGCATAAGTGGAATTCTGCCAGGGTCAGCCAAGTAAATTCTGTGTCTGACTAGGGATTGCATTCCCCTGACGGTCTTCCCAGAAGATTTTTCTGCTTTTCAGAAAGGCACTACATGTGATCGGAGCAGATGGGGTGTGGGAGAAGGACAGGCTAGTTATTAGGCCTGAGGTGTGGAAGGAATACTTTTTACTCAGAAGGCTTTTCTCCTCTTTGAAGTTGTTTGCTTCCTTTATTATTTATGTATATGCATTGTCTATTTTTAAGAAAGGACTAAAGGTATATGTGACATATTCAACACATTGACATAATTTATCCTGAAATATAATAGGTGGATCAATAGTAGAGACTTCCTTAAGAATGAGTCTGCTATAAATCTTCCATCGGCCCTCCCAGTATGTTTTCTACCCTCCGCCCCCTCTTTTGTGCCCTTTGTGATTAAGCCATGTGAACCACATAAACAAAATTCCTTTACTCCTGTGTCTAGTTGGGCTTATCACAGGTGGAGCCCCAGTAAGATATCAGAAGAAAGAAGTGCAAGTTTTGGTTCTCTATTTCCTTGATTCCACAGTCACAGCTTTCCTCAGAGTGGCCCTCTCTACACATCTCTCCTTTTGGATCCTAACTGCCTAGGAAAGGTGTATCTTCTCTACATCTTCCGTATGCTTTTGTTCTTAGCCCTTTTATAAATCATCTTGGATTATCTTTGTTGGAATGTGCCATGTGTTTCCTGCTGGAACCCTGACTGATACATGTTTCACAAGAAGGAAGATGACTATTAACAAGACTAAAAAAGGAGCAGATACATTGGGTCAGAGATAGGTCAGAAATAGGATCCAGGGAATACAGAAATAGGATTCAGGGAATACAGAAATAGGATCCAGAGAATACAGAAATAGGATCCAGGAGGACACCAAGATAAACCAACCATCCAAGACAGGGACTTGCAGAGTTTGAAGGAAATTTTGTGTTTGTTGAGCCCATGCCTTTCATTTACTATCTGAGGGAAACTGAGACTTCACTAGATTTAATGATCTTATCCACAGTCATGAGACCAGTTGGTAACAGAATCACAATTTGGACCTAAATCTAAAACATAAGCCCATTACTCCATCATAGCCAGCAATTTCGCCTAGCCAGCCATGGGTAGGGGTGAGGGGATGCCCTTTTGTATACATAATTGCTGGCCTCTTTCTTTTCTTAATGCACCAAAACATATGAATATACACATGCCCTATTCACTGGGATTGTACTCACTGAGATCATACATACCCATCAAGACAGATAGAATTGTGGCTATAGTAACTGTTTCTTTTCCTGGCCACATCACTTTTGACTTCTGGTGTGCTGACTCATTTCCTATGTTTCATATTGTTCTTCTATGAAGCCTTTTCACATCATGGGAGTTTAACATTAACTGGAGAATATTTTTATTTGAATGATGATTGGCTGCTCGAAGTTCAGATATTAAATACAGAGCTATCTATGATGACTATTGCTCTAGATTCAGTCACCTGTCTTCTGAATTACACAGGCTGTGAGGTTCTTCAAAAATAATGGTACTATTTTTCCTTATCTAGAAAATGGTGATAATAATGTCTGCTTAATAGGTCTGGAAGGAGGTTTAAATTAGATAAAACATATAGAGCTTAGAAAAATAGCTGACGCAGAGTATATTATAATTGGATGTTAATTACTAATGCTTACTTCAGTAGTAAGGTAACCCAATGCTATAACATTAGGATCTGAGTTCTCTATTTCTCTTATGTATTTTGGAATATGTAAGTTTGAGAGAAGGTGTGAGACCTTACTTTGCCTTTTGGCTGGAAAAGCAGTTTCTGGATTAAATCCAATCAGCAAACGATTCCTTCTTTGGACAATTATGATTTTCATGATGTTTCTCTTTAACACAATTGAATAGAGAGCTTATGTTGAGTGATATCTCAAGTCTTCTGGGATTTTCTGTTTTAGACAGTTGGTATGTCTGTCTGGTAGGCTACATTTGCTTAAGGGATTCACTTTAGCTCCACAAATGTTTACTGAGAAAATACTATTGACTAGATGCTAGGGATAAAATGGTGACTCAGATAACACCCTCACCCCAGAGAGCTTACAGTCTCCTGGGAGTGTTTTGTCCTCGGTCACATCTTAGCTCAAGCCCATGAAACAGGAGACACATCAGTCTAACGTGGATAACTAAGTGCCAGCTCATCACGGGGTTTGGCCCCAAACCAGAAACCTGTCCTCATCTGATCCCATATATTTCCCAGTGACATTAGTGGGAATGTTGAGGGTGTATCTGAGAAGAATTTTATTCACTCTTTGCATTTTTTTCTAAGGATAAGCACACGTCCCAGAAAGTTTGATGCATATCAGCTCTTCCTCAGGCTTCAACACGCCAGTCACCTACTGCTGTGGAACTGGTGAGCACACCTGAGACACAGTCATGAGGGGCTAGACGAAATTTTGAAATTATTAGATCTAAAAAGAGCTCGTGGAGATGATCCAGCAGCCAGATTCTATAATGTAGCTCAAACCATGCATTTTTACTGATGAGGTTCCAGTGACAAGGTTACCACAGATGACTCAAGGAGGCTCTGACATCCCAGGGTCACTCAGATAGTTTCGTTTGGGGCACTAAGAGTTTAGTCTTCTTTAATTCTGTTTCCTGTAACTATAGAATGTCTGATTATTTTAGCTCTCAATTTTTGTGATGCTATAAGATATTATTACATAAGTCTGGATGGTCTCAGCATTGGCAATTTGATTTTCTGAAAGGCCAGACAGAATTTATAAAGAACTGGGGAAAAGATTTAATTTGCCATGAAGATACGTGACTCTTACCACCTCTTAGGGAATTCCTTTCCTTTATTCGGCTCTGACAGATGCAAGATGCATCCATTGCTCAGATGCGCCGTGTGAAGATGCTTGGAAATGAGTTAAGTTCTGTGTCATTGTCCTAGGTCTTCTCATGCAGTCCTGCTCTTGAGGGGAGAGAGCAGTGGTAGGAGATAAGGAATAGTCAGTGAGTGAAGAACTATTTCTTTCCAAATGAACATTCAAAAAGGTGAGATGGGGAATTTTATTCTGTTTTATATTTTACTAATTAATTACATATATGCCCAAGTAAAACTCTAGTCCAAAGAACCTATAACAGTTTTTAGAAAGAAGAGGACCTTAGAAATCATTAAATCAAAAGCTGAAAGAAAAGCGGCTAACTGAAAAGCAGCCCCTGTAGGAATATAAGATGCTAATTTTTAGAGGCACTCAGCAGTTAGAAAATCAATTTTTCCTAACATTGAGAATTATTGAGTGGCTGAAAAAGCATCTTACTCTATGAAATATAGTCACTGTTTAGTGCCTCTCCATTTTATTTACTATTTAAAGCACACAACAGCTAGTTAACCAACTACTTATAAAATATATTTAATGTTTAGAGGCACTCAGTGTGGTTATAAAATGATTTTAAGGGTATACAAATATGGTACGTTAACCACACTTCATGAACTATGGTTCCCTCTGGAAAAACAAAAACGTTTTCCCTGGCATCCTGCGGCGTTTCATCCTGAAGTTTGTAAATGACCCATACTGCTCAAACTGGCTGCCTCACTGGCTTTTGATGCCAGCCACTTTAGAGCACACACCAGAAAGATCAATATGACCCCTATTACATAATCACTTATGTAAGTGATAGAGCACCGTGCACTCAAAGGCTGTTAGACTTGCCGATAAAGAACTGCTTGACAGATGCAGTGAAAGTAGGCAGCGTACACAAAACCCCAGCGAAGAGGGTGTTAGGGCTGTAGTCCTTTCTCCGTCCTTGGTGGATGGATGGGTGCACTGTGACATGAGATGCATTGAGATGAGCTTTGGTCCCTGCCATGGGTATGCAGTAGCAAGTTTATGGGCCTGTGAAAACGTGGGGAGAGTCTAACAAAGGATGGGAAGAGAATGGAACCCTTTTCAAAGTAACCTGCAACAGAGAATTATGACAAGTAAGACATAAGGGGGCCCAACAGAAACTTAACAGTGAGAGAATGTTCAACCACATTTATTTTTATGCAATATCCTAATTTCCTGAAAACACTCTACATCGTAATGTGTTAATCTCCCTCTTTCATGATTGAAACTCCATGGCGTTGATTATTGAGGCAATGTGATGGGAATGTGGCCTTTAATTTCCTGTTCATATAAGAAGCTGAACGTGTGATGATGTTCCCTTTGCCATGAGGCCTGGCAGAAGAGCATCTAGCCCAAGATGATGACCACACTTAAAACAGGAGAAAGGATACAAAGACAGAGACTGAGGACAGGCTGGCGTAAATCCATACTTTGTCACATCACATAGAGGACAATTCTAACCAGGGTTAGTTGATAGGGAAGTATATTAATTTTTAAAGCAAACATTAAAAAATGCATAAACTATGAAAGAAAGACACAGTATTAAAGAATAAAAAACACAAGATTTGTGAACTATTATTCAGGGAGTATTCTAGCTTGCATTGCAATATGCTTCAATTCTCTGGGACATTTCAAAACGTGCTAGACCAGACTTCTGGCTTCTGGTCCAGTGTGTAAGGAGTTTGGAAGTCATCACTCCATTCTGACAAGGAAAAAGCTGAATGAACTGAAAATCAACAACTCTCCTTAGATCTGTCAGAGAAGTAAGGTCACAGGGCAAATCACTGTGAAGAGACAGGCAGATACAGAGAATCACAACTTACTGAAACACAAACTCATGAGCAAAACCTTTGTAGGAACCAGTACTAGGGTAGGAAAACCTAAACTGTAATTGAAAGTTTGCTAGAAGCTCAGTATGAATAAATCTTAAAGCAATCGTCTCCAGGAGAGCCCAGTCTTAGGGGTCCCAACACTTTTGTGAGTTTTTCCTCCAGGAGCCCTACCAGATTCTCACAGTGAAGATGAGAGAAAAATCGCCCCATGATTTTGGCAGGGGAAAGGAAAAGTAGCAAGACTGAAGTATGGCAGAACTCTCTGTCCTTAACAGGCCTGCCCTCAAGAAAAACTTTTTTTTTTACCAGAGCCTAATTGAATGGGATATTTCAGAGCCTAACCAACTTGACAGGAAGGAAATATCCAACTCCAGCCCCTCTAATCATCCTGTCCCATCTAAGGCGGAGTGTGTGTGTGTGTGTGTGTGTGTGTGTGTGTGTATTATGAAGGTTTTAGTCCAGAGGATCAGGTTTAATAAAAGACTGAGACCTAAGTATAGTACTAAAGAATGCTTCCTCCCCCAACGCTCACCCTACCCAGATCATGGCTTATTTATCAGTTTCTTTACCCGGTATATTGTGTCTAGCTTTCAATAAAAAAATTACAAGGCATATTAAAAGGTAAAAATAATAGTTTAAAGAGACAGAACAAGCACTAGAACCAGACTCAGATATGTTAGGGATGTTGTAATGATGAGACTGAGAATTGAAAACAACTGTGATGATTAATATGCTACAGGCTTTAAAGGAAAAAGCAGACAACATGTAAGAACACATGGGTAATGTAAGCAGAGAGACAGAAATTCTAAGAAAAAATAAGAAAGAACTGTAGAAATAAAAAATGCTGTAACAGAAATAAAGACTGCCTTTGATGGGCTCATTAGTAGACTGACACAGCTGAGAGGAGAATCAAGGAGCTTAAGGGTATGTCAACAGAAATTCCAGAGCTAAAAAGCAAAGAAAATAGAGGCTGAAAAGAATAACAGAATATACAAGAACTGTGGGACAACTACGAAAGGGATAACATAGGTATAATGGGATAACAGAGAAGAAGAAAGAGCAGAAGAAACAAACAAAAAAACTTGAACCAATAATGACTGACAATTTCCCCAAATTAATGTCAGAAACTAACCATAGATCCAGGAAATTCAGAAAACATCAAGCAGGATAAATGTAAAAAAAAAAATCTACATTTAGGCATATTTAAACTACAGATAAAGAAAAAAATCTTACAAAAAGCCCGAGGAAATACCTTACCTATAGATGAGCAAGGATAAGAATTAAACCAAACTTTTCAGAAATCATGCAAATAAAAAGAGAGTGAACTATATAAAGTGTCGAGAGCAAAAATAAACACTCTTAGACTTCTATACTCTATAAAATTATCCTTCAAAATGAAAGAGACATACATTTTCAGGCAAACAAAAATTGAAGGAATTTGTTGCTAGTAGATTTACTTTGAAATAAATGTTAAAGGTTTTCAGAGAAGAAGAAAATGACATGTCAGAACCTCAATCAGTATAAGGGAAAAAAAAGAGCATTAGAGAAGGAATAAGTTAAAGCAAAACAAAAACTTTTATTCATAATTGATTGACATTACTGCAGATCTTGTGTACATCAAAATAATAAGAATAATTAAAGAACATTATGAACAACCCTATTGTCCACAAATTTATTAATCTAGAAATGAACCAATTCTTTGAAAGACACAATACTGGCAAAAGTCATACAAGAATACACAATCTGAATAGGCATATAGTTATTAAAGAAATTGAATAAATAATTAATAACTTTCCCAAACAGAAAGCATCAGTACCAGATGGGTTCATTGGTGAATTCTACCAAACATTTATGGGAGAAATGATTACAAATTCTCTCCAATTTCTTCCAAAAGTTAGAACCAGAGGGAATACTTCCATACTTATTCCATGAGGCCAGCATTACCCTAATCCCAAAACCAAAGACTTTACAAGAAACCAATATCTTTCAAGAATATAGATGTTATAATACTGAAGAATGTTCGTAAGTCAAATCTAAAGATGCATAAAAAATTATGCACTGTGACCAAATACGATTTATTTCGAATACGCAAAGCTGGTTCAACATCCAAAAAACAAATTAATGTAATCCATCACATCAACAAGCTACAGAAGAAAATTCACATGCTCATACCAACCCCCAGTTATGATAAAAACAGCCAACCAGAAATTAGGGAACATCCTCAACTTGATTAAAAAACATACACAAAAACCTACAGTTAACATCTTACTTAATGGTGAAACTATAAGCTTTCTCAGTAAGATTAGGTGGAAGGAAAAGATGTCCCTTATCACCACTCCTTTTCAACATTATACTGGAAGATTTAGAGAATGCAATAAGACAAGAAAAGGACAACTGTACTTGTTAGATGACTGACTGTCTATGTAGAAAACCTGAAAGAATTAGTAAAAATATTCCTGGCAGCAATAAGTGATTATATCAAGGATGTTTGATACAAGGTAAATATACAAATATGAATTGTTTTTCTATATACCAGGAATAAACAACTTGAATTAAAAAATAAAACAAACCACACTGCCATTTACATTAGCACGCCCCAAAATGAAATGGGTATAAATCTAAAAAATATGTACAATATCTAAATAAAGAAAAACTATAAAATCCTGATGAAAAAAATCAAAGATCTAGACACATGGGGAAATATTTTATGTACACAAGTAGATTCAAAATGTTCAAGATGTCAATTCTTCTGAACTCGATCTGCAGATTCAGTGCAATCCCAGTGAAAATCCCAGCAAGCTATTTGTGGATATTCACAAACTCATTCTAAAATTTTTCTGGAGGCAAAAATTCCAGAATATCCAATCTAATATTGAAGAAGAACAAAACTGGAGGACTGACAGTATCCAACTTCAGGCAACAAATGGTACTAGATTAAATGGCTATTCACATGAAAACAAATGAATCCAAACAGACTTTACACCCTTCACAAATATTCACTCAAACTGGATCATGTACCTAAATGTAAAATGCAAAACGAAAAAACCCCTAGAAAATAAAACAGGAGAAAATCTTGATGATCTTGGGTTTGGTGATAACTTTTTAGGTTCAACACAAAAGGCACAATCCATGAGTGAAACAACTGCTAAGTGGGACTTCATTAAAATTAAAAACTACACAGCTATAAAAAAGATGAAATTCTTACCTTTTGCAACAGCATGGATGTAAGTGAAATAAGCCAGACAGAGAAAGACAAATACCATATGATCTCACTTATATGTGAAATCTAATGAACAAAATAGTACCACAGGCATAGATACATAGAATAGACCGACAGAGGTCAGAGGGAAGGGGGATGTGTGGAACTAAAAATTGTACAGTCATTTTGGAAGGCAGTTTGGCAGTATCTTATAACACTAAACATACTCTTATCACACAATCTAATAACCATAAAAAACTTATATACACACAAAAACCTGCACATGAATGTTTAAAACAGCTTTATTCATAATTTCCAAAAAACTTGGAAGCAATTAAGATGTTTCTCAGGTAAATGGACAAACAGTGGTACATCCAGCAATGGAATACTATTCACCACTAAAAGGAAATGAGCTATTAACCCATGAAAAGACATTGGAGAACATGAAATGTATATTACTAAGTGAAAAAAAAGCCAATCTGAAAAAGTTAGTTACTGTATGATTCCAACTATATAACATTCTAGAAAAGACAATATTATGGAGATAGATGTGAATAGGTGGTTGCCAGGGGTTGGACAGGGATTGGATGAGGAGGAGTAGAGAGGAATTTTATGGCAGTGAAACAATTCTGTATGACATCATAATATCATACATATAACCCACAGAATGTACAACAGCAAGACTGAAACTTAAACCTAAAACATGGACGTTGGGTGATAATTATGTACAATGTAGTTTAACTGAAAAATAACACATGTACTACCTAGCTGTGGGCTGTTGACTGGGAAGTACATGGAAACACACTACTTTTCTCTCCATTTTGCTGTGAATCTAAAACTGCTTTAAAAAATATTTCCGTTTCTAACAGAAAAAAAAATCATTAGTGAATAGAATCCTTTTTTTTAAAGGATTCATGTTGTGGAAGCACAGGCAATTTTAATTAAAGAATCTTCAAGATTGCTTATGGTGGAAACTTCGATTTTTTTGTTCTATAAATGTATGTAAACACTAATGGCGATACTGTACTCTTAAAAGAAATGTTTCGGTAATTTTTAAGGATCAAAATTGTATTTTGGTGTTTTGTTTTTTTTAAGGAAGAATATCTACGGAAAGAATACTTACTATTCCAAGACATATTCAGCTAAGACATGTGTGCGTGCGTTCATTTAGACTGCACTTCTGCAATAAATGCTCTGGAGGCTCTGGCAATGAAGAATGGGTGAGAATGTTTCCTGGTGAGAGTAAGAAGCCTAGAAGCCTCACCATGGCAGGGCTGCTGAAGACTAGCCCACTGCCTGTGCTGTGAGGAGCCTAGTTCTCGGTCTGACCATCCAGGCCTTGCTCCTGGACATGCCTGCGCCGCTGCCTGCGCGGCCTGCTGGGGTGCTGGAGAGGGTAAGGAGACGACCCTCTGCTCTGGGGCTGGATAGAGACTCTGCGGATGGGACCCAGACGGTGCTCCAGGCCAAGCCTCGAGCTGGTTTCGAAGGTATATTCCACTTGGAGCGTTGACAGGCTATTGTAGAACTGCCGGGGCTGCAGAGAATGGTGGGAGGGCACGAAGGTGCTTTGGCCGTAGGAAGGGAACAGAGGTCGAGGCTGGGCCGTGGCCGAAGGTCGTCGCGGGGTGCGCAGGAGGGAGGACCTGGATACCAAGGCCGGTTGGCCGGCGTCCCCTCGGCTCTCCCGGTGCTGCCTCCCTCCTGCCGGGCCCGCATGGCCGCCGCCGGCGGTCTCCTCCCGGAGCCACCGGCCCACGGGGCAGCGGCGGGGCAGGTCCACCCCCCAGGCGTCGGCCACGTGCGCCAGCAGCAGCTGCGAGAGGTGGCGGTGCGCGCGCTGGTCCCAGTGCACGCCGTCCCGCTGCCGGTGCTGCCCCGCGTGGCGGAAGTGGAAATGGAGGTCCAGCACGTCGAAGCCGTGCCGGTCGGCCGCCACGGAGCTGTAGAAGTTGGCCTCCATCACGTCGAGCCGCAGGTGGGCGCCCCGGAGCCGCTGCTCCGGCAGCAGGAAGCCGCCCGACACCACCTCGGCCACGGGCATGGCCGTGTTCCACACTAGGAGGCAGGACGCGGGCAGCACCTGGCCCAGCAGCCCGAACAGGCTGTCCAGGTCCTCGCGGTAGCCCCGCCGGAAGTCCCGGCCGTACCGCGACAGGTCCCAGAGGCAGGAGTTGACGACCACCACGTCCGGGGCGTGCTGGCCCCCGCGCAGCTCCTCCAGGACCTCCACGGCGTAGGGCGAGAACACGCGCGTGAGGAAGTAGAAGCGCAGCAGGTGGTGCGCCGCGCGGTACTGGCGCACCTCGCGGTAGTGGGTGCCATTGTGCATGCGGCCCCAGCGGCCGCCCTCCAGCAGCACGTCCCCCTCGAAGGTCAGCTCACCCTTCGTCTTCAGCTGGCTGGTGGACAGCAGGACGTCCTTCTGCAGCAGGACCACCAGGTCCTTGTACACCGCCCGCTGCACCGAGTCCCCCATGACCACCACGAACTTGTTGTGCAGCAGCTGCCGGACCTCGCAGGAGCTCAGGTGGGCCATGTGGCGGCGGGCCGGGCGGCCGGGCTCCGGCCTTTGTTCCGTGGTGGGGCGGGAGCGCCCTGGAGAGAGGGCCGCGGGTGGGGGTGGGGGGCGTTCTGCCCGGTGTTGGGGGAAGGGAGGAGCCGGCAGGGTCCCTCAGCCCCAGCGGAGTTGGGCCCCGTATGTGCGTGACCTCTGAACCGCAGAGGCCCCTGGTGCGGGGCTAGGCTCCACCTGGCGGAGTGGAGGCGCAGGACCCCGGCGGGAGCCTGCTCCTCCGACCCGGTGAGCTCTGGTTCAAAGCATATTCAAAGCGCATGTGCGTTCATCCCAGCAGCCCGGGCTTGGATGGCTACTAGTTTATACTTAGTTTATTCAAAGCATCGGTGCGCATGTGCATTCATCCCAGCAGCCCAGGCTTGGACGGCTACTAGTTTATACTTAGTTTATACTTCCAGGCGCATCCAGTTTACCGCCCGCTTTTGTTTTGTCGCTGTCTCATCTGGGATGTCTCTTTGTCTGGCTTTTACCTTCTGTATGTGCTCCCACGGCTACTTAAGACTTTCTTCATTTTTTTCATTGCTATCTTGGTTCTCCTGTACTTGTGGCATTTGGGGCATGGCCCTACGGGGAGAGAGATGCGACTTCCAAAGGGAGAACCACACTGGGGACTGATGGATAGCCAGGATTTCCAAGCTGATTGCTAAAGTACTGTGCAAATACTATGTGATTTAACTCTGTGTTTGTTTGCTTTTTTTCCCGTGGATTCTCATCCACTTGTAAGAAATAATAGAGAGATTCCCATACGCCGTTTATCCACTTTCCCCCATGAATAACATCATGGAAAGCTAATGATACAATGTCACAACCAGGGTGCAATATGCATGCTCTTTCCTCACTGCATTACTCCTTCCTGCCTCACTCCTCTATGCCTGGCGACTGCTAGGCTGTTCCCCATTTCAGAATTCTGCCATTTTTGGAATTCTATATAAATGGAATTGTACATTATGTACCTTGGGGGGGGGGGGTTGACTTTTCTCTCTGAACATCATTCTTTGGAAATTCACCCAGGTTCTCTGGGTTTGCATCCAGCATGTCCCTAACCACCTTTCGTCCGCATTAGGAAGTGAGTTTCCCAGGGGCACAAATGTGCCAGTATTCTGTTCCCTTTTTATTTGCTGAGCACTATTCTATGACATGGACGTACCGCAGTCAGTTTAACCATTCGCCCTTTAAAATGTCTTTGTTGTGGTTGTCTCCAGTTTTTGCCTATGACAGATTTCGTAGCTGTGAACATTTCAGTACAGGTTTTGGTGAGAACCTGCAGGTTTTCATTTCTCTGGGATAAGCCTAGAACTGTGATTGCTGGGTTGTATAATGGTTGAAAATGTAGTGCTTTAAGAAATGCCTGGACTGTTTTCCGGAGAGGCTCATTTTATATTCCCACCATCAATGGCCAGTTTACTTCTGTGGGATATAGATATGCATAATCTGGGTATTCATTTCTGGTTACATAAAGCCTTGTCTCCTTCTTCCTTGAATATGGGTATAGCTTCAAGCTGTATCATGCAGGCCTCCTTCATCTTTAGGTGTGGATGGGAGCTTCTAGTTTGTGCAACCTTAGCCTCTTCATCCTTGATTGGGGATGTGGGCTTCCGCTTCCTGCTGAATAATCCCTGATCTCCCTCTCTGTATCCTTGGTCTGAGATGCAAACTTTCTGTACCAATTTTTAATCTCCTTTAAACAATCTCCTTTTAAAGTGCCCATATGATAGTTATATTTATGTCATGAAGATTATCATATGAAATAACTTATTTTAGAGCCACAGTAATTATTTTTAGTTATGAATGAATATAAATTCACAAAATCATAAAATTCATAAAATATCATGCATAAGTATTGTCAAGAATTGTGCTTGTCTATATGTCAAAGGAAAATTCATGTTCTTTCAATATTGCTTACTTTCTGTACATTTAAAAAATGTTTTTATTGATTTCAGAGAGAGGAAGCGAGAGGGAGAGAGAGATAGAAACATCAGTGATAAGAGAGAATCAGCGATCGGCTGCCTCCTGCATGCCCCCCATTGGGGATTGAGCCTGCAACCCGAGCATGTGCCCTGACCTGAAATTGAACTGTGACCTGCTGGCATCTGAGGTGGTGATACATATTGATGTTTGTATGTTTCCTACATCTTACAGATGTAGCTCATTCCTTTGAATGGCTGAATAATATTTCATTGAATGGATGTACTACAATTTATTTAAATAATATCCTAACAGTAATAGTTTTGGTGATAATGAGGGGAAAAGGAAATTAGGCAATAAGGTTGAAAAGGGCATAACATGGAATCTAAGTCTTGAGTTAGGCCATGTTAATGAATTATCTCCAACCAAAATCCAGCCTTTACTTCAGCCTCTAATTTCCTGCTGGAACTTTCCAGTTTGATTCTTTAATTATTCTGACATTTTTATACAATCTAGTCTTTTTTTTTAAATCCTCACCGGATTATATTTTCCATTGATTTTTAGAGAGAGTGGAAGAGAGAGAGAAAGAGAGAAATATCAGTGTGAGAGAAACACATTGATTAGTTGCCTCCTGCGTCTGCCCGGAACCAGGCAACCAAGGTACATGCCCTTGACTGGAATTGAACCTAGGACCCTCTGGTCTGTAGGCCAACACTCTATTCACTGAGCAAAACTGGGTAGGGCTAGTCTTTCTTTTTTCTAATTGTTAATTCTGAGCATGGGGAACCTTTGATGATCCCTTGGAAAACCAGACTCCTCCTTTCTACTGAGGGCATTTGAGACCATAGTTTCCTGCTATGATTTCTCTAATAATCAGATTCTGTTTACTTTTTCTCTTCTAGTATTTTCTTAAACTGTAGTTAGAATCTTTCTGTTGTTTTCCAGTACTGCCCATTTTTATTTAAAATAAAAATTTCTTATAATTTCAGTGTTATGAGGAGCAAGAGAAAAGTAGAGAATTGTGTTTGTTCTGCTATCTGAATGCCATCCATTTAGTTATGATATTGTGGAAATAAGTATGTGATCTTATGCAATTAATTTTACCTTGCTAAGATTGTTTCCGTAAAACAGTGTTGGCAGCCTGGGTAGCAGGAAAAGTAAATGATCTCTGAAGTAATTTTCGCCTCATTACAATGTATGACTGTGAATCTGTGATTAGAAAGTTAAAACAACTTGTTAGCACATTATATTAATAGAAAATTTTTTCTTATCCTGGTCCGCTTTTCAACACTCTAATCCTTCAAATATTTCCCTGTGCTTCAGCTGCATAAAAATATTAGTTAAGCCCTGGCTGAGTTGCTCAATTGTTGGAGCATCATCCCGTACACAAAAGTTGCAGGTTTGATTCCCAGTCAGGTCACATACCTAGGCTGCAGGTTCAATCCCGGTTGAGGCACATAAGCAGGCACCCGATCAATGTTTCTCTCTTACATCGATGTTTCTCTCTCTTTCTCAAGTCAATGAAATCATATCCTTGGGTGAGGATAAAAAAAAAAATCAGTTAAGAAAAGAAAGGATGAAAGGAAAGAAGGAAGGAAGGAAGGAAGGAAGGAAGGAAGGAAGGAAGGAAGGAAGGTTGGTTATATTGTTTGTGTGAGTTTAATTTGGGTCTATAGTCCAATTGTTTTGTCCTCTGTCATAAATAAAAATTTCCAATAAAGATCAAGAATTTTTATTTATTCATTAAATAAAGATAATGGCATAGATAAAAGGGAGATAAAAAACCTTTCTTGAAATAGGCAAGAGGCATAGGTAAAATAAATGTGTTTCCTCCTGAAATAATCTGGGATTAGAAAGACAGGTTGAGCCCAAATATGGTAAAGTATTAGTTGGTGGGGAAAGAGACTCATACTACATACATGACGTATGAAGATATCCACATCATGGCTCTAAATGAAATTACAAGGATTAGGCACATTCTGTTTTTAAATTCCACTATGAAAGATTCACTACTAAGTTCTTCTGCTTTTAAAGTTTAAGGTCATTCTCGGTTTAGGAATTAAAGAGTAAACCAGATGAAGGGTAATTAACATAAGGAAGAAAAATGATAACAGCCTTAAAAAGAGTCCAGTACTGAAGGTTTAGAGAAGTTTGGTCTGATCAAGAGATGAGCACATTGGTGAGGAGGCCTTTCCGAACTCATATCCCTATCTCCTTTCCCTTCCTGCATCACCTTAGCTCCTTTCCCTGTTTTCACTTTACAGCATTTACCATGACTGCCTGACATTTTATAAATTTGTTTGTTTATTATTTACCTATCTCATCAGGACTTAAGCTCCATGAGGAAATGGCTTGTTTCTATTTGTTGTTGTATCCTCAGTTCTTAGAACCATGTTGGGTATGTGGCTGGTACTCAAGAAATACTTATTGAATGAAAGAAACAATGAACAATGAAGGTCAGCACTGGAAGTGATCTTAAAAAACGACTTTAAATAGCCATCTAATGCCGGAATTGCCTAACTCACATGTCTGCTGAAGAGTCATCTAGACTGTGCCACTATGTCATTCATGTTGAGTTATGGGAACCTCTGCTTCCCAAGGCAGTCCATTTTGTCCTCAGAAAATTGGACCATTAAAAACAGCTGGCAGACTTTCTTGTAAATGATCCTGTTTTAATTTTTGAGCAAGTAAAAGACAATGATAATAATTCCTCCATATGGCAGTCTTTAGTATATTTGGATACTATTACTCTCCTGAATTATAGTCTCTTATTATGGGCTCACAATCTCTACAATTATTACCACTAAGAAATAATTTCTATTCTGTGCCAGTACATGGCTCTGTCTTCAAATAGGCCTAGCAAAAATTTCTGTATGTGGTCATAATGCATTCCTGTGGAAAAATAACTCCCTTCTATTCTAAAAGGCAGTGAACTTTTGCTTCTAGAGTCCTGTCTGGGTGGATTCTTAACTCTGCAAATTCTGGGGAAGGCACTAAGAAGATAAGAGTTGCCCATGTCCCATCACATATAACTTTGATCCCATCTATGTCCTTTGCTCTTTTGTTTGCCGAATGAGCACTGATCTCAAAACTATCAAATTCAAATAGTCATTTTCATCAGTTTTAAAGCCAGATTACCTTTTGTCGCTGGTCCTACCTTTAAGTCCTTTTCCTATCGTAGTTACTCTTCTCAGAGTCCATCCCAAGTCATCTTTGACATTCAAAATAAACCCAGTTCTAGGTGTGGTTTGATCCACACAATCCCAGGTTTGGATTATCACCTCCTTTGTTCGGATAATGCTGCCTAAACCCTAATCTGCTTTTCTGGAGGATCCACCACATTCATGACTCACGTTGACTTACCTTCCATTCAGCTGCCTGAGTCATTCGTATTGTGTTTCCTGTCCCGAACCTGTGCCACTGGCTTTTTGAACTTGAGAGCAAATCCCAGGATTTACTGCTATTAGACTTATTTGATTGCTCCACTGGCCAAGATCTTTTTATCCCATTGCAACAGCCTGTCAAGACCTTCTTTGGATTCTAATTCTTTCACCCTGGTTAGTCACTGTCCCACTCAGCAATCTGTAAACCTTGCTTTCATAGTATCCCTTCAAATCTACAAGTCAGTAGTCCAAATGCTGAACTGGTTAGGACTGAGTGAAGGAACTGGGATACACAAACACCTGCAGGCTCACCGCAATCTAGTTTTCAGTAGACTTTGGATATAGTTGTTTAACCTATTATTGATCCACATAGTTATTTTTGCTTCTAGGCCATTTTTCTCCATATTGTCCAAAAGGAGTTCCTGAGACATTGTTTCAAACACCTTCCTGAAGTCCTTATAGATTAGCCTTACTGTGTTTCACAGATTGAAGAGCAAAGTACTTCACAGAGGCATGCAGGATTGTCTCCCTGTCTCTCCTCATTCATGCTCCACACTCCTTTGTGCCCCTAGATGTTGTTCTCTATGCTCTTATTAACTGGATTCCATTGTCCTGCATGGTCAGGATTTGTAGAAGTGCAGGAGAAGAATGAGATTAAGGTCTGTATTTCCCCAGATCTGTCTCTTCATAGCCACAGATAATCAATGGCTTAGTTATAAGTGTCTCTGTTCTTTTACCAAAGGCCTCAATGTCTCTCCCAGGGACTCGTCTTCAGCTAAAGACATACCGCTCCCTACAGGTATGTGTACATGAAACCTAAGGGTCAAGGATGACTGCAATGGGCTTGCAGGTTGTGTGGTCATATCCAGCCCTAGGCTTAATTTAGCACTCTGCTGTCCCTGTCTTGAAATGTGTAATAACTTTGGAATAAAAAGCTTTGCATTTTCATTTTCTCCTCAGCTCCTTAGTCCTTTGTTGGTTGCTATTAGATCTGAACAGTTGATTGCTATCCCTGTGGGTTTCCTTTAAACCTGCTCCCATGCTCTTGTGGAGTCCCTTCTGTACACACTCTTCAGTGACCCTCTGGTTGTGTGTGCCATCTTTTCAATGCCAGAACTCCAACTAATACAGAAAGAAATGAGAACAGTCTAATTTCTTTCTGTGAGCTTTTATTGGCTCCTAGTGATAATTGCTTTTTTAAGGGTCTCTAAACCTATCTATACTAATAAAAGGGTAATATTCTAATTAGACCGGACATCTTCTGGACATCCTTCTGGACAAAGCCACGGTGGTGGGGGCTGAGACAGAAGTGGTTAGGGGCGACCAGGCTGGCAGGGGAGAGCAGTTAGGAGTGACCAGGCCAGCAGGGGAGGACAGTTAGGGGTGACCAGGCAGGTAGGCAGAATGGTTAGGGGCAATCAGGCAGGCAAGCAGGTGAGCGGTTAGGAGCCAGTGGTCCCGGACTGCAAGAGGGAGGTCCGACTGCGGGTTTAGGCCCGATCCCCCAAGGGGTCCCGGAATGGAGAGGGTGCAGGCTGGGCTGAGGGACACCCCCCACCCAGTGCATGAATTTTGTGCACTGGGCCTCTAGTTTCTTTATATAAAAGATTCTATAATCTTGCTGAAATAAATGTGACTCTTCCTTGTCTCTAATTTAAGTTGGTTGGTATTTGCCTTTCTCCAGTTTTATCTTCTTTATTGTTCTCCATAGCCCCTCAGAGGTCACTGTAGATATTTGGCTTAATGATCTTATTTGCAAGTTCCTTATAGACCTTTAAAGATGACTCAAGCCCAGGAGATGTGGCTCAGTTGTTGAGCATCGACCTATGAACCAGGAGATCATGGTTCAATTCCTGGTCTGGGTACATGCCCCGGTTGCGGGCTTGGTCCCCAATAGGGGGCATGCAAAAGGCAGCCAATCAATGATTCTCTCTCATCATTGATGTTTCTTTCTTTCTTTCTCTCTCTCCCTTCCTCTCTGAAATCAATAAAAATATATTTTAAAAAACAAAGATGATTCAAGGTCTGAAGCTTACCTGTCTTTCCCCAGCTAGAGTTCCGATTAATTCCCTCTTACTTACGTTTTGTCTTTTTCAATCCACAGAAAGGTTTGCTTTCTCTTTTGACATCAGCGAAAGTATTAAATGGCCTCAAACAGAGAACATCACCTTCCTTGCCTTCTACTTGCTCTGATCAAGGCTTAAAAGACTTTTAATTTTCTAAATGTATTTTTTGGTAAACTGCAGTTTATTTGGTACTATAGACTTCCTGAAACCACCTATCAATTCTGTGTCACTCTCTGATAGGAATTCTTGCCTATGTTTATTTTAGTTCTTCCTTTGAACATGTTGAGAGGACACATATATTAACCTACAAATTCAGAGACATGGCCAGCCCCCACTTGCCTCTAGCTCTATGAAGGAATAATTCTTTATTCTTCTTGCACATTTAAGGATTGGGCTTTTAACATTTTGATGTGGGTCCTTTGAACAGAGAAACCAGATTGATTTCCAACAGAAAAAGACTTAGAAAAAGAGTGGTTATAGGCATTCCTGTTTGGATTAAAAAGTGGAAGGGTTTTAGGGAAGAGTTTTAGAGAAGGATCCAGAAAGATGGTAGGTGTTAAGGAAATAACTGACATGAATGTAGATAAAGAGTAAAGGAAGATATATGTCATTTTCATATATTGTCTCTTAAAGAGGCTTCTATAAAGACCTGAATCACCTTGCCTTGCTTTCTTGGAGATGGCTGTGTTGCATATAGCATGCTCAGACCAACAGTGAGAAGGGCCAGGTATGTTTGGGTTCATATATATGTATGTTCCTTAAAAATCTGATCTCCGTAACTACATTGATTTCTGTAGACTATATGGTCCATTTCTTCCTCTGTGGCTTCATTTGCAATTGCACAGCTAGAATTACATTTATGTGAACTCCTGGAGTCATCTCAGTATCTCCTGGAATTGACTCAGTATTTCCTGGCATAAAAACCAAGCCTACCTTTTTTTTCTCCTAAGTAAATATTTAATTTATTTTTGAGTTGATATTAAAAAAAAATATTTACTCCCTCTACTGTTTCACCAAAAGTCCACATTTAGTTTTTTGTTTTAAATAATGGATACGCTCATGTCATAAAATAGTAATTGACTCTCTTCACTTTTAAAAGAAGGAATGCTATCTTGCAGTGGCATTTACCAATCCCAGACTAATTAGATGACCTGCTATTTTTTATTGTTAGCTTGCTGCGCAATTTTACAGTATCTCACGATGAAAACTTCAAATTAAAACAAAAATTATACATCTGTAGCTATCTGAACCTCAGTTTTCTCATTTGAACAATGGAGATTTTTACAACTGCTCAGGGCTTCAAAGATTGTTGTAGTGATCAGGATATAAAAGTAGTAAGAAAATAGCCCAGCCAGCATGGCTCAATGGTTGAATGTTAACCTATGAACCAGGAAGTGATGGTTCAATTCCAGGTCAGGGCACTTGCCCAGTTGCGGGCTCCATCTCGTGTAGAGCATGCATGAAGCAGCTGATCAAGAATTCTCTCTCATCATTGATGTTTCTATCTCTCTCTCCCTCTCCCTTCCTCTCTGAAATCAAGAAAAATACATTTTTAAAAAGCAGTAAGAATATAAAGCTTTACTTAGATGCAAAGCAATACAAAGGTAGTGATAGGTGCTAATTCACATTAATGTAGAAGAGGAAAATGGTGTAGTATTATCCTTGCCACTCTAAATATTTTCACTATATTTATATGGATTTCAGTAAATTTTAGCTTAAGGTAAGTACTGTCATTTTTTGTCTACCAGCTCAGCTTTAGTTTTGAATTTAATTCATTCTGAATAGAAAACTACAGCAGTGATCAAAGGCATAATTATAACATATTTATAGCCTATTATTATTATAACATTCTGAGGTAAAGGGCAAAAATTTCACCCAGTGAACTTGTTCTTCCTGTTACTGACACAAGATTGAGACATTTAAATGCTAAGACATAGATCCCTGAGGCAGAACATAAAATATTTATAATGAAGGGAGTATGGACCAATAAATTTCTGTTATGAATGTTTTTAGCTGGAAGAAATAATAAATAACCTTCTACAGGCAATATTTCAGTTTGCATTTATTGTACCTCATCTCATCAGGTTTTCAGGAAACAATAATGATTGCATAGTAGGACACTAAATTACTCTTACATTTAATGAGCGATTAAACTGTTAAGCTTTGATTAAGATATGACTCTCACTAATTAGACTGTGAGATGCAGTTTGCTTGGAAAGTCATAGTTTGTGATAGTGCCAATAAAGACATTGTAATTTATATAATTTCTATTAAAGAAAGAAAAACTTAAGATATAGGTGATCTTTGAAAAAAAAAAGGAATACCAAACTCTTAGGCTCGTGGGGAGAGAGGAAAGGAACAGAATTTAAAAAATAGGGAGATGAATTATATACTTGGGATGTCTTATCTGTAGTACATTTAAATTGTTTTAAAAATTGGTACGGGAAATGGAAATATGGAAATTAAATTTTATAAGATTGTGCATATAGAATTGCTAAGGGAAATAATGCAGGATTGGGTGTCAGAAAATTGAAATTAGAGTTCTGACTTGGTAGCTTACTAGCTGTGTGACTCTGAGCAAGTCATTTATCTTCTCTGGTTCTTCTGTTTCTTTATCTGTGAAGTAAAAATAAAAAGACATATCTGGCATGGTTGTTGTAGAGGTGACATGAGAGAGCTTAGTTGTTTTAGCCTGGGTTCTCAAGGAAGCAAGTCTTTTGTTGGCATATGTGATCCTGGGAACAGAAGGAGTGAGGGACATGGAATCCAGGCTAAGAAAGAGAGAAAGTCAACATCAACATGCCAGCGGTCCATTGTTGTAAGTGTCTACCTTTTGTATCACAAAATATAGCCTTACCTAAAATGTGATTCAGGACTATCTGTCTAGGGCAGTGGTTCTCAACCTTCTGGCCCTTTAAATACAGTTCCTCATGTTGTGACCCAAACATAAAATTATTTTCGTTGCTACTTCATAACTGTAATGTTGCTACTGTTATGAATCATAATGTAAATATCTGATATGCAGGATGGTCTTAGGCGACCCCTGTGAAAGGGTCGTTCAAACCGCCAAAGGGATCGCGACCCACAGGTTGAGAACCGCTGGTCTAGGGGAAGAAAGAAATAAGAATTTATTCATCACTCTCCTTCCCCCATTGGTCACTCATGGGCTCTCCAAAAATCAACATGTTGAAGGGCTAATCCCAATATTGCTGAACATCACATTGTATTTGGAGATAGGACTTTAAAATGTGATTAAGTTAAAACGAGGCCTTTAGGGTGGGCCCTAATTCGATCTGACCATGTCCTTATACGAAGAGGAAATTCAGACAGAGAGACACCAGGGGTGCAGGTACACAGAGGAAAGACCATGTGAGGCCACAGAAAGAAGAAACTGTTTGCAAGCCGAGGAGAGTGGCCTCAGAAGAAACCAAATCCGAGTTCACCTTGAGCTTGACACCTCTAGCATCTAGAACTGTGGCTATACATGTATCTTGTTGAAGCTACCCAGGCTGTGGTCATTTGTTTTGGCTGCCGCAGGAAGCTAGCACGGGTGTTAACTCCCCCACACTGTGGGTCATGAATGTGTGCGTGGAGAGTAGGTTCCCTTCCTGTCCTCAGCTCGAAGTGCCAACAGAGAAACTCTGAGTGGGAAGTGAGACATGAGTTTCTGGGGCAGAGGGCTGTCCAGCGGCACCTATGGGGTGCTGACCAGAGTCCTCATAGGCTAGGTGGTCATTTGGGCGCCTGAAATGGGATAGATGACCCAGGGAACCCAAGGACGTGCACAGGCGGTACTGATCTTGTATGCAGAAGCATTTTAAAGGTTTTCATTAATAATAATCAAGGATAAAAGTACTTATTGCTACTTCATGTATTTATGTTGGGTTCATGAGGAGTATAAATGGTTTATGAGCTCATAATTATGTTATGTATTTTGTTTTAAAACATAGGTATGTAGAGTTCTTCTGAGACCAAAGGAAAATAACAATTTTCCTCCAGAAAGCAAGCAAAAATTAGTCTTAAAAAAAAGTGAACAAGCTGTATACTTGAAAAGATAAAGCATTCAGTTCTGGCATTGCTTTCACTGATTTTGTATGTGTGCCCGCTTCCCCTAAAATCCATAGCATCAGAATTTAGCCTTCAAGTTCCATGTACCATGGTCTATTGCAAAGAATCCTGAATTGGACATACTAGGGAGATGAGTGATTTTCTTGGTCACACAAGGCGTGCATATGGTTATAAGTTGGGTTACATGAGACCACGAAAGCTTTCTGTTATATTTGTGGAGATGTCGGGAAATATCTCCATATTTCAGGGGTGGTTAAAGGGTTTGTGGATTGGTGAAGTGAGGAATGAAAGGAAATGTGGTTTCTGTGGGTGAAGAAATGGAGTCAGGAGTCCTGAGTGCTCTGACACAGACATGTGTGGAGGGGCCTCGAAACATGCTCATGCAGAAACCAGCAATTGAGAACCTATCACTTTAGCCCATGGACACAAGCAATAGGGTGGTGAAAACCCAGAGGGGCGGGGGGTAGTTAGGGCTGGGAGGAGGGGGGAAAGGGGGAAGAAGTGGGAGATATCTGTAATACTATCAACAATAAAATATATTTTAAAAAAATATATATATAGCTTTAATAAAAATATTTTAAGAGACAACAAAAAAGAAAAAGAAAACGGATCAGTTTTGAATTTCCCATGCCAAAAAATTGGACACCAGACATGTTCATGTGCACATTCTGATCTCAGAAGAAAACAGGCTGAAATTCATCCTCAAAGATAGTATTTAGTAGAAGTCAAACTGGTGTTCATACCAAAGACTGTCAAAATGTTGCTTACTGAGGAGCCTGATAAATGTGGGTAAGATGAAATGTGAACACTCAAATTGTAGGCTTTGCGTAAGTCATCATTTAATAGCTACCTTATTTACCTAATAGCTACCTTATTTACCTAATAGCTGAGAAGGGAAAAACAAGAGGAGACAGATGCGTTTGCTCACCCACCGCTCAGCTTTGTGTTCATGTCTGGCTGAAAGCCATTTCCAGGTGTTTGGTGTTGAGCCAAATCCTAAAGTTAGACATATAGTACAGCCCTTGTTGAGACACGGGTGATGTAGACAAGCTTGCTCAGTCCTTGGCCCTTGACACTGCTATTAGGGCCTCTCTTAGGGCTGTCAAATTTACCCACCAATTTAAAGGGAAATGAAATAAATAAGGAAGAAATGTGATCAGAAAAAAGATAAACTACTAGACCTAGATGTTAAATCAAGGTCTCCCTCTAACTATTGATTACTGACAAATTTTAAGTTCTTAAAAGAACATAAAACCATGGAATTTGAGTGGTGCTTTTATCCTTTTTAGGGTTTGGTTCAAATCTAATTCTGCATGTGCTTATAGATATAGGACATTGTAAAGATAAAATCTGGACAAGCAGAACCAGAATTTGAGACAGCAAGATTTTTTAAAATGGGAATATGCCTTTGCAAGCCACACTCTGTGGCAGATGATCAAAGTGGTCCTACATAATTTGAGCTTGCTATAGCCACAAAGTCTAACCTATTCTCGTGCTCTCTCCTCCATGAGACAAGCCATCATATAGACTTAGACAGAGTTAAAAAAATAGATGTATGACTGTATGTGAACTTATCAGATTATAGAATCCAATCCTCAATTTTGCAGATTCAGAAACTCTATTTTTATTTTTATTTTTGGTACTCAAGAGGGTACTGCAGAGTGATGCTATAAACTAATTCCACAATAGAATGATATCTAATATATGTTACAATGAATTGTGATTAGTTTGTCACTTACATTGACGTGTCTACTTGATTCATATCTGTATATTATAGGATAAAGCAATTTTAACGAGCTTATCATCTGGATGGGTATACCTCATTACTTTGATTATTTGTGTCAGGTGTTGGGGCGGGGAGGACTAAGAAAGGTGGAGAGATTTGTTGGATAAATGTAAAGAAAAGTAATAATAGTTCAAAAGTAAAGGGTCAGAGGATTTCTAATCATGGTTAACGAATCCTTCAGTTTTGTTATTAGGAAGTGGATAGTAAGACCCCTTTTAGTCGGATAAGTGAGGCCTCTGGCTGGTATCTCTCTACCATTACAGAGACCCTGGGTCAGGCCTGACTTGGGTTTTTATGCTCCACCTATCAAAAGGCTATAAGGGTCCAGCAAGAATTGTTGGGTGAGTAGGAATGGTCAGAGAAGGGTTTGATTTGGTGTAGGTAACTTGTCTTGAATCTAAACCTGGGCACAGCCCTCTTATTGTCTCCCATCCCCAAAGCTTAAGAAATGCCCAAGTCTGTGGTTGAGGTGAAGATGGAGGGTAGAAGAGAATTGATGTGTTTATTATTTTGATCTCTGCACCGCAATTTATGGCCCTCTGCTTTAAGATCTGAAAAGGAAAGTTGAAACTAGAATAGAGCTGAGAGATTATTTTGTGCTTCAGGCTTCAAATGGAACCAAAGTTGACCCTTTCCCAGACTGGAGCTACCTGGAAAGCAGGAATTAGCAATCCTGAAGATTTCCCCCAAAACAAGACTTTAAAGCAAAGGGAGATGGTCAGCCTTGAGGGATGATTTATCTCAGCCCCTGGAGGCATATAAAATGTCCCTGACCCAATATAGCCCTAAAATGAACAGAATCCCTGTCCTCATGTTTATTTCTCAAGCTCCATACAGTAATTTTTAACTTTCTTGATTACCATCTTACTTTCCTACAACCATACTTTCGTTTCTCTCCACATACTCACCCTCCTCTCCAACTTCGTTAAAATAATTGAGTAACTCTAGGTAAGCCCTTGCTTTTGATTTTTAGCATGAGCAGTATTGGATCTTTTATCATTGCACAGGCCATCCACAAATGTTTGCAATTATCGTTAGTGTATTGGTCACATCCTATATAATAAAAGGGTAATATGCAAATTGACCGAATGGCAGAACGACTGGTCGCTATGACGTGCACTGACCACAAGGGGGCAGATGCTCAATGCAGTAGCTGCCCCCTGGTGGTCAGTGTGCTCCTACAGGGGGAGTACCGCTCAGTCACAAGCTGGGCTGATGGCTGGCTGGCGAGCGCAGCAGTGGTGGCGGGGAGCTTCTCCCGCCTCCATGGCAGCGTTAATGATATCCCACTGTCAGACATCCCCCAGGGCTCCCGGACTGCTAAAGGGCGCAGGCCTGGCTGAGGGACAACCCTGCCAGTGCACGAATGTTGTGCACCGGGCCTCTAGTTTTCAAATAATTGGTTCAATATGTTTTTCTTCGATCACTAGACACATTTTCAGCTGAAGTATTTTGAAACTCAAAGCAATGGGTTCAGGTGTTAATCTGAAAGTAAAAAAAAACAAACAAATAAGGGAACAAAACTAATATACTACTTCCTCTGTGTTTCCAGGCATTTTGGATATTCAAGTATATATCTAGTGTACTTTTTAGATTAAAAATTAAAACCACTGCTTGAAATTTAGAGGTATTTCACCTCAAAATATTTTAAGCAATTTTTTTTAAAAAAGCAATTAAATGTTTGCCTATATTCCTGAACTTTTCAGATACTGCGTGTTATGGTCCTTTAGGACAAGCATGCAGGGTCACAGAGCCTGATGCCTCCATACAGAACAGGCCTGCTGGTACTCACTGTCACTGAAGACTGGCTACTGACTGATTCATTACTAAAACGTTGTCTCTTCTTTTTTCCATGTCTCTTAATCTGATTTTTTTAAGAAGGGATTTTGGTGTTCCATTCCCAGCATAAATAATGAATGCTCACAAAGTATCCCAAATGTTCTGCCCTTGCCTTTGAACAGTTTGGGCCAGAACAATGGCAGCACCTAAGCAGCAGGAATGGTCGACTGGAGGTTTGAACTCTGGAAGCAAACCCACAGTGTCTCAATTAGCAGAGCTGTCAGGCTCTGTGCCATTCATGTTTATAATAAAGAATAATAATGCCACAAATTGAATGTATGCCTCACAAAGTAAGAATGTAGCCAGTGTTAGTCAGAATATCTTCGGGGTGCAGAGAAAGCCTTATAAAGACTGAAGAAATAAGAATGGGGGAACAGGTAGTGAGTGGAGTTGACTCTCTCTCCATGAGTGTTTTCACACCTCGGTGGAATCCATGCTTGCAGCTGCTCTGGGGCTTGATATTAACTTGTAACCAGGGTCTGGCGAGGTCTGCAAGCCTTGAGGGCACGGCCTGGAGCTTTGGTGACTCGCAAGTCCAACATGTGGTTGAAAGGAATGGCAGTCCCTGTCTGGGAATCATTGTCTGATAGTCTCCAGAAACTGGCGGGCTGCTTCTGTCTGAAACCTCCTCGCTAAATATTCTTGGACCAGTGATGCTTACTTACCTCCTGAAACCCGAATCCAGGGTCTGACAAGTCCCAACATAGCATTGCTCCTGATACCTACAAAGTCTGCACTCAGTCTCACCTATTGATTCCCTGAACTTGGTGCCTGAGGCAGAGAGGGAGCTAATTAAAAGAAAATGGAGCTTTGAAAAGCTCCCAGGATGTCTCTTGAGATGCTGCCACTAACCTGGGGAATTTGAATCATTGCCCAGCACAGGAGCTAACAGCAAATCTCTCTCTATGCTGCTGAACTAGGAGTGAGATGCCTTTAAAATGGGAAAAGAAAAATCATTGATTTCCCTGCTCCCATCTTAATTTTTCCCTGAGATTTTGAATGAAGGAAAAATATTGATGACAACAGTGTGGTGATTGCAGGTGGGAGTGGGGGGCGTAGGGGGTGAGGTGGGGAAGAAGGGGTGGAGGTGGAACAGGGTATAGGGGCTATAAGTAGTGATGGGGGGAAATAAAATAAGGGAAAATAATAAAATGAAAAGGAAACTATTGAAGGCACACTTTTTTTTTCTTGTATGTGTGCATGTCTATATGTGCGGGTGTTTGGGATAATTATAGTTTGTATTATCTCCAGAGTGTTTATAGATATCAATTAGTTTTTAAAATTCTCTTCGTGCAGTAAGAGCAATTTGTTCCAATTTATAGATAGGAAAAATGAGACAGAGAGAAGTTAGGTAATTTTTCTTAAGTAATCTGAGTCGGCCAGAAAGACGGTTGGATGAGATTACAGCCAGAGTTGCTGACACTCAAATGCATGTGGAAACCACTAGACCACATCGTTATCTCTCCTTTCTGAATCTACTATAACAGAACAGCACGCACATGCTTACAAAGTCCTGGCCTGTCCTGTTTTGAAGCAGTTTCTAGGCAGAAAGAACAAATAAGTCACAAAATTGTCATTACATACTGAGCATGATGGCCCAGCCCTCATTTTTGAACACATCACCACCACTGAAAGGTGAGGAAAAGATGTAAAATAATATCAAGACCCTAATGTTGCATGGTTGCATTTATAGCCACGTTCAGATTGCATCACTTCCAAAAAGCTGCAAAGGCATTTTGCCAGGATGGCTCCTTCATTCCAGGCAAGGGCAGCTCATGGGAATTTGACCACAAGGCTATCATTAGATTCAGACAATAGGCTGGGACTCATTGTCCTAAAATCCCAAACCTGCTTCCCACTTCAGATGGTTTGCTAGTAACCCATGGGTGTTCATCTTGAATAACATGACAGGTAAATAAAATTGGAATATTTATTCCTTAATGACAAAGACAATAGACTGTCTTTCACCTTTGGCCCTTTCTGATGACCGATAATGATTCACATACAAGAAAACCCAGGGTACATATTGTAGCAGCATAGGTTTAACCAGTCAAAGTTGGAAAGCACTAATCAATCAGGGTTCAGATTTTTATATTCTCATTTTCTCCAGAGTTGGAGATGCGAGAAGCATAAACTGTTACTGTTCCGTCTAGATACACCAGTAAACCAGAAGGAACTGGCGAAAATGGGACTTTCACACGAGATGTTCCAGTTACCTATGTCTGTACACAAACCACTCCCAAATTTAGTGGCTTTATTAAAACAAACTGATTTATTATTTCTTAAAATTCTGAGGGTTGGCCAGGCGATTCCTCTGTTGCTTCGCCTTGAATCACTCAAGTGACTGTGTTCTGCCTGGGGACTGGCTGGAATGTCACAGGTGGCTGTGGGGCTGGCTGTCCGCTGGGTCACTGCAGGTCTCCATGTGACTTCTGTTTCTTCAGGGCAGTATTCTAAGAGGTCAAAGGCAGAAGCCTCAAGACCTCTTAAGGTCTAGACACCTGAACTCACACATCACTTCTGGCGCATTCTATCGAAGAAAGTCACAAGGCCAGCCCATATTCTAAGGAGTAGAAAAACAAACTCCACCTGCAGATGGGAGAAGCAGCCAAGTCACATTACAAAGATGGATGCCTGCCGGGATGGGAGGAATTTGAGGCCATTAACCATCTACCACATAACATGTACAAGGGAAATGAGATGAAAGGAAGATTATTTATCCTGTAACATTTTCTGGGAAGACAGAGATCATAGAGAAAGGAATCACAGTGGAGCCCAGTATAATAGACACTTTAGATAACTTATAAATAGGGCAAGTTTTTGATCTTTGAGGTTTGGGCAGGGGGGTGCTGATAGAACTAGTCCTCATAGAATATATACTGGATACCAGAACTCCTGGGATCCTTCAAACTTGTACTCAGAAAACAAAATTTCTAGCAAACACCACATTCTCTTTAAAAAACACAAAGCATTGAAAAATGGGTTGCCTTCTGAAGCATGCCAGTCATACCATATTTCAATGCCTGTTTCTCTGGAATATTTAATGGAATACAAGAGGTAATGACCAATTAGGACAATGAGACACTAACATCCATGCCCCAAATGATGTGACTCACCAGGAGAAGCATTCAGTTTGAGAACTTGTCTGCTAGAGGCTTTAAAATGGAATTCTCAAAACAGCCCATGAGCTCGGGTTTCCATTTCCCCTTACTTTAGTACGGGGTATAGGAAGTGAAGGATTTGAGGCTAAAAGATGTGCTCAAAATTCTGAGATAAACTCCAAATGGTAGAACTAAAAAAAGAGATACTTTGAAGACTCACTGAGCAAATCATTATTAGAAGATATTATATTACAGAATCCTATATAATAAAATCCTAATATGCAAATGACCTGAACAGCATGGGTCACTATGACACACACTGACCACCAGAGGGCAGATGCTCAATGCAGGAGCTGCCATCTGGTGGTCAGTGTGCTCCCACAGGGGGAGTGCTGCTCAGCCAGAAGCTGGGCTCATGGCTGGTGAGTGCAGCCGCAGTAGCAGGAACCTCTCCCACCTCCACATCAGCACTAAAGACCTCTTGGGGGTCCCGGACTGCTAGAGGGCGCAGGCCAGCCTGAGGGATCCCCCCTCTGCCCCCCCGCGCAGTGCATGAATGTCATGCACTGGGCCTCTAGTATTTAATAACAATATGGAGGGTATTTCTGTCAGTCACAATTATTCCATCTTTTGTTTATTTTACTCCAAAGAGTTTTCTTTTTTTATCCATAGGAAAGAAAGAGAAAAAGCAAAAGAGAATTGCTTAGTTTTCATATGTCATTGCTCTGGCAATTTAAACCAGTGGGTTTACCTCTTAGAAGATAAGTCCCTCAACCCATAGCCTTTAATATACACACAAATGGCACTGATGAGATAATGTAGACACTGTAAACACAGAAATAAGCTATTGTATGAATTTGGCCATCTTATAAATAAAACCACTTAAGAGTTCCACACCTAGAAATTCCGAACAGGTGCAGTTACCTTACTATAGTTGTTCTTTTAGAGCTACAACTTGTCTCCATGCCTTTGGGAGAGAACAATTCTGTGTTAATTGAGGTTTTAGTGTTCTATGCAGTTTGTATTTAAGGAATGGTCAAGAAAAGTGCAATAAGATCTATGAATTTTTAAGAGATCTCATTGTTGAATTCCATTTCTTATACTAATATCCATAGATAATTTCAAAATGAGCCCCCTGTTTGAGAGATTCCATTCAATCTCTGTATCAATTTATTTTTCTAAATCCTGGATTTATGTAACCCAAAACATTACTGAAAGGAATAAAAAATGGGGGTGAAACAAGGAATACAATGCGATGTAATGGTTCTGTCAGGAAAAACAGAGGTCTGCGTCTGCAGAGAGCTCCTGTGCACAGTGAGGTACATTATCTGAGGAGGAGAGGGGTGGTGCTCGTGGACTTGGTGCTGGATAATATGGACAGTTGGAAAAGTAGTGCTTTTTCCAGACCAAACCTCAGGGGTGGGCCTTAGAGAATTGTTGTTTAACTTTTCTTTATGTGGCATGCAGGCTCTGGCAAAGTAAAAGGAGAATTTAGAAGTTCCTGATGCTTTCTCATGTTTCTCAAACTTCCCTTTTTCCAGCACCCACCACCTATGCACATGGAAGACTAAATAGCAATATTATGACTCTCCAGTATATGAATCCTAGAAAAGGTCTCAGCTAATGAGACAAGGTTGCACCACTATTAGGAGGCAAAGTTGGTATTTGAATCCAGGCAGCTAGATCCCAGGCCCCTTGCTATTAATAAGTATAGATACACATCAAACTGTTAATGTCTGCCAACACCAGTATCTATATATATAAAAAGCTAGCAACCAGAACGACTGGTCGCTATGAAGCCCACTGCAGCCAGCAAACCAGGCCAATCAGGGGGTGGGGCCACTGGCCAACCCTCCTGAGGCCCCTCCCCCCAGCAGCCCCACTCCTGATTGGCCTCTCCCACCCCAATCGAGGATGGGGTGGCTGACCAACCCCCCCACAACCCCTCCTCCAGCTGGCCCTGCCCCTGGTTGCCCCCCTACCCCAATAGGGGACGGGGCTGGGCGGCCACCTCCTGCAGCTCCTCCCCCCAGTTGGCCTGCCCCCGATGGGCCCCACCACCCAATTGGCCCATGGGCCCCCTCCCCGCAGCCAGGCCTG
>NW_005871051.1:14110087-14211122 GCF_000147115.1 Myotis lucifugus | reverse complement strand
GTCCGACTGCAGCTTAGAGTAAAAAACAGCTATAATACAGGACAAAAGCACCTCTGTTATGATGCTTACTTCTTTCTTTAGATCTTGTGCACTTGAGAAAAATGTCCTGCTTTCCTTATGATTTCTCCACCAATTCTCATCCATAGTTGGTTGAGGGCTGTTCTGAGTATGATAATGTTCGGCCCTGCCCAAAACACTGACCAGGCCCACTGACATACATGACATACACATATTACTTTCTCATATAAATGAGCAAATAATCAAGCAGTCACAGGCACCTACAAACAAAGCTGTTGGCACATGCAGAAATGGTGCGTGCTGACCGGACATGGAAGGGGAACCGACGGCTGCTGCAAGCATCAGCTGTCAGTAGGAGCATGGGCGAGACGAGACAGAAAATGTATACCTTAATAATTATACCAAAGGCAATTCTAAACTATAGAAACATGACTACATTTAAAAAACAACTTTTTCTCTTCCTGTTTCTGGAGTCAAGCCTATTTTACGTAGGACAAAGGAGAGACAGAAACTCTTTTAATATAACAAGAGATAATAAAACTGCTAAGCCCTAGCCGGTTTGGCTCAGTGGATAGGGCGTTGGCCTGCAGACTGAAGGGTCCCAGGTTCGATTCCGGCCAAGGGCACATGCCTGGGTTGCGAGATTGATTCCCAGTAGGGGGGATGCAGGAGGCAGCCAATCTATGATTCTCTCTCATCATTGATGTTTCTATCTCTCTATCCCTCTCACTTCCTCTCTAAAATCAATAAAAATATATTTTAAAAAATAATAAATAAAAAAATAAAATAAAACTGCTAAGCAATGTAAAAATGCTGATGATCTCGCAGATGCCACCCAAGGAGAGCCCACCACTGAGGAGAGCCAACCTTCCTTGTATCTATTCTCCATCCCCACCTAGCAGAAAAGTCAACAAAATGGATGATCCACTTGCACAAGAAGAAGTAGAACCCTGAGAATGAGCTAGAGAAGGCATACAAATACTCGTTAAAGGGAAAGAGGACACAAATCTCAAAAGAGCTAAAAGTTCTGAGGCTGGCCATGAGGAAGGTGGGGAGGTCAGTAGAATAGTGTGGACGTGTGGCTCCCAAATTTCTACACCACCCTCATAGACTCTCTAATGTTTACCAGTAACTATAACTTTAGCCTGAAGTAAATGATAGTTTCATGCAGGCATCCAGATTCCTTTTGCGATCTATACCCAGAAAAATAAGAACATTTGAGAACATTAACTGAACCTCCCCTCCCCCCAAATTTCATTTCACATCTGGGAAGAAGTGCTAAGTTTATCCAGGGGTTTAACAGGGAACATGAAGAGATTTGCATTTTTGGAAGATGTCTCCTGCTGCCAAGCCATGTGAAACTGTATTAAAACAAAGGCTAGAGAAAGGGGAACCCATCAGAAGGATGTTGCTATATCAGGCAAGGAAGTACAATTGTTTGATTTAGGATGGTGGCATGAGGATGAAAGAAGGAAGAGGTTTGAGATATATTTAGGAGGTGGTGACTTGATGATTGATTTAACTTAGAGAATGAACACATAGGAAATAAAGACTCCTTTGGCAACTGGAAAGATAGTGGTACCGATTTTGAAATATTGTGTAATGGAGGAAGAGAAAGGGGTTTGAAGATAGATGCATACAAAGAATTCAGTTTTGAGTTCATTGAGTTTAGAAAACATTCAAATAGAGATAGCTATCCCGTAGGAGTTAGGTATAAATCTGGAGCTCAAGGTGGTAGGAGTCTGGTTGGAGATAGAGTTTTGGTAGGAATGTAATATAGACAATACTTAGAGCTATGTGACAGGATGAGATTGCTCAGAGGGAGGATATATAGAGTGAGAAGCATAGCACAGTTAAGTAGGAGGTTACTAGGGATTAGGTCATGAAATGAGCAGCCAAGGTTTAGATGTGTAGTCTATGTAAACATCATTGGCACCCATAATGATGAAAGTGCTTATGATGTGAAAAAGACTGTGCCAGCCCTGGCCGGTGTGGCTCAGTTGGTTGGAGTGTTGTCCTATGCACCAAGGGTCCTGTGAGCTATTCCAGGTCAGGGCGCATACCCGGGTTGTAGGTTTGATCCCCAGTCTGGATGGGTGTATATGGAAGGCAACTGATCACTGTTTCTCTCTCACATAGATGTTTCTCTCTCTCTCTTTCTCTCCTTTCCTCTTTCTCTAAAATCAGTAGGCCAGTCTGAAAAGCTAACCAGTATTTAAAATATAGTTTCTATGGGGAAAAAGGATTCTGGACTTTTATACAAACTGAAAATTGCTATAGTATATTAGTGAGTGAGTCCAATTTACTAATTTCTAGAGCTTTCTGAACATTCCTGGGGGAAAAAAATAGCTCCATTTTATTCAATGTGTTTTGGAATGAGAAAAATAATCAAAGATAAGGATGAAGCTTATTATTGATGTAATTTTTATAGGCAGTGTTCCAAGTGTTTTTCAGATGTCACAGCTGTCTGGAAGACACTCCACAAAGAATATTGCCAACATTATTATTTTTTTATTTTTAGTAAATATTCAGTAGAGGCTAAATCAATGGCCCATTAAAAACACTTTCAGAATTGGGTCTGAGTCATCTTGGTTTTTCTGCTCTAATCCATTTGTTTTCTAGACAGTGATTGAGTGGTTTCTTGATTGAGTGATTTCCAACCTTGACTCAAACCAGCTATCACATGCTACACCTGTAGAGTGATTCTATCAACCAGAGTGAGCAAAGTGGGGGCAGCTCTATAGATGGGAAACCTTCAAAGATCATCATCATCAAAAGGCTCTAGTTGAATCTGCAACATCCATGGCACGGTGCTGTGTTAGTACCGTGAGGTTTCGGAAAGGCTGCTGACGGTTCAGAATAAGTAATGAATAAATATCCCCGGGGGCGGCGGGGGATGGAGGGGAGAACTTAACATGCTACAGAATGCAGAGTCTGAAGTTTTCACCATTTGTTTTTACTGAAATTTTTATTATTTTCTTACAAGTAGACTGTACATTTCAATGTATAAAAGTGTTCTGCATATACTTTATTAGAATCATCCTGTAAGCAAAAGGCTAAATCATCACCCCTATTTTAAAAATAAAGAAGCTGAGATTTAGAGATAGTAAAGGACTTGTACAAAGTTACAGACCTCATCAATAATGGAGAAGGGGCTTGATCCCAGCTACATCTTTTGATTCCAAGTTCAGCGTTCTTTCAACTATGCCACACTGCACGGTTGTCAGCCAGGTGTGAGAACATGCAGTGAAGGTTACCATGTTCTGAAATTTAACTAGATGTGCTCTTCTTTCTTCCTCCATGTCACTGTGGTGCAATGTTCAGTTAACTGGTCATTAATTTCAAATGATCATTATCATAACAGTGATGTCAATTCATTGTATTTAGCTTTTTAAAGGTAACTCATAGGGTCGTTTTATATTTTGCCCTCCGCTAGTTTTTTAATTAGATAAAATTTACCTCTTGATAGAAGGATATCATAAAATTTCCTCTCTGCAGTCTCTCACATTCCTAAAATTTTATGATGCAATTTTAATAAATGGACTGTGTATTTTGCTGTAGCAGTTTTAATGCAAATAAAGATATATTCTTACCATTTGTAACAGCATGGATGGACCTGGAGAGCATTATGCTAAGCGAAATAAGCCAGTCACAGAAAGACAAGTATCACATGATCTTACTCATATGTGGAATCTAATGAACATAATAAACTGGTGAACAAAATAGATCCAGAGACATAGAACCATGGAGCAGACTGATGGATTTTAGAGGGAAGGTAGGAGTTGAGGGTTTGGGGGGTGGAGAGTAACCAGGGAACTTGTATGCAAATGTATAGCCCATGGACACAGACAGTAGTGTGGCAAAGACTTGGGTGGGGGAGCAGTCAATGGGAAAAAGGAACAACAAAAAAAGGGACATCTGTACTACTTTCAACAATAAAGAAAAGAAACCAATAAAATTGACATTGCCTCAAAATTAAAAAAAGATATACATTTTACATATCTAAGTTGGTATTGACATTTGCAATACATTATACAAGTATTACCTTATTCCACAACTTTCAACCTTTTTCATCTCATGGAACACATAAACTAATTACTAAAATTCTGCAGCACACCAAAAATATGTATTTTTTGCTAATCTGACAAAAATAGATATAATTTTGATTCATTCACACTGGAGGGCTGTTATTGTGTTAGCTGTTGTCATTTTTTTTTATTTGACCATCTAAGGGAAAAGAGTTCAGTGCCCTTGACTAAATAGTCAGGTATTGCTTGTTCTTGTGGCACACTGGTTAAAAAGCGCTCATCTAATTTAATGCTTTCAACAATCTTTGGGGTAAGTGCTTTTGTCTTTTACTGATAATAATAAAATATCTACTACCTGAGTAACCTGTCTTAGTTTACCCAGCTAACAAATGCACTAGGGTTTGAACAGTCTTTTCTTATTTGCAATCTGTGCTCATAGCCCCATGCTCTACTGTTGCACTTTTGTATTCATAAGAAAAAAGTGAAGTCTAGGAAACTGGTGTCATGGAAGTAGAGAAGCGACACTCAATGATGCATATCAGAATTTGGTGTCAGGCTTTAGTGTCTTCCAACTTCAGGGGGGAAATGCGGGCTTCTGAGTCTACCTGTCTTTAAATGGGGATCAAATGTGACCCCCACAGGATTGTTATAAAAATTAAATCAAATAACAGAGATTTTCTGTGGTATGAATTTACTGAAGTTTAATAATAAGCAACTGGCTCTGGAAGGCTTTTATACAGACACCATAAGGAATAATTGTTTTAGCCTTAGCTGGTTTGGCTCAGTGGATAGAGCATCAGCCTGCGTAATGAAGGGTCCCAAGTTCAATTCCGGTTAAGGGCACATGCCGGGTTGCAGGCTTGATCCCCAGTGTGGGGCATGCAGAAGATAGTCGATCAATGATTATCTCTCATCATTGATGTTTCTATCTCTCTCTCCCTCTCCCTTCCTCTCTGAACTCAATAAAAATATATTTTACAAAACAATAATTGTTTTAGCCTGGCCGGTGTGACTCAGTGGTTGAGTGTTGACCCATGAACCAGGAGGTCACAGTTGGATTCCCAGTCAGGGCACATGCCCAGGTTTCTGCTCAGTCCCCTGTAGGAGGTGTGCAGGAGGCAGCCAATCAATGATTCTCTCTCATCATTGATGTTTCTGTCTCTCCCTCTCCCTTCCTCTCTGAAGCCAATTTAAAAAAATTTAAAAAGGAATAATGGTTTCATGCATTCTCTTAATTGTCCTATAGGATAAATATTATTCTAATAATCTACAAATACAGTGTTAGTAAATGGTGGTAACAGTGCCTACATTATAGTGCTATGGTTAGAATTAAATGAGTTTATTCATGTAGGAAACTTTGGCATATAGTCTATGTCAGTGATGGCGAACCTTTTGAGCTCGGCGTTGTCAGCATTTTGAAAAACCCTAACTTAACTCTGGTGCCATGTCACATATAGAAATTTTTTGATATTTGCAACCATAGTAAAACAAAGATTTATATTTTTGATATTTATTTTATATATTTAAATGCCATTTAACAAAGAAAAATCAACCAAAAAAATGAGTTCGCCTGTCACCTCTGACACGCGTGTCATAGGTTCGCCATCACTGGTGTAGATAGTAATTAGGGGCAAGAACATAAAATCACTGTGATAGCCCTAGCCAGTTTTGTTCAGTGGATAGAGAGTCAGCTTGCTGACTGAAGGGTCTGGGTTTGATTCCAGTCAAGGGCACATCACTGGTCTATGTTCAGTAAACATTAGCTACTATTTCTGATATTTAAAAATGAACTCAAATAATACATATACAGATCTGATATGTAGTATGACTTCAATAAGTCAGCTTTTCTTAGCCTTTATTTCTGCACAATGTCACTTAGAATACTTTTTGTTTAAAGAAACAGGAAGCTCAATAAAGTGTATCGAAGTACACAAATGATCTCATATGACATGAAGACTGAAGGCAGGCAATTCTGGGGCGGAGTAGCATTCCACTGGCCCAGGCTCCTCCCCCTTCTTGCTTAACAGTCCTGTCTTCTGCTTTCATGGTCACTAGACGTGTCCACATCATGGGCATTCTGTGGAGACACATCCATGTCAAGTAGAAAAAGTTGAAATCCTTCTTCCAGGGCTGCTCCTTTTATAGGGGACCAGGAGAAGATGAGAATTTTGACATATCCCTTTTAAAGACATATTACTTTCCAGGGCATAGCATTTCCGTAACTAGCTATGACTAAATAAAATTCCCCTCCCTGGGGTGGGAAAGGGCTGAGCCTCCCTTGATACGTGGTCACTTGCCACTTGTGCAGAATTAGGGTTATATTTACCAGGAAGAAGGCTGTGAAACAGGCAGTACAAAGCGTATACACCACACCTGAGAAGAAAGTGGAGCAAGAGGTGAAAGTCTCATTTTTGGAGAGAAGATCAGTGATTCTTGGAAATTAATCAAGGTGGGAACATGGAATGGGAGAATGATTTGTGTGAGTGGGGGCTCAAGTTAAGGGCTTGGACCCAAGGATAAAGCCAGAATCCAGGAATTAGGAGCTATAATCAAGTCAGAAAGTAGCAGAAATCAACAAGGGTGACTTAAGTCTCAAATGCTAGCCTAGAGCTTATGGCCTTTTCTTTGGACAAAGAATTAGTCCAGGAATCTAGGAGATAGCTGAACACATAGGTGGCTTAAAAATGCACCCGGCACTCTGCTTTTTCAACCATGTCTTTAATCCGTTTTCTTCTACTGGCTCCAGCCATTTAGGCAACGAGGCAATGAATATGCTCCTTTCTCCAACCGTAAAAAACAGTTGTTCTTGCCCTTGTTTTACTAGAATTTTTCTCTCTGACTGCCCCCTGTCACTTTCCTGATTGCCCTCGGTCCCATTTCCTTCTGAAGTCCAGATCCTCTCTGTTCATTCATCCGCACAATGCACCTGTCTGCTAAGGTAAAACTGACGGTCCTGTCCTCACACGTCAGTCCAGCATCTATCATTTTGTATTGAGTGCTGACTTAAATCAATGGAAACTCATCAGAGTTCTGCGGTAGTGTGGTGATGTAACATGCAGGAGGAGTTTGCCAAAAGGCTTCTCTTTACTTAAAAAAAAATAAAATAAGCAATGATTGTTGGCTGTCAACCTGATATATTCTGGCACCAAACCAAACCAAGCCTGGGGCCTTTCGAGGATTTCAAGGCTGTGGAAACTGTCTTAATTATAATATGCTGTGCTTTTATAGATATGTTTTTCATACGTTTCTTACCTACAACTTCACAGTTAGCCCTTGTATGGTATGTAGTTCATGAAGAGTCAACATAGGGTCGAGGAGGAAATAAGGCAATCCAACCCACTTGGCAGCAGCAGTGCTGACAAGGATGAGGACAAACATCTGCATTCTTCACTCTCACTGTGGTGCAGAAGTGGATCAACGATTTCTTTTCTCTTACTCTCCTTATCTGCCAATTTCTGAGCCCACCAATAGGTTAGACAATAGACATATGATCTGGCAGATGGCAGCATTTAACATTTTCTTGTATGACAAATTACTTGAAAAAAATGTAGCCAGACAAAGATTTTTGTTACTATAGAGTAAATAATTACTATTTAGTTAACAAATTATAACTGATTTCTGAAAGAGCAGAAATTATATACAGAGACGCTCACGTATTTGGGAGGGGAAAACTATCAACATAGGTAAAATATGCTATATATTTGGGTACATTTCTTGGCAAGTTATGCCTTCTTTCCTTTAGGCTAGTGAACAACTCTGACCTTTCTCTCTTTCCAACACTCCATTCCCCAAACCAATTCCATCCCCAAGTCTCCTGTCACTTTACTGCTGAGTCATCAGGGAGGTGAGGAAGGCCAGGCCAGAATATGAAGACTAGCCCCACAGGATGTGAGGGCAAGAGTTGCATCACTTCCCTCAATCATAGGACCTGGCCCTGTATGTAACATATGCCAAGAAATTGTGACTATTCATTTAATTTTATAATAATAATAATGGCATTCAAAGATGTGTTTTCTACTCTTTGTGTCTGTTTTTCTTTACCATTTTCCCACCTTTTATTCATTTTTTTTATATTTTTGTTTTACCAGAGAACTATTTTCTCTTCTCAGGTGCTACAGTGTGCCAGTCTAATAGGCAATCATAGAGCCCATTATGATAGGCATTTAGTAAATAATTGTTGAGTAAATGAACAAATAAACATGTAACTAAAGGAGAGATAGCTCAAAATGATGAACTTTATGAACAGAACTATATAAATGATATAACAAAATTAAATTTAAGAAAATTTTAAAATGAAGGTTCTGAAGAAGAGACTATTAATTTGGTACACATAGTTACTACTTATATAATATTTTATCTTTGCCAGAGATATTTATTAATAAACTAATGATCCTTTTTAATACATGCAAATTAATACTGCCCAGCAGTTCAGTGTAAGAGTAAATTATAGAAGAGTTGGAGATATTGGACAGTGAATCTAGAAAACAAGTTAAGGTGTTTGACCTGACAGTGTATGAAAATACGTTAACAGGATCCCATACAAAGAATAACTCACAATCTAATTTTTATCTTCTTTCAAACCTAAATACATCTTCTCAGTAGTATTAACTGCCTATCGATTTTGAAAGGTGATATGGAGTTCCAAAATACATGTGATGAGTTGGAATGAATTAGACTCCAGCTATATATCACTCGTTTGAGATGTGAGAGAAATTCATAAATCATAGAAGTGCCTTGAAATGCAGGTTTTACAAAAAGATGGCAGCATTTTTTTCTTTGTTAAATAGGCTTAGGAGACGCTTATGAAATTTAATTCTACCACCCCAAGGACAACATTAGCCTTTGCTAACCCATCTCACTCCTTTTTGAGGGGATACACATTTATTATTAAGAACATTTTAAGAGTTTGATATTCAAAACTTACTGAAGTTTTGCAACATTTAATTTTTAAATTTAGTGATATTAACTTGATTGTTAGAAGAGAGAAGTAGAAATTGGCTATTAAGTATAAAAGGATATGGAGAAAGTAATATTTGAAATAGCAGAATATCAGCCTGAAAAGCAGATATTGAAAAACTCCAAAAGAGATCTATTAATACGGTTAGGATACAAATCCTGTCACATATTAGCTGTGTGATTCTGGGCAAGATGCTTAACTATTTTTTGTCTCCGTTTCCCCACCTGCAAGTGAAGAATGGTAATAATGGAACCCTGCCAGGGGTATATTGAGAATTCTAGAGATAAAAATCGGTGTCTGGTACTTTTCATTGATGTTTGAGACCGATATTGTTACTAGATCACTTTTCATATCACAGACATATTACCTTGACATGTTTAATTACTTTTGGAAATATGCTATGAATCTCAATTTGAAAAATACTTCAGTAGCTTTACTATTTGGTCCTTTTGTTCATTTGTAAAAATTTTGTTTACTAGGCCACTTTTTTCTCAGATGCCACGGTGTGCCAGACACCATCATCAAAGTAGAAGTAAGATCTAGGCCCTGCCCAGCTTAGGGAGCTGACAGATTAATGACAGCAGTAGAACATGGAAATTCATGATTACTGTGCAACATGAAACTAAGAATGAACAAAATGTGGTGGAAACACATTCAGCTACTTCAAAGAAATTCAATAAATAACTTCACAGTGAAGGCCCCGATGAGAACTGTGAGGGACCACAGGTTCCCAGGCAGCTGCAATGTTTGACGCACCCAAGAGCGCCGACACCTCCAAAAGCTTGTCTGTCGTTTTGTCTTTTCCAATGTGATCTGCTAATTTCCAAGCTGCTTTAGAAAACAGTTCCATCTGGTAAAGCTCAGGTGGTGAGTGAAGCCAAAGAGTACAACACAAGAAGAGGTCCAAGCCAAGGATTCCTGGAGATGCCTTTCTCCTTCCAATGGCCTAGCAAACACTGAAGTGCAGCCTCAGGCTTCAAGTTCTTCAGCAGCGCTCCCTCCTAGCCCATGTGTCAAGTTTCTGCACCCATCACGTGGGGAAGAGCTTGGGAAAGTTCAATCAGTAGCAATACTTTGCAATGGGATCCCTATGGGTGCGCTAGCCACCTTTCTAGGCACTGGGGATAGACCAGTGAATGAAATAAATTCCTTGTTTCACTGGGCTAATATTCCAGTGGGGTGAGAGATGGTAAATAACATAAGCAAATAAATAATGTAAACTGAGGTCTGGGTATGTGCTATGAATAAAAGTAAAACAGCATTAAAATGCAGAAAATGCCTAGAGTTGCTGTTTTAGAAAGGGCAGCCAGTGAAGGCCTTTGTAAGGAGGTGATATTTGAGCAGGGACTTGGGGAAGTGGAGTGGAGAAGGAAGCCTTGCAAAAGCCAGAAGGAAGAGACGTACTGACAGTTAACAGTAGGTGAAAATGCCCCAGGCTGTTGTAAATGAAAATGGCAACGAGGCCGATATGTTCTCAGTCGAGTGATTTGAAATAAGAGTGGTTGGAAATGACTTGGGGGGAGGTAGATGGTACAGTCATAATAGGATTTGCAAGAGAATTTAGGGTATGGGAACTGTATAACCCAGTTTTCATTTCAGTGGATGTGTGGAGAAAAGTCTCTATGGAGAATCAAATGGGAGCCAAAGGCAGGGAGACTTTCTGGTTCCTTTACCCCTTGATTTTGAACTTGTTGCTGAAGATCTGAGACTTTATGCCAGGAGACTTTGAAAGATGGTGCTTGGCTGGCTCTTACATCTATTTCCTGGACACCTCCCTGTCTATGGAGATTTCTCATGTCATCTCCTTGGGCATTTCACACCTCAGTTGTAACCCATTTGAGTTTTCTCATCATGTTAAGTGTAGTAATAGGCACTTGCACAGACTTTACTATCAATCAGAACTTTTTTTTTTTAAATCTCTGCCTCACCTTTAAGACCATTTTAATTATTGTTTAAGACTTTGGCTCTCATGCCACATTGTCATTTAACTATGTCAAATGAAACATGATATCAAAAGTATAACCTACATCTAAGCTTTTGGACACAGAATTTGCTGTCCTTTGATGTGAAAGTTCAGCTTGTTGAAAATAATGAACAGCAAAACACATCACTCTAAAACGTTGTCAATATTGTTAACTAATCTATATATATAAAAGCCTAAGCGACTAAACAGCCAGACGATGGGTCGACTGGTGGCTATGATGCCCACTAACCACCAAGGGGCAGACGCTCAACACAGGAGCTGCCCCCTGGTGGTCAGTGCACTCCCACAACCAACCTCCCACAACCCCTCCCACAGCCACTCCCCCTGCCAGCCAACCTCCCTTGGTCCTTCCCTCCAACCAACCTCGCACAGCCCAGATTGGCCCTGATCGCTGGCCAGGCCAAGGGACCCTACCCATGCACAAAGTTGTGCACTGGGCCTCTAATATTATACATTCTCCAATAGTTTTCTTCGTCTAGTTTGTTATGTTTATTTTATTCAACAGAGATCATTGAACCCATGAGGCCCTGTGCTAGTTACTGGACCTGCATGTTACCTGGTGTCACCTGTGGTCAGTGTGATAGCATTTTAAGAAATAGAATTGGGGTAAACATTAATGTTTCCTGAGGTTTAGGTTAAAATTTTTTCCTAAGTTATGTATACAGTTGACTCTGAACAATGGGTTTGAACTTCATCGGCCCATGCAGCAGATTTTTTTTCAGTAAATACCTGTACTGTTTTTCATTTGTGGTTGGGAGTCTGTGGATGTGGAGGGCTGACTGTATGCATTGATCCATGTCATTTTACTAGTATATGGGGAACTTGAGCATCCACAGGTTTTGATATCCGTGGGGGTCCTAGAACCAATCCCTACAGACATAGAAGGGCAACTGTAGTTAAGTTTTGGGGGAATCAAAGTTATACATGGATTTTCAACTCTGTGGGAATTGGCATCCAAACCCCTACATTGTTCAAGTGTTAAAGGTATATCTAATGCATGCACATATGTGCCTGTATATAAATGTTGTGTGTAACATATGTGTGTACATCATGTGATAAAATAGTTACTATTTACTTATCTATCTCTTTCTGCTAAGTATTTCCCTGATATATGATTGACACCCCTCAGTAACCATGCAATATGCAGGTATTATTCACATTTTAAAGGTTAGGAAACTGTGGGACTAACTTGCTCAAGATCAGGAGATGAAAAAGTCAAAGAACCAGGACTCAGGTCCAGGTCAGTGGGACTCCAAAGCTCACACCGATTACTCCAAACAGCGCTAGCATTAACAAAATGGGGAATGCATGTGGGGCCAATAAATTTACTTCTAAGAAAAGCATAACCAGATTTATACATCTTTGCCATCAAAATCACATTTCTGTTAAATCATGTAGCATTTCTCCAGGGATGCCCAGTAAAGAGAGAGTATTTCATTTTAGATGAGCACATGGAGATTTGTGTCATGGGCTGCATTTTTTGATACTGAGCAACACTGATCTCCATTTTCTTCTCTTTGTTAGTCTGTTCCTTCCCTATAAATAAAAGATTGCAAAAAGCTGTTATACCACATTCAAGGAAATAGTCCTCAGGCTTTTACAAGCCTTTGTAAAACTGTAGTGATCTTGGTGAAAAACGGCCTGGCTGGTAATATAGTGAACAGATGAGCTCACCCCTGGTATGCAAAGCTGCCGAATTAGCTGGTTAAACAGGCTGCTGCGATAATTACATTGTCTGTTTTGTGACACATTACACCGTGCACTTGGGATTAACCTGGTCTCTTGTGTCTACTTCTGATCAGTTTTTGAGACAGCCTTTTATCTGATGAAGGAGCACAGACATCAAAAGAGAAAGGGGACGTGGGTGAAAAGAAAGGGCTCACCTAGAGCTGAAGAGTTAAATTTTGTGTTTAAATTACTAAACATATATACCTTATTTCCATAACTTTAGTTGCTCTCTAGAGACCTCTGCTGGAAATGATTGGTATAGATTTTGCTTTCCAATTCATTGTTTGCATTTTACTGTAGCTACTATAACATAAACTCTGTAACTAATTAAAATTGACATATCAATGTCATGTCATACACATAACACATTAATTATAAATCTGTACTCAGTATAGAACAATTTGCATTTTAAAGGTTTAGAAGGGCACCCTATTGCTAGAAATACACTGTGATAGTCAATCAGCACACATTAAAACAACCAGTTGGTTTTAAATGTGCCATATTATAAAAACAATAGCAACAACAAAAAACTATCCCTAAAGATTTTTATGAGCCTTTAGTTCCATATCATTATCCTGAGGAGGAAAAATTATTTAGTCCTTCTGATTATGTGGGAATGTAGTGCACATAGATTTCATCATCAGTGATAATTTAGATAGAGAATAATTAAGAGAGTAAATAGAAAAGCCTACCCATTAACAGCCCCTGGCTACTCAAATTCAATTCAACCAACTATTGAGCCTCAGGCTAAAGGGAGATGCAATTTAAAGCAGGTGTAATAGATTTTAACAACTAATATTTGTTTGTCACAATGTACCAACTAAGAAATTAGTTAAATGGGGCAAGAAATTTCCCTTAATGTTAATGAATATCAAATTTAACTCCTGCTGTCCATTTTTTTTTCTTTCTAAAATAGCTGTGCTTGACTGGATTGGCCAGCATTCAAGCAAGGTTCTTTCCAAGAAGTGTACAAGATTTTGGTGTGAAGCTTGACTCAGTTGTATATGCATCCTTTTGATACTTTTCATATAAGAGAACTTTAAAAAGTCACTTATATGTGGAATCTAAGGAATGAAATAAACTGACAGACAAAATAGAACCAAAGTCATGGGTGCATGGAACAGACTGACAGGTCTCAGAGGGGGGTTGGGTGGGAGGAACTGAATAAAAGAAGGTGAAGAGAATAACCAAAGAACACTTATGCACAGTCCACGGACATAGACAATAGTGTGGTGAAGTCTGGGAGTGGGAGGGTGCTGGGGGCTGGGTAGAGGGGGGAAAAAGGAGAAAATAGGGGGCATCTGTAGTAGTGTCAACAATAAAAAGGAAGTGCAATATTTATATAGTTAGATAGTTATACTAGAGGCCCAGTGCATGGATTCGTGCACAGGTGGGGTCCCCTGGCCTGGCCTGTGCCCTTTCACAATCTAGGACACCTGGGAGATGTCGGACTGCCGGTTTCGGCCCAATCCCAGCAGGCCAGGCAGAAGGACCCCACCAGTGCATGAATCAATGCACCGGGCCTCTAGTATGTATATAAGACCTTTGGTTAATCTCTTCCCACCCTTCCCCCTTCCCTCTGAGATTCATCAGTCTGTTCCATGTTTCCATGCCTGTGCATGGAGCATCTGCCCCCTGGTGGTCTATGTGCATCATAGCTACCAGTCTAAAGGTCAAACGGTCCCTTAGGCTTTTATATATATAGACTAGAGGCCTGGTGCACAAAAATTTGTGCACTCGGGGGGGTCTCTCAGCCCGGCCTATGCCCTCTTGCAGTGTGGGATCCCTCGGAGGATGTCCACCCCAGTGGGGACCCTCACCCCATGGAGGTTTGGCCAGCCTGGGTGAGGGGCTGATGGCTGTTTTCAGGCTGGCCACACCCCCTTTAGGGTGGGGGGTCCTCACTGGGGTTCCTGGCAAGTCTGGGTGAGGGGCTGAGGGCCGTTTTCAGGCTGGCCAAGCACCCTGGCGACGTAAGCTCCCAGCCTCTCCTTTTTTTCTTTTTTCTTTTTTATTCTGGGATTTATTTACCTTCTATAATTGAAACTTTGTTGCCTTTAGCGGAGGCCTGTGGAAAGCTTGGCTTCCTCCATTGCCAGGGACAACCCACTCCTGCTCGCTCCAGCTCCGTGGCCATGGCTGGCTGAAAGCAGGTATCTGGGGTTTGTTTAGCTTCTATAATTGAAACTTTGTTGCTTTCAGTGGAGCTCAGAGCCGGGCCGTGGCAGGCGGGGTACCTTGGCTTCCTCCATCACTGGAGCAAGCAAGCCTCCTGCTCGCTCCAGCTCTGTGGCTGCCGGCCACCATCTTGGTTGGGTTAATTTGCATATAGTCGCTCTGATTGGCTGGTGGGCGTGGCTTAAGGTGTAGCAAAAGTATGGTCAATTTGCATGTTTGTCTTTTATTAGTATAGGATTCCCTCCTATAAATGTGTCCACATACAAAGGTTCTGCTAACTTTAATTGCATACCTCTGTAGAAATGTTAGAGCACATATTGACATGGGACCTTATTTAAAAGTAATGTGTTTTCCTGGTGAATTTTAAAAACATTCTCAGCAAGAGAAATAGAGTTGGTGTTCACCATTTTCACCTGAGTCAGTTCTATTGTTTCTAGATCTGTCTAACTTTATCTTCATTACTTAAATATAGATAAAAGTGAGAAAATAAGACAATTTTGTGTTTTTATTATCTTAGCTAATATATAGGATTCTTGAAATGTGTGTGCCTTTGTGACTTGAGTCATAATGTTTCTTGCTACTCATCATTATACTAAATTTTGTGATAAAACAAAAACTAGTGACTGAGATAATCTTATGTGATAAACTTATTTTCCAGTCAGTTCAGGAAAAGGTGACTTTTTTTCTTATATGTTTTCAAAAATATTTTTACTGCACAGCCATGAATTAATACCATAGCCTAATTAGTACTTTGACCTTGGACTTATTAAATGGCAGGCACAAGACTAAATGAAATTAAATATTTTCCCTTTACCCCAATTATTTTATTTCATTAGTTTCTGTGTTTATGCATAATTATTACTGTACTATAGCATAAATGCCTATTTTCTATTAATCCAGTGGGTCTGAGTACAAGTGATAGTTTTATGAAGCCATTTCCTAGAGCAGTGATGGCGAACCTATGACACGCGTGTCAGAGGTGACAGTTGAACTCATTTTTTTGGTTGATTTTTCTTTGTTAAATGGCATTTAAATATATAAAATAAATATCAAAAATATAAGTCTTTGTTTTACTGTGGTTGCAAATATCAAAAAATTTCTATATGTGACATGGCACCAGAGTTAAGTTAGGGTTTATCAAAATGCTGACACACGGAGCTCAAAAGGTTCGCCATCACTGTCCTAGAGGCTAAAGAATTTACATATATAATCTCCTTCACTCCTTTTAATGATCCAGTGACATAGTGATTATTAAACTCATTTTACTAAGATAAATTAAATAACTTGTTGAAATTAGGATGGCTCAAGAATGATCTATAACTGGATTTAAAACCAGATTTCTTTTTATTCTAAAGCCCAGTTTGAATACTTTTGCACACTACTTCTGAAAAACTGCACATTAAATGTGCTATATACAGATGGATTTCATATTTTGAAAGTTGGATGGGTTTCGCATGTTAAGTCAAAAAGAGAAGAGACTCTGTTCAGAGCAGTGTGGTCAGGACTGGAACGTAGTTTCCAGTCTCTGAGGCCCGGGACCTTTCCACTTTAGTGGTGGTGGTTGTGCCAATACCACAGATTCAAAGGCCTCTAGGAACTAAGTACCATTTCTACAACCCAAAAAGCATGCTGAGCAGTGTCTGGAGAGAGCCTGTGGTGAGTGACTTGATAATACAATTAACTTGAGTTTGCATCTGAAGGTGCCACTTAAGTACGTGTGTGAACAAGCAAGGCATACAATATCCGTGGAATTCCATTTTCTCATCTGAAAGCCAGGTTAATAGTACATATCTTAGGGAGTAGCTGCAATGATTAAATGTCACACCAACGTACCTGGTACAAGGGAAGTGCAAGATAGGTTCCCATCGCGTCCTTCCCTGAGAGTAAATTTTGGGAAAACGGTGGTTATGTGTGATGCAGTTAGACACAAAACAAGGGAAGAATACTGCAAACTGATACAGTGTAACCCTAAACTGCAGGGAAAATCCTGCCAATATGGCATGGAGTTTTGAGGAAATGTTCAGGGAGAAAATGGGGCTTGAGATGAATCTTGAAAGATGGCAGAGGAATGTGTCTAATTTGAAAGTAAGGAGTCATTTTTTCAAGGAGGGCAGCACTAACTCAATTGCTTGGGTGCAAAGAAGTCCGAACCAGTTACAGAAATGTCAACCCAATGAAAAGCTTTAATGAGATTTCTGCACCCCAGCAGATGACCCATTTATTTAAATACCACACAGTGTTCAATGCTACAGAATTCCTTGATGACATGACAGTGTACTCAATTTCTGGCAATCGGTGTCATTTAATCAGACGAGGCACTTTACTTGCAGTCAGCATATTGTCCCTTGAGTTAGCCTTCACCACTGTGCCCAAGACTGGCTGCTGGTCCTTGGCCTGCTTTGAGAGAAGCCTGCTTCTCTGCTCTCACTACCCAGGCTCTGAGACCACTTTTGCACGCACATTAGTTCATCCTGTTTGCTCTGCCAGCCCTTTAATGTCTGCAGAGTCAGCATTACTTTCATTCTAACTTATCAGTAGTTAATATGATTAAATTTGTTCACAAAGTCCTTTGTGAGTCATGAGCAGTGAAAGTGGAACAAATAGAAGCATCTGTCATTTATGTTGCAATCGGGGCACTTTCAGAAGCTCTAGGTAAGAGTATATGTAGCTGTGGCCTCTTTGGAAGCAAATATGTGAATAACTTTACATTCACACACTCTTGGATTCAAACATTGTGTTTCTAGAATGTTCAACTACAGATATACTTACAGAAGTGTCCACAGAAAAAACTGGAAACAAGCTACACATCAATTAAGATGGGAATGGCTGAGTTGGTTGAGATATATTTGCACAATAAACTATTATGTAGCTATTAAAAATGAGTTGGATGTGTAAGTGTATAAAGGAAAGACTGCTGAAATATATTATTAAGCAGGAATGAAGGAAAGTTCAGAGCAGCATATACTCATTCAGATAATCAGTTGATCCAGCACCGTTTATTGAAATGGCATTCTTTTCCCAGATGCTCAGTTTTGTCATAAATCAAGGTTGAAGATATCAGTATATGTCACTGTTTCCAGATAAACTGTTCTGTTCCATTCATCTAGTTGTATATCTTTGTGCCAATACATTGTCTTAAATAGTTTTATAATAAGTCTTGGTATATAGTATCAATTTCTCTCTACTTCTTCAAGATTACCTTCAATATTCTTGGCTCTTTGTAGATCCATAAAATTTTTATGACCAGTTGATTTCAGTCTCACAGAAAACTTACGCATTTTAAAATTTGGACTGCATTGAATTTATGCATAAACTGGGGGGAATTGATACCTTAACAATACTGAGTGTTATTATGACAATGGCATATCCTTTCATTTATTTTGGTCTTTTAAAATTTCTGTCAATAGTGGTTTTTGGTTTTCTCAGAATAAGTTGTTTACAGATTTCATTAGATTTATTCCAAGGCATTTTAAGTTTTGGGTATAATTATAAATGGTATTATTTTAATGTAGTCTGGTTAACCAGTCATTACCAATTTGTGGAGAATTATTTTTTATCATTGAAAGACATAATTAAAAAGATAAGAGAAGCCACACAGTGCTTACATATAAGAATAAAAATATATACAAGATCCTATAAAATAATAACAAAATTATAGACAGAATAATTTTTAAATAGGCAAAATACATGAACAGATAATTCCCAAGAGGATATCCTAAGGTCCAATAAATATATAAAAACTAGAGGCCCGTTGCAGGAAGATTCCTGCAAGAATAGGGCTTCCTGCAGCCAAGGCAGGCTTTGCTCCCTTCTCCGCTGCCTCGCTCCCTCCTGTCTCTGCTGCCTCGGCTTTGCTCCTGTTGCTGCCACTTTGCTCCCTTCTGCAGCGCTTGGCTTCCTTCTACACTGTCTTCAGTCTTTGCTCAGTGCCTGAATATGCAAATTAACCACCATATTTGTTGGGTTAATTTGCATACTCATCCTGATTGGCTGGTGGGCGTAGCAAAGTGACACCCAATTTGCATGTTTCTCTTTTATTAGTGTAGAAGATCAGTGATGGTGAACCTTTTGAGCTTGGTGTGTCAGCATTTTGAAAAACCCTAACTTAACTCTGGTGCCATGTCACATATAGAAATTTTTTGATATTTGCAACCATAGTAAAACAAAGATTTATATTTTTGATATTTATTTTATATATTTAAATGCCATTTAACAAAGAAAAATCAGCCAAAAGAATGAGTTCACCTGTCACCTCTGCCACGCGTGTCATAGGTTCGCCATCACTGGTGTAGATAGTAATTAGGGACAAGAACATAAAATCACAGTGATAGCCCTAGCCAGTTTTGTTCAGTGGATAGAGAGTCAGCTTGCTGACTGAAGGGTCTGGGTTTGATTCCAGTCAAGGGCACATGCCCCGGTTGTGGACTCGATCCCCAGTAGGGGGTATGCAGGAGGCAGCCAATCAATTATTCTCTCTCATCATTGATGTTTCTATCACTCTCTCCCTCTCCCTCTCTAAAATAAATAAAATTATATTTAAAAAAATCTCAATGATATACCTCTATGTACCCACCAAAATGGGCTAAATTAAAAACAAAAATCATTTTTTTGAATTAATACTGTCAGGGAAGATGTAGGGCAACTGGGGTTTGTAAGCATGAGAAATCACTGGAGATATCTTTCTTGGGAAAAGGTAGTACTCTTATCATATTTTTTGCTTGTCCCTGAGGGACAGGTTTTAGTCTTTGAGTAGAAAATGTGACTAAGTGCAGAAAATAAACTCCAATTGATTAGTGCCATTTCAAGGGACCAGAAAAAAAAGTGTTCTTTTCTTCTTTGTCAAATAATTTCTGCAATTTTTGTAGTAGTTATTGTATTCTCATGTGTCTTACACATTAAGATTATTAGATTTACAATTTTACATTATGGTATTTAATAGAATCATATATTTTCATACTGTGGTTTTAGTTTTCAGTGGCACACATAAATTTCGGAATGGCTACAGATATGGCTTTATTACATTTTTTTTTAAGGATGGAAGGTCATGGGAATATAATCTATTGCCTGTGCCTGTATTCCATCTTCCTCTTCTTTTGGATTGCTCCTACTCATCCTTCAGGACTCAGATGAAAACTTAACTTTTAAGGGAGTTTCCCTGATACACCAGACAAATCTAAGTTCTCTTTTGTGTAGTTCCTTGGCACCCTGTACTTTTGCCATAAAAATAAGTCATTCATTTAACAATGAATGAATGATCTTAATGATGCACTCTTTCTAAATAGCATTTAAATTATCTGAAGTTTAATTTACTTTGTGTGTGTGTGTGTGTATTAGAGGCCCGGTGCATGAAATTCTTGCGGGGGGGGGGGGGGTTCCCTTAGCCCAGCCTGCACCCTCTCCAATCCAGAACCCCTTGGGAATGTCCGACTGCCGGTTTAGGCCCGTTCCCGGGGATTGGGCCTAAACTGGCAGTCGGACATCCTCTCACAATCCGAGACCGCTGGCTTCTAACTCCTCATCTACCTGCCTGCCTGATTGCCCCTAACTGTCCCCCTTGCCAGCCTGATTACCCCTAACCACCTCTGCCTGCCAGCCTGAACGCCCCTAACTGACCCCCTGCTGGCCTGGTTGCCCCCAACTGCCCCCCCCGCTGACATGGTTGCCCCTAACTGCCCCCCCCCCTGCTGGACTGGTCTCCCCCAAACTTCCCCCCCACTGGCCTGGTCACCCCACGCAGCCTGCTGTTCAGTCGTTTGGTTGTCCCTCACTAACCCCTCTACCTCCCTTGTCGCCCCACACAGCCTGCTGTTTGGTCATTTCTGTGACAGTGTCCTGGACAATTTGCATATTCCTCTATTATTAGCATAGATATATACTGGGGGGAGGTAATGCTTTGCTTCTTTTAAAGTAGACCATGGTCACTCAAATCATGGTTTATTGATGCTCCTATTGAGCTAGGTTCTTCAAATGTAGTTATATGAAATGAAAAAAAATGTGCATATAAATACACATTAAACATGAAGAGATATAATAATTTAAATTGCTCAGTCACAACCTCCCAGAAATACTTAGACATCATTGTCTTTAGCAAAAATAGAACCCTTTACCCTTCTTACTTTTTAAAAAAATGCTGTTTCTCAGGTTCAACATCAAAAGCAACCATCAGTTCACAGAGTTTAAACTATAAACTCTCACTTGCTTTTGTAGTACTTGTTAAACCTGAAAGACACCATTAATTGCCCGAGATGCATGTAAACAACTATACATTAATGGGTTATGTTACTACAGTTTAACTGGGCTATGTTCCAAAATATACAAACTTTGCATGTACATTTCCACAGTATAAAAATACTTTTCTATTCATTGGGGTAATTAGGAGATTGTACAAAGAACTAGACAAATTATGAGAATTCATTAGAGTACAATACCATAAGGCTATGAATAGAAAGTTTGGTTTACCGTGAAAGCTTGGATCACAGACCTAGTGAAAATTGGCAACACATTGACTTGTGGATGGTGAGGAGGACATAATTATAGACTGAAAACATTTGAAGATTCTCATGCCCATGAAGAGGAAAAATACTCATGTTTATCCTTTCCTTCTTGTCTTAGGCCTTTTCATTTAGTCTTACAGATATTTAGAGATGATGTTTAAACCTTTGCTCTTCACTTCAGCTGCATATTATCAGTTGAATATCTTATAATTAATGTTTCAAAAATAATACTATTTAATCCCCTAAAAACTTTTCTTTCATCCTGATTTGCCTGTTTAGTCCCATAATGCTTTAATCTCCTGAGCTATGGCTGCTTCTATTGCTGACTTAGTGCACATAGTAGGGACCCACACAACTCAAGAGTTACAGTTGACTTTTATTCTCCCTTGTCATCCATGTCCAATCAGTCCTTACATTTTGTCCACTTTTTCTTTATGTTGTTTTTAATTTGTGCCAAGCTAGTGTTTTCGTTCAGGTCACTAGATGTCGTATAACACACTTCAACATCTTCATTCATTCCCTTCTTCAAGTCATGTTGCTCATTTAATCATTACTTGTACATTCTTCATCCCTTGAGGAACAAACACGGGGATCTTAATATAGGAGGCATTCAATAAATATTTGTAAGTCCAGTGATATAAACTTTTATAGGATATACAGTAACAAAAGACTGAGGTGAGCAAAATTATTTCCTCTGAGGAAAAATTTATAAAAATTATGTGTTCGTGTGTTTCTGTGTATACATACATTCAATCTTATGGAAGTGAATCCCTTGAAAGGGATTTCCTTGTGATAGCTCCAACAATAAAACACTGAAATACCTAAACAGTAGACTTATTGACATTTTGCCAATTGTGAGGGAGGAACAAAGCTATGTAATTGTAAGCTTTATGTGTGACAAAAGCATGTGTTAATCTATAACAGTGCTGTTCAATAGAACTTTCCACAGTGCTGAAAATGTCCGTACTATAGGCATTAGTTAGCTGTGGTTACTGAGCACTTGATACATGGCGAGTGCAACTGAGAAACTGACTTTTTAATTTAATATAATTTAAATTTAAGTAGCCTCATGTGGCTAAAGGCTGCCATATTGGACAGCAAATATTTATGGTCAGAAGCTTTCCCAAGGATTATGGGCATTCGTTAAGCTTTATTTACGGTTTTTGTTACAATTACCTACAAGTAACAGGTGGTTTTGCTTTCAGATAGCAACATACAGAGACCATCTTCATCTCAGTAACAAGCTCAGCCTAACTCTACATTATATACATCCTATATCCATTATATAACCTCATTTCTCTTGTTCATTCATTCTAAAAATATGTAGTGAACATCTATATGACAGGCCATATTCTTGGTAATAGAAGTATACAAACGGTATTTTTGTTGTTTTGTATTTATTTTCACTGTTAATTTACTTATTCATCATCATTTATAAATTCATTATTTTATTAATGTTTTTGTAATTTATCATATTATCCATTGTTTATTTATTATCTTTTCTGCTAGACAAAAACCCCAAGTGGGCAGGCATGTGTTTCTATTTGCTGTGTCCACACCAGAAGGGAAGAATCTTGTCAAGATAGGGAAGTGCTGGGGTCTCCCCTGTTTTCCTAAGCCTGGTTGAAGTCTATAGCTGCGACTTATTTTTTGTCCATCCATGTAATACATTTTGCTTTAGGATTTACATCTATTGGAAAAGTATATTCAATTGATGTGTATCACATCATACCAGAAATAAATCAGCACATGGTCTTTTTAAATCTAGTAATACATTGACAAAATCAATAATGACCCTTATATTTTGGAATTTAAAATAAAAATTTCTTTAGCTTTCAAATTATTAAAAGTTCAAGGCGTTACCTTTGCTAGCTGCTGTAATAAAGGTCATCACGTGCTTACACCTGATTACAGGAGCATACCATTTCTGGATAATTGAGAAGTCCTATGATAGACAGTACTGGAAGTGGAAAAGGTGTTTTCTAAACCAAGACAACAGATAAGGAAGAGAGGGGCATTTCCTTGATTCAACATGGTCAGGTTAGCATTGATGGAAAGTAGCCATTTCAAATGTGATTTAAAAAGAGATCGGCTGCTAAGAATACTGCATGCAACTAGTTGTCTGACATCTGGCAGATCTCCTCAGCTCTCAGGGTCGCTACCGCCTCATTTGTGAATTTAAGCATGTTTGTTTTGGTTCAGATACATTTGGCAGCAATAGGCAGAAAAGTCTGACTCAGAAGATTTAAACAACATGAAGAATTTGTTAACTACCATAGCAAGAAGTTACTGGTTTGAAGACATCATCAGGAGCGGGTGTGATTGTGTGTTTGTGTAGTTTTCCTTTCCCTACTATTCTTAGGATGTTCGCTAGTCCTTAGCAGCCTTCATAGCCATAAAATGGCATCAATAGAACCTGACCTCCTATAGTGACACAGTAATATCAGTGCAATGTGTATAGTTCTTTCCCATATAATTCTCATTATTATTATTATTTTTATTAATCCTCAATGGATGATATTTTTCTATTGATTTTTACGAAGAGTAGAAGAGAGTGGTAGAGACAGAGAGAAACATGGACTTGAGAGACACACATCAATCGGTTGCTTCCCACACACACCCCAATCAGGCCTGAGGATTTCACCTGCAAGCCAGGTACACGCCCTTGACCAGAGTCAAACCTGAGACCCTTCAAACCATGGGCTGATGCTCTATCCACTTAGCCAAACCAGTTAGGGCTAATTCTCATTATTTTTGAGGAAGCATTTTTCAAAATACCTTAGCAGAATTCTCCTTCCTGATTGGATAAAATTTTATCTGGTGAGCATGTTGAGACCAATCACTGGCCGGGGGAATCAGTACAGATGATTGCCTTCTAATAATTAGAATTTATTGTTTGGAAGTGGTCTGAGGCTCACCTCCTTTGAAGTCATTGCTGGAGTTTGGAAGTTGGATATCCGGGGAGAAAAGGAGAGAAGATTGGAAGGCAGTGACTGTTGGTAGACAGCTAGTAGTGTCTCCTGATAGACTGTACTATGCCAAGGCTCTTTTGTGATTCAGTTCTCCCAATTGTCATTCTTGTGAAGTTCTCAAGGGTGGACCAGGGCATTTTCATATATGCATCCTTTGTGCTTAACATTAACATTAGAAACTCAGCAACTATCATTTGAATTAATAAAAATAATAATTCCTTAAATCACTATCACTGTATCTTGTTTTTTGCATTGGGGGTGGGGATGGTTGTTGATTTTTAAGAATTATCCTGAGGTGTGGCCTTACCTGGTGCAGCCATCTATTCATCTCTTATACTGATATTAGGATGATGAATTTATTTTATTTATATATTTCATTTGAATAAAACATGTTGAACTTTTAAGCAATGAAAACTACCTTCCCTGTGAGTGCATTTTGTTGACCATGCCCTGGATTTATCTTCCGCTGGATGTGGTGAGCGAGCCTTGACAAATATAGAGCAAGTATGCACAGCAGTTGTGAGAGTCAATTTGGTTTGGGTGTCTACCAACGTTATCCATCGTCTGATATAGTACTTAGATCAGTGTGGTTAAACACAGAGATATTGTAGTGCAGAAGGGATTAACAAACTCCCTCTCTGTTTTGCACTTAGAAAACATTGAATGTACTCAAGAACAGCAGTAACTGATTTATAATTCTGGAAGTTAGGGAAAGTCAGTTCTTTAAGGCATTAACTTTTATTTATGTAAGAAGCCTTTTTATTAGCAGCATCAGCTCCCAGGCATAGCTAGAATAATTGAGGTTTCTAGTTTGTCTGTTAATTGACAAACTGATGAAAGCTTTAAAGAATGGCATGCAAAGTGCAAAACTTTTAATTATATGAAACTTTAAACTTATTTATGTCTACTTAAAAATGATAATGGCCGGACAATTGATATTAGAAAATGTCCTACAGGAAATTAACAAGACTGTTTGCTTTGCTGGTATGTTTTTTAGAGCCTTGTACATAGGATTCTGCATCAGAATGCAAGAGTCCCTGTCCCGAAGACCATTTCCTGTACATTAAGAAACCTTGGGAAATTATTAAATGGCTCTATAATTCAGCTTACCTATTTTTAAAGTAGACACTTCTGACAAATTAATCAGCATTAGATTAAAGTTATTATGATAATAACTACAGAAGTAATTTAGGAAAAATGTTTCTGTTGTTTCATACATTTCCAATACAATATATTTTGAATGGCATCATAAAAATAATAAAAATCCCAGCTTATCTCAAATGTCCATGCATGTGTGATTGCTATAATTAAATAGATTCTCCTTCTGAAACCAGTAGAAACATATCTGAGGCGAACTATATTGAATATTTAGGACTAATACCTTCTTGGTCAATGGGGGAGAGTCCTCAGCACTCCCTTACTGTCTGTGGTAACATCTCTACTTGGATTAGATTGAATTTCCTCGCAGTGTAGTGACAGTTTTAAGAAAGTACATTCTCAGCTCGCGCACGCGCGCGCGCACACACGCGCACACACACACACAACCAACCAACCAAGGTAGACATGTATGGCATTTTTATGGCCTCACCTTGGAAATCATAAAGATTTCAGCGCACTCTGGTTTCAACATTCTCTTGTTGGTTGAGGTGCTTACAAATGTCAGCCGCGGTTCCAAACGAGGGGCTTAGACCTCACCATCACCACCGCATGTCTTGTTATACGAAGAGTGTGTGAGATGACAGGACAGTGGCCGTCTTTGGAAAGTAGTCTGTTGTCTCAACATCTACACACAACATAGCTTTTGTCAATGGCTTTTTACTTTTATTTAAGGACATTTAAAAAGTATTTCTAAAGCCTTTATTTAGAATTGTAAAAGAATAGATATTCATTAAGGTAACTTGAATAAATAAGCAAAAGTAATAAAGTAGAACTAAGTGCCATGATTATGTCACAATTCTCTACTTCTGAGTTTTTGTCTTGTTGCTTATTTTAGGAAATGCCACTGCATACATTTTTCCTCATAAATGGAAAAAATATATAAGAAATATCTAATGATATCTGTGAAAAAAATATATAGACATCATTTAAGTAGCAGCTTTAGAGTTCTAAGAAAAAAACTTCAAAAAAGATTCTGTACAGTTTACAGTTATGGTGCTTTCCTATTGCATTATTTTTTTCACAATGCTCAAATAATGAGGGTGAAATAGTATTTTTCAAAACAGCTTTTAGTTGTAGTTAGTTCAGAATTGGTTTAATTTGGCCTCATCTTAATTTCTATAATATATATTTCTAGAAGCTTAAAAGTCATTGTATAGAAAAATAGCCCTCAGTCATAGACGATGTACACTGAGTGGCCAGATTATTATGACCACCTGACGTTTGTAGGCAAATTAGCCATACACTGCATCATATGGGATATGGAAGCTGTCTGCAGTTACCAAGATAAAACGTCTCCAATTCGCACAGGGACACAAGGATTGGACAGTCGAGCATTGAGAAAAAGTCATGTGGTCCGATGAATCACGTTTCCAGTTGCATCATGCAGATGACAGAGTGAGAATTTGGCGGAAACAGCATGAAAGCATGCATCCCACATGCATGAGTACAACCCTTCAAGCTGGTGGGGGCAGTGTTATGGTTTGGGGCATGTTTTCCTGGCATGATTTGAGCCCTTTAATTCGTGTGGAACAACGTCTGAATAGCACAACATACCTAAGTATCATTGCTAATCAAATTCATCCTAACATGTTGATGGCATATCCCAATGGAGATGGCTTCTTCCAACAAGACCATGCGCCATGCCATTTTGCTCCTATTGTGCAGGAGTGGTTTCAAGAACATGAGGGAGACTTTACCTTGCTTAGGTGGCCTCTACAATCACCAGATCTCAATCCAATTGAGCGTTCGTGGGATGAAGTTAAAAGAGCTATCAGGCAGCTGGTTCCACAACCATCAAATCTCACAGAACTGGACAGTGCTATTCATCAGGCATGGTGTCAGATTCCTCACATCACCTTTCAACATCTCGTGGAGTCAATGCCAAGAAGAATCACTGTACTATTGATGGCAAAAGGTGGCTCAACGAAGTACTAATGGGGTGGTCATAATAATCTGGCCACTCAGTGTATATTTTCATTCATGCATTGATTATTGGCAGTAATATATGTATCTCTTCTTGGATATTCAAGAAAAACAGTTTTAATATTTGTTTATGTTTATCAAATCTCAGAGTGGTTTTCAAATAATAATATTGAGAGTAGGTATGAAGGCACCTGATTTCTATATAACTAATCATTCGTGTAGACACAAGTGACTGCTACTTGGGAAAACGACTACTGGGCCCAAGGAATAATTAAGTACTAATTTTGAAGCATACTATACCTTAACCCCAAAAGATGGAAGGATATTCTGAAATCTCTAAGGATAAAAATATCAATATAAAGAAGGTACTTTATACTGTTATAGTCACTGTAATGGGATCCACACCAAAATTCATATTAAACTTAGGACATGCTATGATAATATGAAATCTGCTTTAATCTACCAAATTAGGTTCCTAGAAACAAGTAATAGAACATAGTGTCTGAAGGTTCTTTGGGAGGTACCTGCTCGCGCGCGCACACACACACACATACACACACACACTGATAGAAGCTCCAGATGAGGCACCATAAAATTGGGTTCTCACTATATGACCTTGAGCAGGTCATTTAACTTCCTTGGTTTTTAGTTTCTCAACTGTAATATGAGGAAGTGGACTAGAATGATCTTAACCTTCTAATAGAATTTGTTATCATGGTCTGATTTGTAGTTTAATGGGCAAGCTGAAAACTGCTAACCGAGTTCATTAAGAAATATTAATTGTATATGCATAGAAAAAGGTGATTAAACCTTTGACCCACATTCCTCGGTAGCTTTTCTCAGAGGTTCCTACCTGAGAAGTGGTTTATATAATCCTTTGATCATTTCACCCAATTAGCTATTTATGTGGCACTTAATACTGGTGCCTAGTTTCCTGACGAGGAAAGAAAACAAAATCATATAACTTACATTTTAAAAATATAGGCAGGAAAATTCTAAAGAGACACTTACTGGCAAATAACTTTTGAATTCTTTGCTACTGTGTGCGTGCCCACTGCAAACTCACTTCTACAGCAGCAGAACTCGAGCTCATATTTAGTGGAAAAGTATCTTATAACTTCTATCATGTGAGCCTAGGGAAAGTTCTCTAGTTCCCTTGGAAGAACTGATGTTACAAAATTTAAATTCTGTGCCTGACTTTAGGGGAAGGGAAAGGAAATGAGTAGAAAATTTGAGTCTCAGAAGAAATGCAAGCAAAGATTATTTTAAAATGTCTGTTGTGTAGGATAAACCTATTTAATTGTATTATATATATATGTATATATACATATATATCTATATATATATATACACACACACACACACATACATATATGCATATATATTTTTATAAGGATATTTCATCTATTCATTCTTTATGGAACAACTTATATCTGGGTTTTAACTTGTAGCACAAAAATGGATGAGGGATATTTTCATAAGGGTAATTTTTTTAGATTTATATATCTAAATTTTATGGCTCTAAATTTTAAAATGACTTATGTATATATACTATGTATATTAAGCTTTTAGCTGCTTAGCATTTATCTTGCAATTTTGTAATGAAAATGATTGTAGTTAACTTGTGGTATCTTAAGATGCTCAGCATAGGGTTGAAAGTGTGCAAAGGGAAACTTATAAAAGAATGGTTTAGTAACTTAAATTTAATGAAAAATTCCCAGAAATATATTATCAGCTTCCTGACACTAAACTTTGCCTGAAACCAAAAGAGCCTCTTTCTACAGGCATCCTTGATTTATTGCCTTCCACCCTCTGACTGCTTATGCAACCAGCATCACTGAGACAAATATAAAACTACCCATGTAATTGTATTGCTCTAAAGAATTCAGCTAATTGTTTGTAGCATTTTCCATAGCCTACAGCGAGAGGATCAAGTACTGTACTGAAGAAGTGTTGCAAGGTACCGGGCCATGACTAATTTATTACCTGTAGAAATGCCTTAACACTTAATAAGGTGTTAATTGCATTCAGGTGACACAACTATAGTTGGAAAGATAATTTGGTGCACCTTATCTGCACTGAGGGAGCTGCAGAAAGCATTCGGGTTACACTGCACTGGGAAGGGCAATTTCTTGCAGTTCTTCGGGACTTATAATGGACAGTTAGCAGGCTAACTAGTAAACTCATTTCTTCTATCACCACTAATGAAAACACATTTCAATTAATAATAAGAGGAAATGGGAGTTTTGTTTTTTAATGTTTTGACTTGCTCTCTTTTAAAAAGATATCAATGCGACTATCAGGAATATAAACTGTTTGTTTAAATGCTTATGATCCCCATCAGCAATAAGTCATTTAGAAGTTTTACTCTGTGCCTACCCTAAATGACACCAACATATTGAGACAGAAAGTGAAAAAAAATTAGTGAATCATCCACACATCCGCAGGTTTCTGAAAATGGGGCTCTACGGGCTGAACTGGAGTTCATGTTTGTAGAAGAGAGAACTGAGCACAAGGCCATCAGATTTCTCACTTGGCGTTGAATCTGCTGTCCCACCTCAGCTCGATTTGTCACAGGTGTACAGAGGGATAGTGTGCTGCAACTTTATTCGCAGTGCAATTTCAAATGTTTACACACCCCTCTTTTCCAAAATCACCAGTGATTTTCATGTGCAGTAGGTTCACATGTTCTAAACCCCAAAAAAGTAAATATGAAATGTTTTCGACCCAAAAAATCACTGCTGCTTTTTAGACCCAGGCTTGTTTATCAGTTGGTTTTCAACAGCTTAGTCTCTGGAACAAAATGCGGAGTTGATATCTTCATTTCCATCCATTTTATTTTGGTAGTGCATAGACACACCACTGGTATAAGAGTTGCCAGGTACGCCCTAGTCCTAGCCGGTTTGGTTCAGCAGAGAGAGCATCAACCTTCACACTGAAGGGTCCTCGGTTTGATTCTGGTCAGGTTTGATCTCTGGCCCTGGTCAGGGCACGTGCAGGAGGCAACCAATCCATGTGTCTCTCTCACATCGCTGTTTCTCTCTCTCTGTCTCTCCCCCTCCCTTCCACTCTCTCTGAAAATCAATGGAAAAATATCCTTTGGTGAGGATTAACAACAACAACAAAAAAGAGTTGCCACATAGTAATAATAGCTGGCATTGATTAAGCACTAGCTCTGGCCTGGACAGTTTGAGCTTTATGTGTATTATTTTAATTCTCAGACTAACTCTGTGGGGCAGGTAGTAGTTTTAATCTTCCTTTTCCAGATGAGGAAACAGCACAATATAGTACAACCAGTGTCACACACCTGATAGTAAGTGGCGTTTAGACAAGAGCGAGTCCAGCTTAGATCAACCCCGCTCCATGCCTCAGCAGCAAATATCTGATAACATGAATGAGTAACACTTGAATGAACATTATTTTATTCCAGAGCCTATGTCTATGCGGTAGATTTTCTTTTTGTGGTATCAGTTTCACTTATTTGATTTTTTGGTCCACTTAAATTATACAATTGCATTTGCCAAGACTTTAGGGGCCTCACTGAATCCTCAAGTGTGCAAATACCGATGGCATGCTTGGTAATACAGTCACACCTGCCCGTACAAAGGCCATGGAGGCTGACCCTCCTTAAAGCTTACTTTTAAGTGACAGTTAACTCAAGTAATTGGTACTGAAAGGAATTTTAGACACTGTAATTTGCAACATTGATGTGAAAACATGACTCATTTAGCTTTGACTTTATTCATTTAGTTGATGCTGAGTTACCTGCTTGTGAGTCATTCACGTGGTGTTCATCAAATATTGTTCAAGTAATGGAGTTAGAAAAGGTGTGTAATACTCATTAGATTGAGAAAGGACAGTTAATTGGAACCTGGGATATGATTATGACAATAAGAAATGGAGAAAACGAATTGAAAGGAGACTTGAAAGAAGATTCGCTGGATATCTCATATCCACCACGTGAATGCCACTTTGTTTACAATGGGTCTAGATTTGGATTCTCAGCTTGGAGGTTCCAAAAAGGAATGCCACTTTGTTTACAATGGGTCTAGATTTGGATTCTAAACTGACAACCAAACACACAGGCACACACACACAGGCACACACACACAGGCACACACACAGGCACACACACAGGCACACACAGGCACACACACACAGGCACACACAGGCACACACACAGGCACACACACAGGCACACACACACAGGCACACATGCTACAGCACTTTTCCTTCCCCAGGTACAAAGCATACTGGTGGGCACAGATCAGCTTCAAGGTCTACCTTAACCCAGTGCCCTATGATTCTTCTGCTAAGTCCAGATCTTTAGCCAACTCCTTTACCTGGGGAATTATCTCCAAGTGCCTATCCTTGATCCCTGCAATTTGCCTACTGTTACCTGCCCCAGATCTGTCACTCACCTTTTATCTCAGTGGCAGTGTGACCCATTTAGAAATTAACATTAAACACTCATATCTATGTAGCAGGGTGAACCCATTTAGAAATTAACTTGAGTGTATATTGTTTGTTTTTTTCCCTGCTGCAGGGAGAAGACCTCCGATCTGTTACTGAGATGGGATTGTATATTATGAAGGAATTAAATTATCCAACATGAGAAGCTAAACAGAATTTTTTAGGCCTAGGACCTGAGTCCTTTTTGTCCCTAAGGAAGATGTCTAGGCCCTTTAGATTCTCTGAAGTCTAAGATCTTGAGATTCTGATAGGTAGCTAAAGCTATTACCACGGAAAGGGAAGAGGTAGACAAAAAGGAAAGTAGTCTGCCCGTGGGATGGAAACACGAACTTGGGAAGAGATAATGGTCTCAGGTTCCACCAGGGCAGAGGGCTGGACCTACGCTGGATGGGTGCTGGGCATTAAAGCGTGTGGCTAAGCCTGGCCCAAGGAGAGTAGAGATGTGGGATAACAGTCTTCTCTTGAAGGACCTGGCTTGCCTGGCACAGCTTTTCTTGGTCTCAGAATTGCAGCTCTGGGCAGATGGTGGAGCAGTAGCATCCACCCCTGCCCCATGGGGCAGAAGGTGCAATGGCATAGCTGGAAGCTGCAGATGGAGTGATGCCAGGCAACCTACCTTCTTGAAAGTGGAAGTGCCAGATGACCTTTTAGCACTGCCTCGGTCCCAGGGTCCTTAAAGGATCCAATGGTAGAGATACGAACTTTAAGGTCCCAAGCTGGTAACGATTAAATGTGAAAGACACCGGGCACTACTTGCCTTCTGACAGTATCAGGCAGCTCTCCAAGCCCCCATAGCAATAGTGGAATTGGCAAACAGACACGGTGCAGATGTTAGTTGTGGCGAGGTTACAACGCACTGGTTATGCCACACACCAGACACATGCCACTCTTAGTCTCAACTCACCCAGGGTCCCTGATTAAATGTTCTTGATACTCTGCAGTAGATGGCATTATTTCCATTTGTTTTGGGGCCTGCCTGGTGTGTCAAGTCTATGAGGAAATAATTATCAGAGGGCCGACTAATTGGAGGAGAAGTTTTAATGATCTAAATGGCTTGTATAATAAAGTCATGATAGATTAATGCATTCCTCTCTATTGTCAGGGGATGTCTGCCAAGATATTTAAAGCAAACATTCACTCTCAGGGCACCATCGTCCATCATATTAGAAAATTTTGGCAAATTCTTATTCTTTAACACTCATGCTTCTTTTTTAAAAAAAAATTGAATTTATTGGAGTGACATTGGTTAATAAAACCATGCAGGTTTCAAGTGTACAACTCTGTAACACATCATCAGCATACTGCATGGTGCCCTCACCACTCAAAGGCAAGTCTCCTTCCATCACCTTTGTCCCCCTTTTGCCCTCTTCCACCTCCCCCCACCCCTTTGCCCTCTGGCATTCACCATAATGTTGCCTGTGTCTATGTGTTTTTTAAAAAATATATATTTTATTGATTTTTTACAGAGAGGGTGGAAGAGGGATAGAGAGTTAGAAACATTATGAGAGAGAAACATCAATCAGCTGCCTCCTGCACACCACCTACTGGGGATATGCCCACAACCAAGGTACATGCCCTTGACCAGAATTGAACCCGGGACCCTTCAGTCTACAGGCCGATGCTCTATCCACTGAGCCAAACCGGCCAGGGCTGTCTATGTGTTTTTTTTAATGTTTCTTTATTCTATCAGCCTTCTGTTATATTAGCACAGAAAATGACCCAGATATTTAGGAAATTAAAGATTTTTGAGAATTATCTTGAACTTCATAATTAAGTGTTGGGCACAGTCTAGTGTGAGCAAAATATTTAGATTCTATTCAGTTAGGCAGAGTAAAATGTAGAAACGCTTCAAGTTCTATGTTAATTTCTACTACTTCACATTTCATTTGGGGGGCTTTCAAGACACTTTCACTAAATTAGTTCTCTTTATCCTGTCAAAAGTTATTTAGAAGGCTCATGCCTAAATGGCTCCATATAGCCCTAACCAGTTTGGCTCAGTGGATAGAGCGTCGGCCTGCGGACTGAAGGGTCCCAGGTTTGATTCCGGTCAAGGGCATGTACCTTTGTTGCAGGCACATCCCCAATAGGGGGTGTGCAGGAGGCAGCTGATCAATGTTTCTCTCTCATCGATGTTTCTAACTATCCCTCTCCCTTCCTCTCTGAAACAAATCAATAAAATATATATATATATATATTTTTAATGGCTCCATATATGGTCCAGCAATTAACAGGGGTATAGGAGTCAGGAAAGGGGGTTGATTTTTCAGGGTAGGTAATTGGTTCAAATATATCCTATATAATAAAGAGGTAATATGCAAATTAACCCTCACGCCCTCATAAGATGGCTGCCTACGACCAGGCCGGCAGGGGGGTTAGTGAGGGATGACCAAACGACTGAACAACAGGCTGCGTGGGGCAACCAGGCCAGTGGGGGGCCCATGAGGGGCGACCAGGTTGGCAGGGGGGCATTTGTGGGTGACCAGACCAGCAGGGAGAGCAGTTGGGGGCGATTAGGCTGGCAGGGTGGTAGTGAGGGTGACCAGGCTGGCAGGGGGGGCAGTAAGGGGTGATCAAGCCGTCGGGGGGGGGCAGTTAGGAGCAACCAGGCCAGCAGGAGGGGGCAGTTAGGGGTGATCAGGCTGACGGGGGGGGTAGTTAGGGGCAAGCAGGCAAGCAGGCAGGTGAGCGATTAGGAGCCAGCGGTCCAGGATTGTGAGGGGTCCTGGATTAGAGAGGGTGCAGGCTGGGCTGAGGGGACACACACCCCCTGCATGAATTTCATGCACAGGGCCTCTAGTATATATATAATTGATTTCAGAGAGGAAGGGAAAAAAGAGTTAGAAACATCAATGATGAGAGAGAAGCATGGATTGGCTGCCTCCTGCATGTCCCACACTGGGGATCGAGCCCACAACCCGGGCATGTGCCCTGACCAGGAATCAAACTGTGACCTCCTGGTTCATAGGTCAATGCTCAATCACTGAACCACTCTGGGGTAGGGCTAAATTTAGATATATTGAGATTGAGATTCTGGTGGGACAGCAGGTAGAATCACCTAATAGGAATCAAGAAATGTTAAGGTAAGTACCTGCGTATTTGGGGGACATTCAAGCAGGACTTTGAAGACTGTAAAGTACAAGACAGCTGAGGAAGGGAGTCACAGAGAATGATGGGAAGGCAAGGGCAGAGCATTTTAAGACGTGTCTTGGGGGCAGGGAGGTGGCGCTCCTGGAGCATTGATTTCTTCTCCCTGTTGGCCTCTTCTCTAACTCACCAGCCACATTTCTGCAAGTACAGCAGCACCAGGAAAATGAAACTTGACAACCTTCACATAAAACAGTTACTGCTTCTGGTAAATCAGTCAGGCCCATGTAATGGTTTCCTGCCCAGGAGGAGCAATATTCCCAGTTAGAGAACAATTCAGAAGCCTGCCAGAGCAACACGGCCACCTCATGTTCACACAATTCTGGCTCCATATGACAAAATCCATGACCAAAATCATTTCGGTCTATAAAGTCACCTTATCTCATCCAAACAATCAGAGCAGATCCTACAGAGGATGGAGTAGAAAGTAAAGAGTAGGTTCTGTTCTGGGAGAATCCATCAATGAAGCTTTTATTTTATAAAACTATGATATACTTTTGATAGCACCTTTTCGTAGAACTGAGTTAAAATTCATAGTCAAATTATTAAATTATGCCCCCAACTCCCACACACAGATAAGAGTTTATCAGCCAGTCTCTGGAATAAATGTCACCAAAGGACCTATCTGTCAATTAAACAGGACTTCCAAAGGATTTCCTATCATTAAATCTCAGGAGAAGTTACTAGTATTACTGTTTTCCTCAACAAGGTTTTAAAAGATACCCTCTCTGTGGCATCCTTTATGGTTGATAGGGCACATAACTATTTCATGACCTAAATTAAAACCTCAGGGCCCTATGCCAGGATTACTGTGTCACCAGGTGTTATATGATAAATATTTGTGTGCCCTTCTATTCATATGTTGAAATCATAACCCCATTGTGATGTATTAGGAGGTGGGGCCTGTTGGGAGGGGGTGTGAATAGGTCATGATAGTGAATTAATGTCCTTATAAAAGAGACCCCAGAAACCTCTGTCCTTTTTCTGCCATGTGAAAACATAGCCGTCTGTGTACCAGGAAGCAGGCCCCCAGTGGACACTGAGTCTGCCAGTGGCTCAATCCCAGACTTTCCAGCCTTTAGAACTGTGTGTGTACACCACCAGTATATGGTAATATGTTGTAGGAGCCTGTACTGACTAAGATACCAACCTTACTAAGACTTCTGATTTAGGATTTTATTTTTATATTTTAAGTGCTGTAGTCCAAGTCCCAGGAATGAGTTAAGGAAAGGCTCATGCATCCCTTCCTGAGCTATAATTAAAGACTTTGTTTTCCTGGTTCCCTCTACACCGATCATTTCTTCACATTCTTTCAGATGCATCCCTTACTCTGCATTATCTCAAATACATTCATATCCTTTGCTTATCATGGACATGTCTGCAGTTCTCTCAATCAGATTATTCAGAAGTAACAGATTGAAGAATCTCATTTTTAATAGTCCTTCTAATTTCTAGCTAGGTACCAAATATTAGTAAATAAGTCAGTAAATGTTAGATTAAAATGAATAAAAACAAGTTAATAAGACATAAGCTCAACATATTTGCAATCAAATGATATATTTTATGGCAATAGTTGCCCTAAAATGTGTTCTCATTACTTTAAATATAAATATGAGATGGTATAAGTGTAGGTACTATATGATTAGAAATATATGATTAGAAAGAGTCAAGCATATGGAGTTATTAACACATTAAGCACTCCTCCCTGTTTGTGTGTGTGTGTGTGTGTGTGTGTGACACAACAATGAAGCTAACACAAAGTCAAGATTGCTGTGACTATCATTCATTTGACTTGTAGAAATAAAGATGATTACAGAAAGGAAAAATATGAGCTACAAGGAAATACAACAGATTTTAAAAAGGAAAGGAAAGGAAGATTAATTTCTCTAAGCATAGTGTTTGATTTGTATATATGCCAGTTAGGAATTAAGGGCCTACCCATACTTTCCTATTCATCTGTGATTCAGGATTTCTTGGCACCTGCCAAATTACTGTATGTTATTCTAACTTAAGACAAAATAACTGATAAGCAGGCTTAAATACAAGTCCAAATTTTGTTATCTGTTACGAACATCATTAAAAGCTAATATTTTCAAACTTCTGCATTGAACTCTTAAGATTCACCCTGCGGTGCTTCCTCAAAATAATATTCTGGCAGATCCGTTCAATATGTGTCTATCTTGACACTTCCTAATCCATATGACTCTAGGACAGTGATGGCGAACCTATGACACGCGTGTCAGAGGTGACATGCGAACTCATTTTTTTGGTTGATTTTTCTTTGTTAAATGGCATTTAAATATATAAAATAAATATCAAAAATATAACTCTTTGTTTTACTATGGTTGCAAATATCAAAACATTTCTATATGTGACACGGCACCAGAGTTAAGTTAGGGTTTTTCAAAATGCTGACACGCCGAGCTCAAAAGGTTCACCATTACTGGTCTAGGACGTGACACCAAGCGTAGACAAGGATGTAAAACCCCATATTTAGGGTCCATATCTAGGACAGACTCATTATTTGTCATCAAAAGCTCTAAGAGAGCAGCAACACTAACAAACTTGCCTATACCTAAGCTCCCAGCTTATAACGAAGTATATTTTATAATCTCCACCCTCTCCTCCACCACCCCCTCCCATTCTAAAGAAAAACCACACAGGATTTGTTTTTAATACAAAATGCCTATGCTTGTTTAAAAACTACCTTTTCAATGTGCAAATAGCCCAGCATGCAGAACTACACCTTACCAGCTAAGGGGAAGTACCTTCCGCCTGGAACTTCATCCTTTCTGCATACTCAAGCACCTACCGATATGCAGACAAAGGAAGTGTTTTCTTGATTTAAACAGTAACACATCAGAAGAATTGAAACTACTTTCAAAACGACTTCACTTGGGAAGGTGTTTTGCCCCAAAGGAGTTTTAAGAAAGCCTCAGAGACCAAATGCAGAGAACTTGAGCTACTTGAAATTATTTTTTTGACCTTTAAAAGAGCTCACATTTTCCTTTATCTGCTTTTGTTTGTTAATCATCTAGGTATTTCTGTTACTTTTTTGATGTTTGATACGTTCACATGGACACTGTATTTATTTAAAAGGAAATTCTGTAAGACTTTTGGTATTGAAAATTGAAACACTCTTATTGATAGAACAATCCATAATTCGTTTCATCATGAAATTGAGATAGTTGCTATATAAAAAAAAGGAATTTTCGCTACTTGTTAAAAATAATAAGATATTAGACTCTATACTTACATACACGGGCTTATTTTATGATTTTCTTATTTTACTCTTGAAATGTTCTTTTTACCCTAGCAGAAGTACTGGTACTGCCAGAACCCAGGAGATGGGACTTGTAAAGGCTATACATCTCATTGGAAGACAGGAGTTATGCAAACATTGTCTCTCAGGATTGGTATATATCTCTATTCACAATTCACCTTTTTTTCAATAATTATTGTCACATTATTTTCTGTTTTAACTGTAGTAACAGTGGTAATTCATTTCTTTCAAGAAAATAATTTCTAGAATAAAGAAGGTAAATAGATTCCAAGATGCTAAGAAAATTTTAGTTTTATACATTTGTTTGATTCTTGTGCCGTTATCATGCATGAAGTTGAAGAAAGTCTAATACTTTCCCTTTTTTCTTTTACATTGAGAAAATGTGGGGAATTTTCCTGTCTGACTTAAGGTGGAATCCAGGTAGGTTGGTGTCTTTTTGGTGAGGGTGGTTGGAATTTGTATGGGTCTCAAGTCTCTGAGAATCCACAGACTGCCCCAGGCCCTCCTCCTTCACCACCGCTTCCTCCAGGCTCCTTTGTGTCCAGCTCTAGGAAAGAGGATGCCTCCCTCTCTGGCCTACAGAGGGGCCTTGAATCGTTTGCTTAATCCTTTTCTATGCACATGACATGCTATCTGATGGAAACCATTGATAGATATCTTTTTTATCTATCTATACAGTTTGACAAGAGAATAAGCATGATTTGATGCTTGAATCTGTCTTAATCATTAAAAAACCTTACCTTTATTATACTTTAAGCGAGTAGTGTCCAATCTTTCTTCCTAAGTGTATTCCAATTTGTTACAAAATAAAATTTTGAATACTTCCTTGTCCCTGCCTTCTTCTAAAATTTGAGAAACATCAATAAACAAAATGGACAGAAAGATATAAAAAGTCAGTGAATAACAAAAGCCAACCAGAGAAACATAATTGAACATGAAACTCACAAATGTGTGTATATGTTATAGATACGATTTTGAATCTATATATTAAATAAGAGAAAGGTGTAATCTCTTTTCTAAGACAAGCATAAGTGTAAGTTCTGATTTTTCTCTCCCTCATTAAAGGGGGTCTCCTTGCACATCCTTTGGACAAGTACATCTACTTTGGAGGCCCTGAACTTTCAGTGACTACAGAAACCTGGTGGTCTTGATGGTTGACACTGTCTTGTCTTGAAGTGTGTATTATGCTTTACGTCCGTCTTTCTACCCCTGTCTAACTTTTCCTGTTTCAAAACCGATACTGCCTTTTGGGTCTCTCACTAGATTCTTGTTCCCTCCTGAGGAACTTGCTCTGGGAAGCAGTGCAGAAGTGGTTGAGTGGTTCTGAGCTCTTGAAATAAGAAAACCTCTCCTGCTCAGGTTACTAGTTGGTAACTCTGGTTATCAGATCAACAGATAATTTCTGAGGGAGGGGATTTGTGATTCAGTTACCACTTCCAGCTCCTCTCTGTCCAATGTAATAGTTACCATGAGTCCAATTATTACATTACATAAAAATAACTTCAATATACAGTGCATATACAAAGAAAACTTAGTGAAAAGGAATATCATTCTTATACACCATGCATATTTCAAACTGAAATGGGAAATAGATGCATGAAACACAGGATCAACTTGTTCATTGACAGTCATTTTATGGATCATCATTTAAGTGCAAGCCACTATATAGAAGAATTTTTGTGGTCCACGGAGAACTCAGCCAGAATCCCTGGCTTTTCAAGGAACTCTTTTATCCTAGGCTGATCTGTTGGATTTAGTCTGCTCTCTCAAAATAGCAACATTTGTGATTTTCAAACATTGCTTTGGCTACACTCTTTGCTCATTCGGAGACTCTTAAGAGGTGATAACTGCTTTTATTTGTTTATTTTTAATTCATGGTCTATAAATACACCCAGCAACATGACTCACCAACCACTAGACATCCCACACAAAGAGACCGGATTGTTTGGGCCCACAAAAATCTGGTTTTGAAGGGGAGCTGTCTGGTTTCACAGCCTCATCTCCCTTCTGTTTTCACTGGAGTCTTTCAAGGACGCCTCTGAGCAGCTTTGAACAATGCAAGCGAGGCCCGAGGTTTTGTGCAGAACTCAGGGTGAGGGGAAAAAAGAAAACTTCCCCTAGAGTAAATTGGCAGAGAGACATCTCTAAAGGTTACGCACCACCCACACATTCCTTTCAATTGATCAAAGACTTAGAGAGGTCATGGCAGGAGATAAGAAAAGGGGGAGCCAGGAGGAATTTCTTTTTTAAGTTTTCTGTATCACAAGTCGCGCTGAATAAGGGACAACTCGGGATTCTTGTTACTCTTTTGGAAGATTTCTAGATTGAAGGGAGCAGACCTTAAATTGAGTTGGTGAACTGTTATCTGGAAAATGAACAATGCACCTATCTCCTGTCTCCTGAATTCGCCACCATTTTCACCCATTCAGTCTTTGAAGAATTCTTTTCATTATTTTTTAGGTTTAGTTTTCATGGTCCTGTTTGCTTCCTGGTTTCAGCACAATGCACTTAACTTGTTATCTTAATATTTCTTGCCCATCCCAAAGCAGGAAGTACTCAACATTTATAACAAATCTGTTTGGGCATGATTTTCTTACCCATTGGTAGCTTCGAAATTCAAATCTAGTCTTTTGATTTGGCCTTGGTTTTGCGTAGTCTCTTATATCATTTTTTTTAATTGCTTGGTTCTGGACCTCCACTCATTGTGATCAGTTAGAATGAAATGCTCCCCAATCTAGGTTTTTGTAGTAATATATGCCACCATTAAACCTTTATTTATTCACTTGCTGGCTTCACCCTGACACTGCACTCTCCTCTGAGTGTTTTCCACATCTTTGTATCCCTACCTCCCAGCAAACTGTCTGATAGGTAATGGATACTCAATAAATATTTGTTGAAAGAATTAATAGATTTTTTTTGAAACTTGCAAAGCCCCAGGCATAAACCTGTGGTTTTTCTTGACACTCTCTACCAGGTGCAAGTGGCTACAGGCCAGAATATTTTTGTTGTTGTTTAATCCTTCTTTGCCATTCAGTGCCCTACCTTCCTTCCCAGTTTCCCTGTTGCCTTGGTCCATACACAAACAGAAGGATTCTATCACAACACAGAAGAAAAGATATGAGAAAACCCATAGAAGGTTCTTTAGCTTTTCAACTCAAGGAAATTTTACATCAGGTCTGTACTTGTTTCTAATAAATAGCTCTTTGGTTACATAATCCATATGGTAACTTGTTCATCTGTAGTGTTGTATTGTGTGAGTGATAAGGAGCTCTCTGCTCTTGCTCTCAAGTACCAGGCCTGCTCTGCACTCCAGGCTGCTGTGTCCCTACCTCCAAGTACCTTATTTGACATTAATTCAGTGCCCTTTCTTGCCCTTTAGTTTCCAGGTAAACCCTTGGCTTAGAAAGATGGTCTACATTGCTTACTTCTGGCCTGAATAAGCTCCCATGGAGGTCAGAAGCTTGCTTTCCAGAGCATGGCTGGCCAGAGGCCACCTGGCTGCTTTGAGCAATCCGACCTACCTGGAAGCTCATGAGGGCTTGGGCATGATCTCTTAATGTCTTCTTTCAACACAGCCTTCACTGGATTGACCGAGCCCTCAGTTGTTTTTAAATCCTCAGCTTAGAATTCAATTTGGAATAATATAAAATATCATCTTTTCCAAAATACATTAACGCAGATTTTAAAAATATGCTCTTGCTTCTTTGTCAAAAATATAATTTTTCTCAATTGTTTGCAAAGATAATGGTGGTAGCATCACTTCTGTGCCCCAAATTCATATTCTGCCCCTTTGAATGAAATCCCGAATTTTAAAGTTCAGTGACTGTACCCGAAGGAAATGCCGTGTATGTGAAAATATTTCTATTGTGTCTTTGAGAATTACCGAGACAGCATTTTGTAACAAAAACATTTTGTGGTGTTTTGTGTGTGTGTGCGTGTGCATGTATGCGTGTGTGTGTGTGTGTGTGTGTGTGTGAGAGAAACAAAAATATTTCACAACCCATTTTGTACTACATATGTACATTTTTAAAATGTATTTAACAAGTACAGAAATACAAAGTGTACTTTTTAGAAAAGTATGTAGATTTAAAGAAAATGGACATATATGGAGTAATCCGAGTACAGGGTTAACTATAAATACTTTTGGGAGTAAATTTATTGTTTTGTTTGCTCAGAAGAAACTCCTGCTCAGTCCTCGTCATGTGGTTCTGATGGTGGCTGACGATCAGAGTCACCTCTGCCCCGGCCCCAGGAAGAACTGTGGTTCTGGTGGTCCCAAACAGGGTGTACCATGGCGATGGGTCCAGTCACAAGGATGTGGCCCATACTGAGCTGCCCAGGGTCCTTCCTGGCATTTTCTAACCAGAGTTAGAGGTAAAGGCTTCTTATATCCTCTGCTTATAAGCTTGTAGGCAGTAAGCTCTGAGCTGCCCACACATGTCCCACACGGACCAGGCTGAGAGACTGGGGCTGACACAGGGAGCCAGCCTGCTCATGGGAGAGAGGGTCCAGAGGGTGCTGTCTTGTCCCAGTTGTGTCTGTGCTTTCATAAGATAAGCCTCTGTGTTTACTTTTCTCTTTCTTCTCCTGAGATTTCCAATTTTATTTTGTTTGTTTGTGTTAGTATCATTTTTATTTCTTTTTTGCATTTCCTAAAATTTCTACTCTTGCTTGGCATGTCTTACTTTAGAATAATGCAGGAAAGGCTTTAAAACGTCTATTTTTCTAAGGGAAACACTTGTCTGAGAAGGGAATACATGTTTGTTGAAATTAAAATTTAGAAAAAAATATATTTTGTTCTTAAATGATACTTAAAAAAAAGCTCTATCTTCAGAGGAATTGTTTGTGTTTTGTTTTTAAGATCAAGGCCTTGTGTTAGACTGAGGTGTAAGTTGGTTTTTAAAACACCAAGGCCTTTAGATATAAAAGTTTATTTCCATCAGATACATCCTATTTCTGCTCTGAAGAGACCTGGTTCATACAAAAACATTATCCTGCTTAGTCTCCAGAGAGCTTTGGGATAACACCCATTTTACATTTACCTTACACATGCCCTTCTCCTACCAGGGTAGTTTCCAAATATCACCTCCGTCTTTGTAGACATCACAACCACTAATCTATGTGGGTGCTGATGAAATCCCAGAAACATACAATTAGGGTGTAGTCTATGGGTTTGATTACTCTTGCCGAACTTTTTATGGTATTTCAGGTTCAAGCTACCCTTAGACATGCTTTATACACTTTTCCAGGGTGACTTGGTTGTTATAGACAGCAGCTGTCAACTAAATCTGAATTCTAGATTATGCTTCTTTCGTGTTTGAGACTGGATTGTCCACCTTTACTCACAGGCCGACGTAACTGTTTCTGACCTCATTACTCCACTAAGCAGGTGTGGAGGATGGATGCCTTTGGTTTTGTCCATTAGTCAGCCACGTTCCTGTGCACAGAACTCCCAGTGACTGCGTACAAAACCTTGAGTGTTTCCCAACTGTCCTTTGTATTGTAAATGTAGCTATTTCAAAATATGATGCAATGAAAATTGCAGTCTGTTTGGGGGCATTCTACTTTCTCTTACTGAAGGACAGTGGCCTGGTAACCAAGCAGCAAGCTCCGTTCCTGGATAAATTTTTGTGAGCAAGCAGGTGTGTGGGTTTGAGATGGCTCTCATTCATCCAGATGACATTCAGTTCCATACGTAGTACCATTCTTAGAAAACTTGAGAGCCCCTGGTTTGTGGGCTCTTCTTATTGGATGTGAGCCTTTCTCAGTTCCTGCTGGAAGAAAGACTTCCGTTTTCTGACTCTGAGCATCATCCACAAGTATTTGGGTCCCACAAGACACCTGGGACAGGCAGCACACATGCTGGACTGTGCTGAGCTGCAGTGAGTCTGCCATTGGAGGCGGAAAGGACTTCACATCATCATGGCAGACACATCTGACGACCCAACCGACTCCTGAACAAATGTCCAAATGTGTGGTCATGTCCACCGTCTGATGGGTCCCTTTGTTTAGGATGCAGGTTCGCTCTTTGCTTTTCCAGTCCAGTGAAATGAGTTAATAGGGAGCTCTGAGACAATCCTTTATTTGTCCTCACAAGGATAAGATCAGCAGGATGTTGTATTTTCAGATTAACCACCTGGAAAGGTTTGCTCTTCTGTCCAGCTCAGGTTCTTCTCTGAGATTCCGTCCTTCCCTAGCAGACTTCGCTCCACGGAGTTCCTGGACCTGCTTGTAGAGGGATGGTGCTCAGCACAGATACTCTCAGGAACCTGCAGAACAGGGGCACCTACCTATGAGAGCTGCCCCCTGGTGGGGATCTGCATGCTGGGAACAGCAGCATTTAGTAAACATTCAGGAAATTGCATTGTTACTTGGCAGGACTTCCCAATTGGAAATAATATGCATGTGCTCTGACATGCTTTGAAATGTTGTATTAGTTAGTATTGGATATTTTACATTAGTGGACATTGCAAACTTTAAGCAGCATGCAAATATGTACCGTCTCATTGGGAACACTGTTTTTCATTTGAGAAGCACTGACTCCAGCCAGTGGTACCCATGATAGTCTCCATTTGTCTTATCATGGAACTTAACAAACCCCACTGTATTAACTGAACACTTAGATGGTAGCTTGATTAAGCTCATACCCTTTTGACATTATTGTATACTTACCAAAACCCTATGAGGTACAGTTTTGCTGCATTTTATAAATGAGGAGACTGGGAAAATGAGAGCCTGAGTAAGCCAGTAAGTGGTATTGTGGAAAAATGAATCCAGGTGATCTGAATCCAGACATGGGCACATGGATACTGCACTACATTAAGCAAGTCATCTTCCAGAAAAATTTTAAAATAGGCATATTAGAGACTGGCTGTTATCAGAAACCCTCTAACCCTCCCTCCCCTCGAAAGGCCATAAGATAGTTCTCATATTCTAAGAATTCATCTCACTTGACTTCATGTAGTTATAGACAAAGTGTACAAAACGGAATGGCATTTTAAAGGCTCTGAGGATGAGAGAAGTGATCCCCAGGTTTTGTTCCTGAAAGGGTATGGCTTTGAGAGGTGCAGGTGAAGAGAGGGTATTCAAGGCAGAGGGGTTGCAAGAGTGAAGGTGTGAGCATTTGGAAATGATTGGGATGTTCAAGAGGGTTGAGTAGCAGAGACAGGAAATGGTAGTGGGAGGGTGAGGTTGTTGGGGCAGGTTTGTAGGAGGACTGTTATGGTGGGGAGTTGGATTAGCATGAATAGGGAAAGAACAAAAACTCAAATTAGATTTGTTTTATAGGAAGATAGATATCCTGACACTCGGGGGGGATTGAGAAGAGAGATAGTGGAAGTGAGACCAATTAAGAGATCATTTTTATTGTCTAAAACAGAGAGAATAAAGACTGGAACCGGTGGATAGTAATGTGCCTTTTGATTGGAGAAGTTAGTTTTTGGTGAAAGAAGCCAACATTACATTTCATCATTAATAAATTGCTATCAAATGATAATAAAAAACTTTGTTTCAGTTTTGAGATTGAATCGAATAATCGGGTCAAAGACGGGAAATTGTCACACAGTTGCTTTCCGTGCTCTAAATATGGTCAATAGTTAAGTACTTCTGGCAAAGCTGCATGCTCATGACTGCCTTTGTATAAGCCACCATTTATGTGGATGTTCATAGTGATGTTTCTTCTGTCCACGGCCATGGCCACCTAGACTAGCACTTGAACCAGTTCTGTAGACATGCCTGACAGGGTTTCCTCAAGTCTGTTAGCTGGGGAGGTAAAAATTGTACAAGATGAAGCAGTTTGCCTTTTTTTAAAAAAAATCAGATGGATCTCTTCCCCCAACAGTTGGCTTTTCCGGTTAGATAGATATTTCATGTGTGTTCAAAGGAGACTTGGCAGTGTCAGTCCCCTGCTAGCGGCAAGGATGTGGGTCCTTTCCAGTGACTTACCTCATTTTAACACTGACTTGGTAGATTCTACTGAAAACATTTTTGGCACAAATGGTGGCTGTGATAGTATGTTAGTGGCGGGTGGTATTTTTCAGGGGACATTTAATCTAATTTTTTATACTTTAAAGAGTCAAAATTATAATTTTGACAGATAGGGAAATGACTGTGACGAAGTCCTGTGGGGGACTTCAGTTGTATAACTAAACGGAGAGTAACTAATAATTGATATGTCCACAAAGGCAAAGCAAGGGAGGAATCCAGGGAGCGCTATGGTTCTTTCCGGTGTCCTATTGTGTTCTCCCTACTGTGGTGGGGAAAGGAGCTCTGTAAAGTGCATGTGATGTGTTTATTGGCAGTATAACTTTTGTGTCTCCTTTAAAAATTTACTATCTATTATATCTAAACTTTTATTTCCTGATAATGTACAGAATATGAGACTAACCCCCTTTTAAACGCCAATTTCCCACTAGCTTAGCTCTTGACTTTTCTCTTTCCCAGTTTTCCTCAGTTGCCATGTTCCCTCTTGTTGTTTGTTTCTCTTTCTGGAAAAATAAAACAAACAAGAAAAAAATACCTGATTCTATATCTAGCAACTGTCCTCCCCCCATTCATTCCAGTCCCTATATGTGCAGACACTGGCTGATAAAGTGCCAGGAGGAAGAGGTGTTTCCAAGTTTCTAAAAAGTTTTCCTATAATTTATAAATTATTCTAAATCTCTGTGCTTCTTATTGCATTCTGGGCAGATCAGTGAAAAGTCAGCCTTACCCTCTATAGCTAAACATACCCTAATGATTTTATATTTATCATCTAGGGATAGCACCCCATTCCCAATCTCACTCACTGTTAATGTTACTTCCTCTCTGCTTTTTCCTGTATCCTTCCTCATGTGGGCCTTTTCAGAAGCAATCCTTTCCTTCTGTTTCTCGTTGCAGCAATTGCCTAATATTTTGTTATGCATCACTGTCAACACAGTTTTCCCAAGGTATTCGGTCTATGGGAGACAAAACAGTCCGGAGACAGCACTTATTGGAGTAGGCACAGCGTTATGGATGCCTTTGTTTTAAGAACCTCTTCCAAGCAAGGCTGTCTCCTGATACACCCTTCAGAGAAGAACAGTGAGCTCACATTTAAGTGCACTGTCCACGCACACTGTCATCAGCACCCCTGAGTGCTCATCTGTGCCCACCCCACTCCCATGCCCACACCAAGGTCCTCTTCCTCCCTGCTGGCCTCCCTTCTCCCCATCTCCTTCCTCCCCCCCCTCCTCCTATTCCTCCTCTTTTTCCTTTTCTTCTCTCCCTCCCTCCCACCTCCTTCCCAACCTTGACCCTTGGCTTTTAAGCCTTCTTAATGCCAGAGTGAAGCTGGAATTCAAATCATCCTTAAGGGCTAACACTCTGTTTATAGCAAACAGACAAGGACATAACTTAAATGGAAATTTGCCCCCAGGTTCTTGATTCATCTGGATAATTGTGACACTAAATCAGTATAATTAAAATCCATCTCTGAGCCCCCATGCTTCCCATCACAGAGATGGATAGATTAAATAAAGATTTGCTGATAGAATGAATAAAGGAGTGAATGAATGAATGAGTGAATGAATGAGTTTGTTAGAAATGAGCCCAGCCCCACCATTTTTTCACATTCCATTTTTTCAGTTCTACAGGAAAACAAGTGTCAGAGAAGTAAACAGTGGATCGAGAGCGTGTCCAGCACTCCTCCATTTGTTTTTGTTTTGATTTTTGAATGGCACAATGGGGCACGATGTAAATATAAAGGAATCCTGGCTTTTTAATGACCTCTGCTTTTGGTTGCCTGGGCATAAAAAGGCTGCAGTGTTGTTGTTGTTTTTCCCTCTTTGAAGCCCCATTGAGTATACAAAGAAGAAATAATCAGGTCTTGTTTTAAGACTTTTAATATCATTCAAATCATTGTAAGTTGGAAATATGACAGCAGTTGATGGCAGCGAGGAGAGAAATGGTCAAGTAGGAAGGATGGGAGAAGAGGTAAATGTGTGTTCAACTGTTTTCTGATTTTTTTCTCTTTGACCGGCTGCTTCTGGCGCTGAGGGCAGGACTCCTGAAACACTGATGACTGTGTGAATTCCCACAGTGGGACAGGGCTTTGTGCTCTGCAAAGCATGTTCGCACACATTTCTCTTTGATTCTTGTAATAACACCATGAGCCTTATCTCCTGCCACTCTCCCCCTCAATGTAACCACAGCAGTTTCTTGCTGTTCTTGGACCACGTCAAGCTCCTCCTTGCCTTGGGGCTTTTGCACATGTTATCCCCTTGTCTTGGAATGTTCTCTCCACCCCCTGCCTTCCCACCCTCTTTGCTTAAATATTATTCCCTAAGGAGATGTTCTCCCAGGTTAAATTACATCTCCCTGTTGGTGGTGTTGTTTTCAACGTGTACTCCTTACTTTTTCTTCATTGCAGTTTTGATAAATTTAGTTACATATTGTTTGCATGTTTGGATGCTTGTCTTCCTCTCTAAATAAACGGTAAGATGCCTGAAAATAGTGACTGTATCCAGCATAGTCAGTGCTCAGCAAACATTGAATAAGTTCTAGTAAAGCAAGCGTTTGACTCCCTGCTTTACCAGTTGGGAAAATGAGACTCATATTGGTTACTTGGTTTGCCCACTCCTCGTCATAGGCAGGATAATTAGTGGAAATGGAAGTGGAAGCCAGGAATTCTTTTTATAAGTTAATAGCAGGGCACTTTTTTTAAAAAAACATAAGTCCCTATTACTTCCATGAAATAGTGATTTGGGCCAATAGCTAGGGTGAGTGAGCAGGTGGAAATGATCAGAAATATTGGGGAAGACCAGCTTGTGGCTGGTTTCGCATTTTCCTATAGATCTCACTGAGAGATAGACGTCTTTCCACAGACACATTTCAGTTGGCATGATATCAGTCCCAACACACCAACCCAAAGAAATCTGAGTGCTGTTCACTTAGTGTGAAGAAGACAGTCCGGGAATATTAAAAAATAAGATTTGAGCTTCCAGAGCTTAGTTGCGCCAAATTTCCAAGGATCAGAAAGGAAGGTTAGCTTGGGTAACACCTGGAGTATCCAACCTGTATTTCTAGATCTATTTTTGTTTGTATACCTGGAATTACTTCAAAATACCAAGTCATAATGTTTTTTGCAATTTCCCAATCCTGATTAGTGGGTTTGTATTTCACTCATTAGTGGTTGCTAAGGGGGTGCATTTTTCCCTAAGTGTGGGCACTCTCCACGGCAGCTCTCAACAAATGCCCTCCAGCTGAAAGTGTATGTGTCTGGCATTGAAATCGCTGGCATTCAGGCTGACTCAGAGCCCTGTGTTTATGGGTAGATCACCTCATCTCTGAAACTGCCCTTAACGACTCGCATTCCTGAGAGATGGAGTGAGCCATCTGAGTCAACAGAGCCCCAGCTATTTCAGAACATGAGGGTGGCCCTTTGATGAGTTTTCATAAGATTTTTATTGAATTTAAGAACGTAATTCTAATATTTATTTAATTTTCAGCCATAAGATCTAAACCCACCCCCCTTTTAACTTTAGGTGTTTTTAGTCTTCTGATATTTATTTGTTTTTAATATCAACCTGAGACTATTTACCCAGATAGCTGCAGCCTTGAATTTTCAAGGGATTGTACATTTTAATTGTGTATGTGGGGCTAATTATTTTGAGGGTTTGAGGGGGCTTATCTTTTAAATTCAGGACCATCAATTTAAAATTTTATTATTACAAGAGATGTTATCAATTTTGGATATTCTAGAATTCTTAGATAATTTAGAACTATATGGGCTTGAGTTGAAATTTAAGTAAAAGGTAAGCTTTGCAAGGAAAAGAGGAGGTAAGAGAAAATTCCAGGCTGTTGGTTTGACTTATTCAGGAGACCAGGATGAGTTAACCTGGGCTGCAGCAAAACTAAGATCAGTTTAGTAGGCAAAGTGGTGGCCAGATTGCAGAAGGACTTGTATCAACGTTATACATTTTAAATATATATATATATATATATATATATATATATATATCCTATCTAATAATAGAGAAACATGGTAATTAGCTGTACCTCCGCTACCCTTCCCATTGGCTAATCAGGGCAATATGCAAATTAACTGCCAGCCAAGATGGCGGCCGGCAGCCAGGCAGCTTGAAGCTAACAGGAGGCTTGCTTGCTTCAGTGACGGAGGAAGCCAACATTCCCCGCCTGGCGCTGCCGGCCTCTGAGCTTGCAGTTTAAGAAACATTGTTACAAATATAGAAGCTAAACAAAACCCCAGAAACCTGCTTTCAGCCAGCCGGGCTTCAGCCAGCAGGACCGCAACATTGTTTCAATTATAGAACAAACGCAGATCCCTACCCCAGAAACCTGCTTTCAGCCAGCCGGGCTTCAGCCAGCAGGACCGCAACATTGTTTCAATTATAGAACAAACGCAGATCCCTGCTTTCAGCAGCCGAGGTCTCAGAGCTGGAGTGAGCAGGACCGCAATAGTGTTACAATTATAGAACCCAAACAAACCCAGTACCTGCTTTCAGCAGCTGAGGCCTCAGAGCTGGAGCCAAGCCTTAGAGCTAAAGCTGGCCAAGAATAAAAAAAAAAGGAAAAAAGGACAGGTTGGGAGCTTCAGTCACCTGCCAGCCTGAAAACGGCCCTCAGCCCCTCACCCAGACTGGCCAGGAACCCCAGTGGGGACCCCCACCCTGAAGGGGGTGTGACCAGCTGCAAACAGCCATCATCCTCTCATCCAGGCTGGTCAGGCACCCCAGTGGGGACCCCCACCCTGATCCAGGACACCCTTCAGGGCAAACCAGCCGGCCCCCACCCGTGCACCAGGCCTCTATCCTATATACTAAAAGGGTAATATGCCTCCCAGCACCGGAATCAGCGGAGCAGCGAGGCCTCCCAGCACCGGGATCAGCGGAGCCGCGAGGCCTCCCGGCACCGGGATCAGTGTGACAGGGGGCAGCGCCCAAACCCCCTGATCGCCCTGCGGCTCTGTGTGTGACAGGGGGCGGGGCCACAACCTCCCTATTCGCCCTGCTCTGTTCGTGACAGGGGAAGGCGCCCCAACCCCCTGATCAGCCCTGCTCTGTGCCTGATAGGGGGGAGCTCCCCAATCCCCTGATCGCCCTGCAGCTCTGTGTGTGACAGGGTGCGGTGCCCCAACCCCCTGATTGGCCTGTGGCTCTGTGTGTGACAGGGTGCGGCGCCCCAACCCCCCCCCCACCCCACAGGCCCTGCTCTGTGTGTGACGGGGTAGAGCCATAACCTCCCCATCGGCCCTTCCCTGAGTGTGACAGTGGCGGCGCCCCAACCCCCTGATTGGCCCTGCTCTGTGGGTGATAGAGGGTGGCGCCCCAACCCCCCTCCACGGGCCTTGCTCTGTGTGTGACAGGGTAGAGCCATAACCTCCCCATTGGCCCTGCCCTGAGTGTGACAGGGTGCAGCACCCCAACCCCCTGATCCGCCCTGCTCTGTGTGTGACAGGGGGCGGTGCCCCAACTCCCCTATTGGCCCTACTCTGTAAGTGACGGGGGAGCTCCTCAACCCCCTGATGGGCCCTGCTCTGTGAGTGACAGGGGGGAGCTCCTCAACCCCCTGAAAGGCCCTGCTCTGTGCATGACAGGGGGCAGCGCCCCAACCCCCTGATCGGCCCTGCTCTGTGCATGACAGGGGGTGGCGCCGCAACCTCCCTATCGACCCTGCCTTGAGTGTGACAGGGGGCGGTGCCCCAACCCCCCAATCGGCCCTACCCTGAGCATGACTAGGGGTGGCATAGCAACCTCCCGATCCGCCCTGCTCTGTGCATGACAGGGGGCGGCGCCCCAACTCCCCAATCGGCCCTGCTCCAAGCCCGACCAGGGGCTGCACCTAGGGATTGGGCCTGCCTTCTGCCACCCAGGAGCAGGCCTAAGCCAGCAGGTCATTATCTCCCAAGGGGTCCCAGACTGGGAGAGGGCACAGGCCGTACTGAGGGACCCCCTCTTCCCCCTGAGTGCACAAATTTTTGTGCACCGGGCCTCTAGTATATATATATTATACATAATTATGTTTTACTTTTTAAAATATATATTTTATTGATTTTTTACAGAGAGGAAGGGAGAGAGATAGAGAGTTAGAAACATCGATGAGAGGGAAACATCAATCAGCTGCCTCCTGCACACCCCCTACTGGGGATGTGCCCACAACCAAGGTACATGCCCTTGACCAGAATCGAACCTGGGACCCTTCAGTCCGCAGGCTGACGCTCTATCCACTGAGCCAAACCGGTTAGGGCTGTTTTACTTTTATTAATTGAGTTTTGCTAGTATAGTTTGTTTATGTATCTCTCACAGAAGTTTATTCTTTCTTAGATGACAAGTACCTAAAGGCCCCTGTGCCCCATGGAAATGGAGGGAGAGGAAGGTCAATGATGGAGAAGTGGGGGTATTTTGAAAAATCTTCAAGTATCACAAGCTCATATAATGAAGGATTTGTGAATTTCCTACAATAAGTTCTTGCATGATACTTTCATGAGATAGAAGCGCCCACCCTGAGCAAGGGAAGGTCAGTGGCCTAGGCCTCATTTCTGACCAGAGCCAAAGAGAGCCAAGGGAGGTGGCTGGGTCTTTGGACACTGGATGCTACACAGTTGGTACCCTCGAATTTAAACCCAGGGGACTTTTCACAAATTGGTGCCTCTTTGTCTTTGTGATTCTAGAAACAAATACACTGGCTGGTACTGAGTTGGAGCGCAATACATATTTATAGAATGGATAACTAAATGAAGACTTGGTTTGGTAGCACTTCAAATCCACTCTGAATGTCCCTAATCAGCTTTCTTTCCCATTTGCTTTAGCAGTTGTTTGACCGTTTTCATCCTTTTGAATCACAGTACTTTGCTAGTTTGATGCCCATTCATTCCCCCCTTCACTGAAGAGGTAGGGTTATTTATGGGGAGGCATTTTGACACCTAGAGCATTATTTTTCATTTTTTTTCCTTCACCCATGTCCATGAACTCTTCTGGTACTCTCACCTCATTCTCTGAGACCTTCCTCCATCTTTCAGTCAATCCATTACAGTCTGTTTTTCCTATACTTTGAAATTCCCAACAATCTTAAATTTAATTTTTCATCCCTAAGGAATATATATATATATATATTTTTCAATTATTCAATTAAAATTGTGATCAATGATATAAAAAACTCCCCTGTGCCTACTTTCATGATATTATGGCAGAAAATGCAGGAGGAGCTTACTTTAGATTGAATAGTCAGAGACACCTTTTCAGAAGAGATGACCCTTAGCTAAGATCTTCCAAAAGAAGAGTCAGTCATCCTGAGAGAGGAAAATGGAAGGCAGAGACAGATTAAAGGTGCTGAGGTAGGAAAGAGTTTCACATGTGACAGAAGCTCAGAGAAGAAAACTGTGAGTGCAGCATAGATTGGGGAGAAGAGAGTGGCAGGAGAAGAGTTATAAGGACACCCAATAAGCATTTCGTCAAAGAGGTAAGTTCAGAGTGGGAGGTAAAAGCCATGTTGTGCTGGTATTGTAAGGCAAGGTGAAGAGTTTGGATTTTATTCTATGTCCAAAGCAAGGTCAGGATCCATTTTATGTTGTAAGAAAATTACTGTTACTGCATTGTGGAGAGGAGGTAGATGAAGGAGGGCAAGACTAGAAGCAGAAACACTGCTCTGGAGATGATTGCAGAAATTCAGGTGAGAGATGGTGATGGTCTTGCTAAGGTGCAGTTGACTACAAGTGGACACATTTGTGGGCCAGTTTGCATCTGCAATCTCATGAAGCAAAATTCTAAGGAGGACATGCTGGAATTACCTTGTAGGGGATCAAAACTTGGGTTATAGCACCATTAAGCTGTGGCACCAGTCACAACGTGAAAGGTAAAGAAGAAGAAGAGAGAATATTAGAAAAATGTAGGAAAGAAGAATTTGAAGGTGTAGGTGTGAATGTTGCTTAGTCTGCTGGCTCTAATTCTTCTGGCTCCTCTAAGTTATGTGAAGTCATTGAAACTGCTGCCTCTGAGAGTTGTAGAAAAATGGAATGACATTTTGGGTTACCCCATTTTATTCACAGATGACCTATGTCAAAACACTTGCTGCCCTTTTCCTGAGGTATTCCAGCAAGCCTGCTTTCTTTAGAACTCTCCAGGGGAGAGTTTTCTATGGAATTGTACACCTCTCAAGTTTGGGAATCTGACAGGCTCTTCCAGAAACTCCCTCCTTACACTCCCGTGCACTCTGAGAGCATTCTTTCATTCTTATAGGTCCCATTCCCCAAGACTCTACAATGATTCTCTTGGAGGCTCCCACCTCACTTGATGATCACTGCAGTTGAAGAAGGCTAATAACTACCACATAGACATCCCCTCTTCATGCCCAGTTCTCCTCTTCATTCCTCCTTATGTGTTACTGGTGGGATTGTGGAGGGCAGGACATAAGCTGATTGTAGTAGGACTAATTCTTCATTTTCATTAAGGCTCCAGTGGAAATGCCTCGGATACAACAGCCCACTAGTGACTGCTCTCTTTAGAATGTTGGGTATATAGAATCTACTGTTTGTTTGTTTGTTTGTTTGTTTTTAATGTATTGGAGTGACATTAATAAAATTATATAGGTTTCAGGTATACAATTCTACAACACATCACCTGTATATTGTATTGTGTATTTACCACCTGGAGTCAAGTCTCTTTCCATCACCTTTTATCCCCCCTTTAACTTCTACCTCCCTCTACCTTTCCTTCCCTCTGGCAATCATCATATTATTGTCTGTGTCCATGAGTTTTTCTTTGTTTTTCTTTGTTTAATCCCTTCACCCCTCCTTGGGTCTTTGCCAATTCCTGAGCAACAGGAAAATTCCCACCCAACCTCCTCTTAGATTTGTTATGTTTATTTGATTTTATGATTACCAAAGCTAACATCATGAACTGGACAATAGTTCAAAACTCACTGGCTATGTTTGTTGTCTTTTGGCTTTCTTAGAGTTTAAAGTTGGACTATTCCTGGGACTAATATGATTTGTGTGTTTGCTCAGATCTGTCTCCTGGCCGTGAGTGTTTCTTGGATGGTTCTCTGTTATTTTCTCTTTACCAGTGGATTTCTGATCACTCTAGGGTTTCCTATATAGATCTGTCACTTTATTAGGTGGTTCTGGGTACCATCAGTATTCCATGGAGCTATTTTCAGCCAGTGCCTACCTGTTTCAGGAGAGGGTATAGTTGTCAACTTCTTTCACTTGTTCCTGCCAAGTCCCTTTGGGATTGTGATGCGCAATTGGAAGAAGAAGTAGAGGGCAGAACTAGAGAAGCAGGAAAAAGTGAAGGGGAGAAAGTGACAGGAAATTCACCAGGAATGGGACTTCCGGAAGAGATAATGGAATTTAAATTGTGAAAGGACCCCAAAACAACTCTGGGGTACAACAGATTTGAAGAGAAGAAAAATAGTGGTTTGGTGAAACTGGGCTGTGGGTTATGTGTTGGCTTCACATTGATGGCTTTTGAGTGACAGAAATAAAAGCTGTAACACTTCTATAATTACTTTTTGTTGATCTGCAAATCTTGGAACTTGAGTTTGTCCGAGGCTGTGCTCTATCAGCCTCTAATTTTACCCTGGTTGTACAAAAGAAACATAACCTGATAATTTCAAAATGTCTGCTGTTTCATTATGTAAAAAGAGGAGAGGCCTGAATTCAGTGAAAGCAACGGAAAATCAGCCCAGGAGGTGACCAGGAGGTACAAAGCGCCCTGACAGTCTTTGTAGATTTGGAAGTAGAGTGAAGAGAGCCTGGGTTTCCCACAGAATCGGGGATGGGTGGTCCTGCCTTCTATTTAATATCGAAGAAAAAGGTAATCCTAGATGATGGGCGATCCGAGGGACATTCAGGTGGTAGGAACAAGAGGTTCTGAAATTGATGACTTTAACTCAAGGACTAGGCCTTTATATAGTTAGTTCCAAATTAGCCATGTGCAAATATGGATATTCTCTGGCAGCCCTCACTGTACTTGTGCCATTGTTCAGCACAGTTTGGAAAAGCAGCAATCTGTGTGTGTGGGCAGAGTTGATGGCCATAAGTGGAAAAAAAATCCTGTGTAATTAGGTGGAATGCGGTATGTGGGTATTTCGTGTTTTTTAATATGTTTTTGTTGATTTTTAGGTAGAGGGGAAAAAAGGTAGAAACATCAATGATGAGATAGAATACTTGACCTGCTGCCTCCTGCACGCCCCCCACTGGGGATTGAGCTCACAACCCAGGTATATCCTCTGACTGGGAATCAAACCAGTGACCTCTTGGTTCATGGGTAGACACTGAACCACATAGCCACACCAGCTGGATGGGATTTTGACTTTTATTAAAATTTAGAGTATACAGACATTTCCTCAGGGAGCTGGGCTTGGGTGGTGGCAGAGCATTTTGCCTATCTGGGCTGAGGTCCTACTAGGTCTTATATAGTCCATGTGAGACTTACGAAGTTTCTTGTATCTCAACATTGTCACCCCAGAACTCTAGGAGTTACTTTATATGGTTATCACAACTACCTTTAATGCATTATGGCTCCTGGCCCTAACATCTTGATTTCTAATACAATCTCTTATACAAGTCAGAATGAGTGGCAGTCCTGCAACTCTGTTATCACCACTGTAAGGGAGTGACAGTGAGTTAGCCTGTGTTATGAGGCTTAACAAGAATTGAACTCAGAGAAAGATAAGTATCACATTATCTCACTCATTTATGGAATATAATGAACAACATAAACTGATGAACAAAAACAGATCCAGAGGCAGAGAAGCATCGATTAGACCATAAAACCTCAGAGGGAAGGTAAGGGAGGGTGGGGGTAAGGGAGAGATCACCCAAAGGACTTGTATGCATGCATATAAGCCTAACCAATGGACATAGACAACAGGGGGGTAAGGGCATGAGTAAGGGGTGGGGAGCAATGGGGCAATAAGGACACATATGTAATACCTTCATCAATAAAGAAAAAAAAGTCAAGAGGAGTAAGACATACACATAAATAACTACGTAAAATAAAATGTAGGAAGTAGTAAATATTCCTTGAGAGATGATGTACCAATAAAGTTCAGTTGTGCATAGGGAATTAGAAATTCTGTCTATAGCAAAGATCAGTGATATTTGAGAAAGGAGTGCAATAGAATTGGATTTTATCAGGTAACTAAAATTTGAAAAAGGAAAATAGGAGAGACATGAATAGGTGGTTTAAAACATACCAGCAGGGAAAGTACATGGTCTGGACAAGGAGACACATTTGTTGGAACTGAGCTGGTATATCAAGGGGAGCACTAAGTGACTAGCAGGACAGATAGATTAGACCAAACTGGGTGAGCCTTTCAATTTATATATCATCTCACTATCTTTCATCAAATGGTTGATCATTCTTTATAAGTCTAACCCAATCATTTAAAATTGTTCCAGTAGAAATAAATAAAATCTTGCTTTAAAACTAAAAAAAAAAAAGAATTGAGCTCCATCAATTGGTATTGGGCTCCTAACAGTTTGAAACATAGTTATTCTCTTCTGTTCTTACATGTGTCTTTACACAAATTTATAAATAATATAGTACTTATACATCCATGTACATATGCATACATATTTGTGCTTTAAAAAAGGTAAGGAATATTAATCCAAAATATAAATAGATTGATATATGTTTATATCTGTAAATATGTATAGGAAGAAAACCATAAGCTACCTGTATGCATGGGCACAACCATATCTTAATAAGTTATCACATTAACTTCATTATTGTTTGCTCTTTGGGGAAAATTTAATAGTAAATAACTACTATGAATGGGGCAACTTTTTGAGTTATAAGGCTGTTTGTATTTTACAATGACATTGAGGATTAATTTCCCTTATGATCACCTGTTTCTATTTTGCTCAGGCAGAAAAACATAATAAATTAGATTGGATTTAAAGACCTTGATATCAAGTCAACTGAAAATCAATGTATCCTGAGAGAAAGTAATACATTTGTGAAACAAATTTAGAAAGTATGAGATTTTGTTTCCTCTGCTCAATCTGGAGACCTTAAAGGGATTCACTTGGTCTCTTGACTAATAAGTGTAGTGGGCCAATTTGTGTCTTTGTAGTACTCTTCTCACCCAATACTTTTTCTTATAAGATTCTGCTACCCTCTTATTGGAACTCAGGCCCTATTGTCCCTTCTAGTGTATGTTGCCCTCAAAGAGGACAAAGGGTGTTCCTTTGAAGACTATGCCCATGACAGACATTTATTATCAAGGAACTAATGTGGGCCTGTACGTGTATCTGTTACTAAAGAAAGAACTATACAGGATAGGGAACTGCAATAATGCCAATACTTTGCCAGGATTTTGTGTTGGAATTGAGTGGAGTGAGAATACCTTTTAGGGTAGAATATATAAATTGGAAGAGCACTGAACCTGGGTTTACTTGGTTGCAGTGAGATTGAACTTCTTGAGTGGTAGTCACTGGGAATCTGATAAAAGCTATAGACATCCCTCAGAAAGGATGTTCATACATGGGTATGCACTTCTGCATGCAGTTTCAGTAGGTTTACAGAGATCATGAGGCCATTCGTGGACAACAAGTTAAGAAATCCCGATCTGAAAAGAGATTGTGGAGGTTGAGTCTATAGAATGTGTGTCATGGGGTAGGGAGTTTAAAGTACCTCTAGGTTATAAGCCTGGATGTTTGGGAGAACTGCAGAAATATGGGTGTCTGCAAGATGAGCTTATTGAGGATGTTTGTGATCATATCTTGCTCTGTACTTTCCACCCCATGTCTGGGAGCTTTTCCATGATTTGGCTCCTGCCTTCTTCTACTCTTCTGAACCAATATCAATAGGAGACTGGATTAATTTCAGTGAGTAGAGAATAGCTGCTCCAGGCTTAATACAGTTGAACATATACAGACATATTACTTTTGACATAGGACTCAGGAATCTGCATATCGACTTTTTATCATATTCATACAAGTTCTTGCATATTTTAATAGTTGGAAATTAATTTCTTCCATTGGCATTCCAAACATGATTAATGTATTCAGTATGCATGTGGCTCTGATATAAAATTATATGGAAATTCCAGTACAATTTCAGTAATTAATGTCTGCCAATTTTAAAGGGTTATAATTATAGCACTCACCGGGACTCGTGTAGTATATAAAAATATACAAATAATCAGAGAAAGTAATTTCCTATACCCAATTCTTCTAATAATGAAAAAAACTAATTACTAGCTAATCATAATGTGAAGAATATTAATAAGCAGTCAAAACAGAAGAATAAACTTTTTTTCAGATTTCAAGGAGAAATATTTCTTTATTTTTGTTTTGTTTTGTGGTAAGAACACTTGACATGAGATCTACCCTGAGAAGAGTACTTTGTTGTCAGATAAAAAGAAATATGAAGGCATTTAAGAGACTAAGAATGAAATGATTTATATTATCAATTCAAACTATAAACATGTATTCTTACAGAATTTTTGACATGATAGACACTTGGGTGAACTTTGTAGTTCTAAATCATACATCATAAAAAATTTAGAAATGGAAAAGCCTTCCCTGGAAATCAGCTAATCCAACAACATTTTCCCTTTGCAAATAAAGAACTGAAACACACAACTTTTTTTCAGTGTTTGAACAGGTACCCTGACTTTGGAAGGAAGCCTTTATTTTACTTGTAAGTCAAATTCTGTGATCCTCACAAATGGCACTCTTGTGAAGAAATCACGTGGCCAAGGGTGTTGGATGGTTCTTTAGTCTCTCCAGCAAGAGCTCTCAATGAGGCAAAGTGAATATTTTCCATGTGAATTAACCTTTCTCAGTGTAATGAATAATAAATTAGGAGATTGGATTCCATAGTTTAAACACATAACTAGAATCTTATTAATGAAGTATATAGCTGCACTGTATGTACCTTGCTAGGGAGACGATCAAAATACTCCAAAGTAATTTTATAAATACTGCCAACTTCTTTCTGTCTATAGGGTTTCTCCATATAATAGGAAGGGAGGGCATCTGCTGTTCCTATACCAAAGAAAGTAACCTCAACCCAAAAATTACAACATGTCTGACTGAAGGCAAACTTAAAAACTGATGGATCCTGGTCATTTTATTGTTGTTAAAAAGATAGATATTATACCTGTTTTTACAAATAAGAAATTATGTAATCACAGATACATAAAATGCCACAAAGGATAAGTTTAGGGTGGAAGGTGGTCTGGGCATTGGTTTTTGCCATTAAACAAGAATCTAAAAGGTTACCTGTCTAGAGCAGCTATGGCATTCATTACTTCTGTGATGTCTTTGTGTCTGGTGTCTGTTTTCTGTCCCTAGGATATTTGTCTTGGCCTTCCTGATTTGGCTTATTAAAAATAATAATAGTATTTATAGCTAGAAGGGACTCAGGAGGCAGCTTTTACTGGGTGTGTTCCGAGTTCAGCCCCATTAGAATTAGCTGCAGTTCCCCCCACCCCAGATCTGTACAGTCAGAAACTGTGAGGTGGGGTCAGCAATGTGTGACCTAACAAGCCCTGAAGGTGATTCTAAAGCAAGCTAAAATCTGAGAACCACGGATTCTAGACAACCCACCCAATTGACCTGAAAGGAATCAAGGCCGAGGTAGTAATTGGCTGTTCACTTTAATCATGGGTTCATATTATGAGCAACTAAATAAATCAAAGGCAGTCCTTTCAGAATACTAATCCTTGATTTATTTAAAACTTGAATTAATTTTCTATTTCCCTTATATATGTAGATTTAACAGTGGTGGTAAGGAAGAAATGAATTTTTTAAGTTTATTTTAAGATGTTTGCACATTCTGAAAGATCTTTGAAAACTGTGCTCAAGACTGTTTGCAAAATTAAGCTACTTTAATATGCTTTGCATTCACTAGAAGAAAGACTCCATTTAAATCTACAGGATTATTTCTAGCTTTTATCGCATGGCAGAATAAATCACATAGCTTGTGATTAGAAATTAGACTACGAAATGTTCCATATTATTCAAGTCTTGAATAAGAAGTATACTTTGTCAACTATTTTGTGACTGCCAGTTTTAGACAATCATAAAATATAGCTGGAAAAAGAACTCATTCGGTTGGTAAGGCAGTGCCTTTGCCAAAACGGGGGTCTCGATTAAAACAAGGCCTGGTCACCTGCATAGTGAGAGATGAAGCTCTAGTCAAGCACATCGCTGCTGCTAAAGTTGGTGCTTCTACAGCCCCTACCCCTTCTTCCCTCCCACCCTGTGTAAGTACAGTTGGCATCTAACCTGCAGACAGCATTGCCAGAGAAGGAGCAGAGGACCATGAGGCGCATCTGCAAATTCTCTGCTTCATGTACCTTGTTTCTTGTAATACTCTCCAATGTCTGAGTGTCAATGAGAAAAAGGTTCCAGGGGAGAGATGGTCCAGCGTTGAGGCCCATATCCTGTCATTGATTTCTGTGCTACACTCTCATCGACTTCAATGGGAGTTCCGCACTTGGATCAATGTCAGGATATGGGCCTTTACATTTAGATGTGAAAGTGTTTTAATAGTGGTTGGCAAACTAGTGATGAATTAGGGTGCAAGACACAAAGACTTGGCTGGAAACTTTTAGACCTATAAGCTACCCTTCGCCATTAGAAGAGTTATGAAAACACACACACACACACACACACACACACACACACATGCACGTGGTGTGGGGAACCTGTGTATGTTGTTTTGGGTACCTACGGGTACCAGTCCACTAATTGAATTACTTGAGTTTATTCTGGGTTCCTTATAAACAGTGTGGAAAGTAAGTCCTTCAGTGACCAGGCCATTTGAGTTAAATTGTCATCTGGACCAATGGGTACCAAAAGCACGGGCTTTCCTCTCTTGACTGGAGGCTCATGGTAAGATTTACCTTCAGGACCTGCTAATTCACAACGTTAGCATATTCCTAATAATTTAATTGGAAACACTGACATTGAGGAACTTCCTCCCTCTCTTTGGATCTAAATCTATTCAGGAAAATAAGAAACTGAAAAATGAATTTTCACTTCCCTTTACGGTAATCCCTTCTACTTAGGGAAATTTTTCTTTTAGCATTATAGAGAGTATGCATGCACATACCAGGTGGGCCAGAAATGGGCTCACAGTTGCCAGTATGTGAAACACAGAGTTTATTCTTGTATCATTATTTACTAATTATTGCATTGTTTTCCATATGAACAACTGTGAACCTGCTTTTGCCCTACCCTGTATGGTACAATATTAGATGCATGTGAGTTTCTTTTTCATTTCTAGACAGATGAATACGTGCTCACAATCAGCGTCTAAGTGAAAATGTTAATTAAAATTTTAAGGCTTCTTTCTTGTAGGCCAAATACTTTGTGTCAGGTATACCTTCCTTCACCTGCCTCATTTGCTAATAATTTTGTCTTTGTGATCCCCTTCCTCCTTTCTGCGAGTTATGTTACTATTTGTGTTTAAAATGGAACTTTACTGAAGTGAAGTCCTAGGTTTCCACCAGGAGCACTCCCAGCGCATCCTGTGATAGTAACAGGAAAGCACCTGACAATGGGAACCAAACATGGATTCTCCCCTGGATTCAATGATTTCATGAAGTCACTGTTCTCCAGGCTTTAGTGTGAAGACTGATGGTTGTAAATGTTTTCATTTCCTTCAGTCTAAATGAATGTCCAGTTCTAAACACTTCTTTTCCCCCTTTGACCTTCGTTATAATTTTCTATTGCATGAACACCCATTTGAGAGAGCGGCAGAAATGGAAGGGTTTTTATTTCACTTGAGTCACAATAGTCATTCCCATCATGCTCTCCTTCACAGAGCAGTGTGCAGCTTAAGTTATTACCAAAGTTACACCAGTCAGCTCTTCAGATCTCATCTGCATTCCGATGCGTAACTACATGGTTATTTCTAGTACAGGTAGTTATATTTAAAATAAATTTAATGAGTGCAGACTTCTGTAGGAAGGAGTGATATATGACTTTAATTCTGTGTCGTAGAGCGAAAGGACCGGCACTTAGGCTTCCATCTTTCTTTTAAATCTCACACTAAACACTTCAGATTCTTACTGCCAGGATTATAGAGATTAGTTACTGGAAGAGGACATATGTGGGCAGAGAGGAGGAAGGAGCCTGTGCCAGGAAAAAGCAGGAAAGAGAACATTTTTGTTAATGGAATGGCTGATGAACTCATAATGACAACACTACTAAATGTGTGTACAGAGCGGAGAAAAAATGCCAGTGTCATTTGAGACATATAAAATGTGGGCATTGTCAGACGAATGCCTCCTTTCTATATATATAAATGAATATTTGACTAGTTACTATCAATCTTTATAAAAATTGATTTGATTTTAAAGTAAGACTTTCTGCACAGACATTGATAGATAGATTCTGACATAAACCTTTTCTGTAGTTTGATATAGCCAGCCTCCTACCCAGCACTATTCACACACATCGAATAAAAAACAAATGAGGCATTTGGAATGGGGAAAAGCATGATAAATCCAGTAATTGTCAAGACACAAATTTTAGGCAGTCAAGGGCCAAATAACATTCTAGGAAAATGGGAATAGTTACCAGAGAGTAAAAAGGCAAATATTTAGCTTTTATTTCCAAATCTTACTTAGTATCTCCACTTTCTTTTTCAATGGTTGCATCATCTGTATAATTTTACCCATATGTTAAACAGTTATTAAATTTATCAATCTGAATGGCTATTGAGAAAAAAAAATTGTAATGAGTTTGGGACTCTTTCATCAAGAAAAGAATAGACTCAAGTAAAATACTGTTGTGTTATTGCTTTTAAAAATGTAAGCCTCAGAATAAATTAGACCTGTAAGGACTTTTTAAACTTTACAAAATGCCAGGAATACCATATATTATATATATATAAATATATAATAACATATATATGCATATATAACACATATATACATATCTATGCATATAACATACATTATATATATCACATTAGTAGTAGCACAAATCTGAACTGAAAGTTTGTTAACTTAAAGCCTAAATAACTTTGTTGAAAACATATAAACGTGAATCTGGAAGGCATCATTTCTCAGTTACACAGATTGTGCTTCTAACTTCGCTAACATGAAAAGTATTTTACCAGCCTTCTTTTTAAAGTTCTTTCTCTGCATCTAGAAAAAAAATCTAAATCTGTGTTTAAGTGCCGTGCACATTGTAGACACACAGTAATATGTTGTTGAGTAAATGTTGATTCACTAGTTATCCAGAAAAGTTAGTTGTTGCTTAAGAGCTGAGTTAGTGGTTGTTCTTTGTGCAATTTTAGTTTGCGCTTTCTTGGCTACATACATGGAAAGATTAAGCTTTTTTTTTTCTTGTCCTCCCTCCCCCCCTCCACCTTTTTTTTTTTTTTTGGTTTAGCTGAGCAGGTTGTAAAGCTTCCTTCAGGGTCAATGCAAACTCAAGCTAGTGTCATTTCAAGTGATAATCCAGAAAGCTTAACTCCACAAAGAAGAAACAAAACAAAATACTGTGTGTGTGTGTGTGTGTGTGTGTGTGTGTGTGGTGTGGGAAAGAGACAAAACACACTGAATTCTTTAATTCTGAAGCTGAGCAGCAGCTCATAATACAACTTGGTGGATTTATGCCCTTTGCTCCTAACCTCAAAGATACCACGCTCATTCAGACCAAGTTACCAGATCCCATTAGTTTGGGCCTATGACAGTGGGTGGGATGTGCTAAATCGAGCCCCACCCAGCAGTTTTTCTGGTGCACAGCTGTGTCTGGGAGCACAGCTGTGTTTCCTGTGAGCTCTCCAACGCTTTACTGTGCAGCTGCCCCGGCTGCTGGCTGTGGCGATCTGCGTGAGCCTGGCCTGAGTCAGGACTCGGTAGTGAATGGGAGGCTCTTGTCACCTCCATGTGCTGAACACACACAGCTGTGTGCTGTGGCGTTGGAAGGAACAAATCCAGGCCTAGGTTTCTTCAGATATTTTAGCTACTTTCATTATGAATCTCCAAATTGTCACTTTATTAAGTAGCCTGCAGATTGTTACCCAGTTTCTATATGAATAGCTACATAAACAACATGTCTGTGGTTCTCATTGTATTTGAGGACTGGAGAACTCCCCTTTTATTCATTATTTCAAACAAAGTACCAGCTCATCTGTCTTTAAAATTAGATCATATACTTCATATGCTATACTAAGTCAGGATTTACCCCCTTGAATTATATTCTAAATACTGATTTATTCTTAGAGGTTAACCGTTTCTATTCCTGTTTTATTGTTTTATATTGTTAGCTAAGCCCTTTCCCGCATTAGCTATAGAGAACACTACTGTATGCTCAGTATCATGACACATCAAAGAACATCAAAAATAAAGAAAATAAAAATTATTTTACTTCGAAGACACCCAGGATATAAGCTTGAAACCTGTTACTCTACTTGATTTGGGCCCTGGATTAATGACAAGGATGAGAAATACAAGAGAACCACCACTGTATGTTCAAATTTGAAAAGGGATTCAGGAAGAGAATAGTGCAGGGAGGGGCAAAAGTAGGCTTAGAGTTGTGAGTACGAGAAACAGAATTTATTTTTGATTTATTATTTATTAATTATTGTATTATTTTCCATGCAAACAACTGTACACCTACTTTTGCCCAACCCTGTATTTTAAACATTAGCTTAGTTTTAGGGAGAGAAAAAAGCCAATATGAAAGTGTTCTAGTAAGTGAATGAAACTTGCTGAGCAGTGACAGAGGTGGGGAAGAAATCTGACATATGCACTCAACAGAGCTGGTCTCTGTGAGGCAGAGGGTGGGGGGTGAGGAGTTGGAATCTCAGATGGGATAGATACAGAAGAGGTAGGTTAGAGAGAGCTTTAAACGCCATCATATTTGCTGCTGTGAAAATTGGAAAATGTTAAGGGTTTTTAACATTTAAACCAAAATCTTTCCCAAGTTAGGAAGGCTAAGCAAAGGGTAAATAAAGTCTCAGTTAATATTGAATAAGATCTTTTTGATGAATCAAATATCAGAGAATCCTAAACAGAAATCCAGTTGTGAATTTAATTAGTATATCTGTCAGAGTTCTAGCAAGAACTAAATACATTCAGTAGAGACTGATGAAGAAATGTTTTAATGAAGGTACTATTTTATAGGAATGCAACCAGATTTAAAAGAGCTAGGGGGGTTGAGGCACATTTGGACTAATAACAAAAGGCAGCGTTACTTCTGAAAGCCCAGGTCAGGGGGCATAAATAATAGTTCCTGAGTCCAATTGAGAATTGGGATTATGAAAGAAGAGCTGCTAAACAGAAACCATAGGGTAAGTAACCAAGCCGGATCTGAGCGAAAACAGGACAGGAGTGAGAGGGCTACATGCTTCAGTCTTTCTCCTCCTGTATTCTGACCTCCTATTATAGCCTTCATTGGCCAAACCCAGCCAGAAGCCAGAGGGCAAGGGAGACCATGGGATGAGTTTTGTAGCGGTCAGCCTCCAAGGGCACAGAGCAGGCCTGAGATGGACAGAGAGTGGATCCGGGGCAGATGGAGGATAATCAGCACAAAGTGTTTTAAGATTTTTTTTAAACTTTATTTCCCCAAAAATTCAACAGGGCCTAGAGTGGTGGTTCTCAAATGTCTGGGTCTCAGGAACATTCTTCACTATTTAAAAATGACAGAAGTCCTCAAAACCTTTGTATAAATTTATGAAGAGTATGTAGATTTTTGTAGTTCATGTAGATTAGGTCTACCCATATTTACTATATTAGAAATTAAAACCGAGAGCTGTTTAAAGGATGAGAATACACGCATTCATGAGCTATTAGTGTGATGACATTGTCATTTTTCCCATAGTGTCTGGAAAATTCTGTCACAGTACATTCTCTGTCATAGTACATTTGTGACAGAGAATGAAAAGGGCAAACCACGTCTTAACATTGTTATGAAAATAACTTTCACCTCTTGGACCCCTAAAAAGTCTTGGGGACTCAAGGGTCCCTGGATCATACTTTGAAAACTGCAGATCATCTTTGAGGAATGTGAATGTTTTACTCTCTTGCACTAATTCCCAATCCAGAGCCCTGAGATAACATGTGCAGGCCCCATGTCACTCAGCAGGTTCAGTCTTGGGATTATAATATTGTCACCACCTTAATTATGTAGTGTCAGCAGTTAAATTCCTTCTACCATGGCTCTTACATATTTTTAAACTACTGGGCAAAAATTAATATAGGAGCGATGAATGTATTTTCTTATTCAAACATCAGGCGGTTGGAGCCCACAAAGGTTTATTTCTTCTGTTTATTTGTTAGCTTAACTATATAAAATATAGAGACATATAAATAGAATCACTTTCCTTGCTACTTTAACACATTGCCCTCATTAAAAAGAATACCAGTATCTGAAATCCAAGTTTCCAAGCTATTGTAGTTTGGGAGGTTACATTTGACATTCCACTCAGGCTCACCAATGGCTCCTATTTGGTAAAGCTCACATGACCCAGCAAGATAAAACTAATACTGAGATGTGGGAATGCAGTCTGCCTGCTGACATTGACTGTGGGCACTGGAATAGACATATGAAGGTACTGGGAGACAACAAGCCTTCTGAGCTACTGATACATGGTGAATAGAGGTCCCTGAGTGGATAGGCCCCATGGGGATTGTAAATTGGGGAGAAGGTCCACAGAAAGGATGGAGAGACCAGCTCTTCTTCTCGATGAGTTCAGCCATCTTGTTGAGGAGGTGCAGGTGGGATAAAGAGAAGACATATGAAATATCTCCCAATGAACGTCTTAGAGGGGTTCCGCTGAAATGCTGGGAAGCCCTAGCAGTGCATGAACATCATAGCACATGGTCACCACCAAGCAAAGCTGTCACACAGGATTTGTTTTGAAATCCTTCGCTGCCCATCTCTTCTTCCATGGCCCTAGTCCAAACATGGAACAGATTCTCGTGAGAAACATGCCGAGCGTTCATCGTGATCATCACAATAGCTACTGTTTGTGGGGTCGTTGCGGTTGCCAAGTTCTGAGCAAGGTGCTTTATGTGAATTATCTCACCTACATGAATTCTCGGAACAGCTATATGAAGTAGGTTCTATTATTTCCTCCATTTTGCATATGGGGAAATTGAAACAGAGTTTAAGTAAATCACCCAAGGTCCTGCAGCCAGCAAGAGGGGGTGCCAAAGATTTAGTATTACCCAAGCTGAAGGGTTTGTGTTTTCAAAGACTAAATACAGAAGGTAATATTTTACCTAAAAGAATAATTCTCTAAAAGTGGGATTTTAAGCACTTTATCCCCCTAGGATAGGACAAAGATGAATTTTTGGACAGTGAAGGAAAATAGCTTTTTCTGGTCACTTCAAATCACCAGGCCTCTGAGGACCTATGGTTTGCTCTTACTATTAGGAAGCGATTATCTGGGGACACAGGTAAAGGAGAATTTTCTTAACACATTTTGTAAATATGTTTTAAAACTGCACATGCAAAAACCTTTGCTGCACTGGGATTCAGAGAGAATCCAGAACAATAAAGTCAAAGTGGTAACTGGTCTCTCAGAATAGGTTACTGAGTAGGTTTGAAATTTTATTTGCTGAGAACTATCCTGATTTTATTGTACATTTGATTGTAAAGTGCATCGCTTGTGTACCAGCAAGTACTGCCTGAGAAAAAGATAAAACATGGCTCTTTGAAGTGTAAGTCCTTATAACACGAAACACTATGACCACAGAATAAAGAGGATTAAGTAGTACAACACACTTGGAACCTACACAATAGAGCAACACATGGTATGCTTTCGCCACCTTGTGGAATAATATATACTTGCACTTCTTTTAGGAACCTGAAGCAATTTTTCACATATTTAAATTATTTATCAAAGAATGGAATGAAAGCAATATAATTTTAAACTACTAGATGCCTATTATCTATTTTCTTAGTTATATTATAGCTGAGGAATATTTATGATATCCCAAAGCAATATTCAATATTATATACTTATATATCTTATTCTATTGTGGTGATTTAAATGCTGTTATTTTAAAACTAATAATAAATTATTTTTCCTGCCCTATTCTTAACTTACACATTCAAACATAAATTATTTCATGCATTATATTTCACATTCAGTGAATAATGTGTATTGTGATCAGTATTCAGGGTTCCACTTAAGTTTTCCATTTTAATATTAATATGCATTTTAAAAATTAATAAGTACTTGTATTAGGATTATGTGTATCATTTATAATAGGAAATTGTAAAAAGAAAACAAAATGTCAACTGATTGAGGGTACTTTAACTTTAAAATAGCCCAAAACCACAGTTACCTATTAATTTTGTTTCATTTTGGTCAGACTAAAAGTCCATAGAATTTAGATAAGTAATTACATATGCAGGCATGTTTTTTCTGAATTTGAAACATTCATTTTATTTAACCCTGAAGGAATAAAATCACATTATACTATATCCTAAGTCAAATGAAGAAAATAACTCTTCTTTTTAATTTTTTTTGGTGTGTTTTTGTGAGCCATAATGCCTCCATAAACAGTGACTGCTGGTGAGTCTGAAAGCCATTATATATTCCAATTAGATATTTTTATAGGCATTAGACTTTGGAGATGAAAATGAGGTGATAAAATGTCATTTACTTATAATTAAAGTGCCCCTATTTAAATGACAATAGAGACTTCCTCTTCTATAAGCAGATCATAGGAGAAAAATTTTTAATAAGATGGCACTCTCCTATGTGATTTGGTTAATAAATAAGCTACAACCTGTTCCTTTTTTTATGATTGTTAGAGTCATAATCAGTCTTTAATCTCAGGGTATGTTAATCCTAATCCTTCTTCCCAATGTCTAGGTAGGGTTCCCTCAGCAAAACTCAACAACTGTTTTAATATTCATCTAAATATAATTAAAGGAACTGTAAAAAATATTGAAATGATGCCTATGGTAAGGTAAAACTGGCAGGAGTATAGAATAATTAGCTGTTTTGAATCTCACATAATTTAAACCATCAGAAGTAGCATGACATTGAAGAAAGAGCAGTTTGGGAATAAACATGCCTGGGTTTGAATGCTAGATCTAGCACTTACTAGCTAAGTGATATTTGGCAAAATATTCAGTCTCTTTGAGCCTTGGATTTCTCATAAGTTATAGCAATAAAAACACAACAGGATTGCTGAGAGGGGAGAGTGGAATAGCATCAGTAAAGTAATGGGTGCAAACAAACAGAAGAGGAAGCAAGGAACATATATTAAGCATTTAATTTTCCCTTTCAACAGAATAAAAGACATTGACAGACTGGGCTGTATGGGCTACAAGCTTGAACTCAAGGCAACCTTTGGATTAAAGCAGGAATGCAAGTTAATTTATACTCAGACTTAATGGAGTTAGATAGTAGACTTCAGAGACGTTCAATAAATGTAACAAATGCTTTATCTCATTTCTGTTCCTTTCATTTTGCAGTACAGATGTAGCAATATATTCTTGCTGGAATCCCTAGATGTTATTGCTGAAATCTGATTCTTAAGCTAGAAAGCTAGGAGTCTTTCTCAATTCTACACTCTTCTTCATGCCTCAATAGAATCCATCAGCAAATGTGATCAGTTATATCTCCAAAACATTTCTTAAACTTAGCTTCTTGTTCTCTCAGCTCCACTGGTGTTCCCTGTCCAGGCTAGCATCTTTTCATTCTTTATAGCAATTCCTGAGCAAGGCCTTCTGATCACCCTAATCCCCATCCCCTGAATCTAAAATAGTCTTGCCCTGGCCAGGTGCTCAGTTGGTTGGAGCATCATCCCGTACACCAAAAGGTTGTGGGTTCAATTCTCAGTTAGTGCACATACTTGGTTGTGGGTTTGATCCCCTGTCCAGGTGCAAACCGATTGAAGCACCTGGTTTAACCAGGAGGCAACTGATTGAAGTTTCTCTCTCACATCCATATTCCTCTCTCTCTCCCTTCCTCTCTCTAAGAAATCAATCAGCACATCCTTGGGTAAGGATTAAAATAAAAGGGAAGAGCATCAATTATGTGCCAGGAACTATTCTAGGTATGGGATAAATCAATTACTATAACAGACAAATTATCTCTAATTTCAAAGCCTATAATCTAGTACAGAAAATAAAATAAATAATTACTAGTAGATTGTATACTATAATCGAAAGTGGCAAGTACTATGCAGACAAATAAAGCAAGGTATGGAATGGAAAGTCAGGGAGTAAAAACTACAATTTTAAGTAATATGGTAAGAAAAGTTCTCCCCGAGATGATGGCATTGTACCCATGCAGAAACTCCACTTCTTTAACCCTTTCTCCTTTCTGTCTGTCTGCTCCCTCCCTTAGTCATTAAGCCCTTAGGACATCAGATTCTGGTCCGTCTCAAAGCCCCAGCTCTGTTGAGCACAGAAACAGAGTTTCCATCAAGCTAAAGATACCATCTTGACTTCAGTTGTGTTTCAGCCCCAGGCCCATGAAAACTGAAGGACCCCACAGGCCACATTCTCACAAAACCAGACAGAACAATGCCATGGCTGACATCAGGACTCCATACAATGAACAACTATTAGCTACCTGGCCCCATCCAGTCAGTAGAGCTTGTGAACCCAACTCCTTTAGTTCCCCCTGTGTACCCCATGCCATGGAAGCCGTCTGGGAGCCAGGTCTTTTAGACTTAGCTTACCTGTGACTCTGGGCTTGGTGCCATTTCCTCAACTAAAACACTTCTACTTTCTTTACTGTAAACTCCTGTTTGTCTTTGATTGGTCTGTAATGTGCACGGGCGAATGGACCCCTTCAGTCCGGTAATGTCATCTGTGTACATCTTAAAGGAAGCTTCAAGGCAGCACAGGGATGAGTTAGGGAACGAACAGAGAGAACAGTAAATGCGGACGCTCTTGGCATTCGTATGTTCCGAGGGAAAGCTGTTTATGTAGAGCAGGAGCTGCTGGCTGGCTGGCTGGCTATTTCATCAGAAGGTTACCACACTTGAGCAGGTCCTTCCAGAAACAATTACAGGTAAAGTGCTTGGCTAGAGGCCATCAAATAATAATAAAAGAAATTGCATGATCTTGAGAGAGATTACTTCAGGTAATTGTAGGGATAGTGATGAATTACCCCTCCCTCCTTCAAAACGATTTCTGTCTATAGGATGAGAATGGATACCTGGAGTCAATGTACATTCCCTCAGGCTTAGGCTAGAGAGAAGCTGGAATTCCTTTGTCCTTTTCTCTTCATTTCCTAGATCCCACTCCATGAACTCATCCTTATTTGATTCAGTTAAATCATGACCAGCAATGTGTTTATCTCAGTCAGATTCTTGTTTCTGTAGGTACATGCTGGTCATCATGATTTATTTGCAAAGAGACTAGTCTTTTTACTTAATTGTTTTCTAATGTAAAAATCTTAAAAACAATGTCTGTGGTAGGCAGTATCCTATATAATAAAAGCCTAATATGCTAAGTGTCCAGTTGTCTGGTCAGCTGGTCAACCAATCAAAGCATAATATGCTAATGATATGCTAAAGCTGCTCAACCACTTGCTGTGTCATGCACTGACCACCAGGAGGCAGATGCTCCGACCAGTAGGTTAGCTTGCTGCTGGGGTCCGGCCGATCGGGTCTGAGCAAGACGGGCTGGACATGCCCTGGAGCCCTCCAGTGGTCCCTCCTCAGCTGGCCAACCTCCCATGTCCCTCCCGGGCCCCAATTGTGCACTGGTGGGGTCCCTCCACCTGGCCTGTGCCCTCTCCCAATCCAGGACCATTCGGGGGATGTCGGAGAGCTGGTTTTGGCCCGATGGCAGAATGACCAGTCGCTATGATGTGCACTGACCACCAGGGGGCAGATGCTCAACACAGGAGCTTCCCCCTGGTGGTCAGTGCACTCCCACAGGGGTAGCGCTGCTTGGCCAGAAACCTGGCTCACGGCTGGGGAGCTCAGTGGCGGTGGTGGGAGCCTCTCCCACCTCCACAGCAGTGCTAAGGATGTCCAACTGATGGCTTAGGGCTTCCGGACTGCAAAAGGGCGCAGGCTGGGCTGAGGGAGACCCCCCCTCCCCCGAGTGTACGAGTTTCGTGCTCTGGGCCTCTAGTTCTGATATAAAGTCAGAAAACATATGATCTGGAAAGAAAAAAAGTCTAACATTTTAGCTGAGGATGCTGCCGATGGATGTTATGATAACTCAAAGACACCATCATTCTTTTACTGTGTAGGTTTTGAGTAGATGTGGAGACATTCCTAACTTTGCATTCAGGATCAGAAATGTTAGCACTTCTCGAAATTTCCAGTATCATCCCTCACTAATTCTGGGCATGTTCATCTACAGGCTGCCTTAGTTCCTCTTCCTTTTTCCTCAGCTTTCCAAGCTACCACTCCTGACATTCCCTCTCACTGAAGACTGAACTGATTTGAGTTCATTGGTTCACACAGTTTTAGCTATCATTTACCTCAAGTCCTCCTAAAAGCTATAGCCACAAGTCCTCCTTTCTTTTTGGAACTCCAGTCTTATATTTCCAATAAGTTGCATGTGGCAGATTTTCACCAGCTTCTTGTTTTCAGGTACTTCAACCCCAGGTGGTCCCACCAAATTTATCATCTTACTTTTGATCTCTCCTGCCATCTTCATTTCCATTTTAAGATACCATTATCAAGCCTAGAAAATAAGAAGAGTATGGGGGTCATCCTCCTCCTCCCCTCCTACACATTCAGCAGTCATTTATTTATTCAACAAATATTGAACACTAGTAGTTTTTCAGGCACTTGGATAGACTCTGTGGGTAATATTGAGCAAAATTGTCTGCTTCCTGTCCTCATAGAGTGTATCCTCCATTCTTGTTCTTGCCGGTGGAAATCATGTTCTTTCACGGGATCTCAAGGAAGGCATTCTAGGGGCTCACCTACGGGAGGTTGTGATGTGGTAAGGCTTATTTGTGGCACCAGATGAAAAATTAAAGCAGTGCCCCTGGGTTTCCAATGTCCCATCTCTGTCCGTTCCGCCATGGAAAAACTCCGATCTTGCCTTCATCAGGCCTAGAAACAGGGCCAGTGTCCAGAGATTCTGTGCCCGCCGGAGCCAGTCCAGTCTAGCCTTTCTCCCCTTCTGAGTAGCTTAGTCGGTGTTCCCAGCTGGGCTGCAGCTGCTGCTGCCAGGCCTGCACTTGGAGCCCACAAGGTGTCCTGAGCCGCAGGCAGCGCTAAGGCTACATGGCTGCTACAGAGAGAATGGGGCGAACCACAGGGGCAAGCACGTGTTACTGGAAGAGAGAGGCTTCTTTGTTGAACTGAGTATATTATCTCTAGGACTCCTTTCAACTTCTCAAGCTTTCTGGGGCTTCCTAACCAACTCATTTCCTTTTCCCAGGCTAGACAGACAGGCCTCTATGGTCACTGCTTTGGCTCTTACTGTGCACGTGCTTACCTCCCCTGTTACTGTGCTATCCCCTCCCCGAGCGATCTGCAGGAAGCAGACCAGTGGTTCCGTGGGGTGTGGGTGAAGCTGTAACTTCAGGCCTATGCTCCCTAGTTGATTACGCTTAATAATGTCCGATTTCCTTTGCTCCCTTCCTTTATTAATATCTAGCTACCTAACTAACATTGCTGCTAAGCTCTTTTTATTCTATATAAAGCTATCATCACATCCTCTCCTGTCCATCTTCATAGTCATTGCTGTGGTTTGGGGCTCAGCATTTCCTGCCTTGATAGCGAAGGACCACACAATTGGTTTCTGTGCCGCCACTGTTTCCCGCCCCCCACCCCCGCCCCAATCAGTGGGCCTTGCAGAGTCCTTTCTCTTTAACACACAGGAGGCTGCACCACTGCTTTGTCCTCACTTCCATACCTTTGTTGGATCTCCTGGGCTGGCAGACTCAGGTGTATAATCCTTAGGAAGACATTGTCCCCCCGATTTACCTGTCCATTTGCATCTCCTTCCTCTTTCCTCCTCTTGACCTGCCTTAAGGCCCAGGTACATGGAGCTTTTCTCCATACTCTGGTCATGTGGCTTTCCTACTTCCGTTTGGGAAACTATCTGTGCTTTTCAGTATTTGGTGAGCACTGTTTAGGAGACATTTAGTAACCAACTTGAGTATCACTCCTTCTTTGAAATCTCCCCTGGTTTCCCATGCTTCCCTATTCAGGACTTCCCTGGGGCTTCATGTTTTGCTTTATTGGGCTCATGACTTTTCCTTCTTACAATATCTACATCCATGATATGTTTATGATCTCCAGTTTTAGTTTCTTATAATGAAGCAAGAGGTAAGAACATTTTTAAAATATTTTAATTGCAGAATCCTTACAGATTCTGTGTTGTTGTTGTTTTTCCTAAGTCTTTTCCCTTTGGACTCTGCTTCCAGCAGGTGATCTTTGAATCTTTTCAAAGCAGTTAATTTAGTCATTTCCCCCCCTAAATACAATGGTGTTTAGTTTATTCATAGAGTTGTACAGCCATTCCCACAATCAATTTAGATCATATTTATTACTCCAAAAAGAATCCCTATACCCACTAGCAGTCAGTCTCCTTTTACACCCAAACCCCTATCCCTAGGCAACAGGCAGTTTAATTTCCGTCTCTATAGATTTGCCTAGACTGGATATTTCCTGTAATGGATTCATACATTATGTCTGTGGCCTTTGTGTTTGGCTTTTCCACTTAGCGTAATATTTTCAAGGCATCCATAGTATAACGTGCATCTATATGGATGCATTTTTATGACTGAATAATAATACTCCATTGTATGGATATACCATATTTTGTTCATCCATCAGTAATGGATTTTTTAAATTGTTTCTACTTCTGACTATTATGAATAATGTTCTGTGAACATTTTGTACATGTTTTGTAATTAAGTTAGTTTTAATAGAAGTAACTCTTTTTGCACTATTAATTGCATAGCAAGTAAGTGTATTCATGGAGTTAGATTGTTTGCATTTAAATCTGCACCTTACTAGCTAGCTGTGTGCCTGGGAAAGTTTTCTACCTTCTTTGGGCCTCAGTTTTCTTTAGGGGGATAATAAGAGTGTCTATTTTCTCAAGTAATCATATTGAGGTACAGCAGCTATTGACAAACACTATGAAGTTAATAAATAAAAGCTTAAATCCCTTTAATAGGATTTAGCTGTTTCTTTTCTTGTGTGTGTGTGTGTGTGTGTGTGTGTGTGTGTGTGTGTGTGTGTTGGTTGTTATCGTGGCAAGACTTATTTAAAGACTTCCCAGTTTCACATACGTATTTAACTTAGAATATACTTCTTAAGAAGAATTACTTCTGTATCTCTGACCCTTGGCAAAAGAGAATACCATCTGCATGTCAGCATATCACATGATCTCACTTATATGTGGAATCTAATGAACAAAATAAACTGCTGAACAAAATAGGGCCAGAATCATGGAAGCATGGAACAAACTGACAAATCTCAGAGGGAAGCAGGTGTGGTGGTGGGAATAGATTAACCAAAGAATTTATATGCATATATACATAGGCTATGGGCACAGACAATTGTGTGGTGAATGCCTGGGGTGGGGCAGGATCCAAATAGAGAGGGTAAAGGGTGGGGGAGAGATTTGGGACATCTGTAAGAATCTCAACAATAAAAATAAATTAAAACAAAAGAATAGAAACTTTATACTAGGGATACAATGGTTAATTTAATTCAGAATGTTTACAGCTAGTTTTCTTATTGTCCTATTTCAAAAGGATTCTGTGGTTTATGAATGAATATATACAAGACTTTTTTTTAGTGATTTCAGTTTACAATAAGATGAACATTTGATGGGAAACGTGTGATTTTCTGAAGCATAACTCACACTTTATTTCCAACTGGCAGGTATAAATTATTGTAACAACAAGCAATAATTTTCTAGGTCTTACATAAAATTGAAGTATCTAAACCTTGTCTCTCCTTAGAGTGCAAGAAAAGCTATTCACTGTAATGAAAATAGTGCTACTATCTCCTTTCCTGGCTTCATTCTTTGAGCTTTGACATTTGAATTCACAAGTTGTTATTTTTAACAGTTGTTGAGAATATACTGTTTCAATGCCAACAACTCAGAAGTAATTCCCCTTTTCCTAGCAATTCACTAGTGGCATTCAGTCTCATGGTTTTGCCTTCCCACTGACCTAACATGATTTGAAAAATGCAGTATATTTGGAGGAAAAAGAATTTCACAATTTTTATGGGTTGGGTCACTAAGTTTTTCAATCTAGACTATGTGTGGGTATGAGTGTATATGTGTGTGTGGACATAGCTATTTTAATTAAGGAAGGTGATTTCTTGTTCAGTATCAAAGGAATAAGGTGTAAAAGCCTTCACTGCGAGCTTGCTGAGAATTCAGGTATCAATTACTGCGCATGGCAGAAGTTCATAAAAATATAGATGGTATAGAACAAAATCAGTCAAGGAAACAATTGAGGTAAATTAAGCACCAGTGGCAGCACATTGGATTGACAAGAGGGTTTGCCTGAGGTTTAATAAAGTACTTCCCAGGTTTCTGTGACCTCCTGGATGTACTTGTGCAATGACTGCAGACAGGCATGGGTGTGGGACAGTCCTTCATATTTGCATTAATGCCGGAGACTCTTAGAAGTTAATTAGATGGAAATGTTAGAAAAGACTCAAGGTTATTCTCATGTATTTATGAGTATACTTATGTACGAGGTTATTTATTGAGCATGGGATTATATTGTAACAATCACAAGAGAAGAATACGGATTCTCAGGCTTCCATTAGTCTTTCTTTCTATTTGTGTTACACCATAGTTTCCATGATTACAACATCCTCCCCCATAGTTCTAATTTATGTGTTTTTTTTCAATTGGAAGAAATTTGGAGTTCATATTTTTTCCTCTCTGAGTTTGCACCGGATAGATGAAATTTTGGATAATGAGGATAAAAATGAACAATAACTATAATTGTCCTTAAGGAATTTCCCAACTCATGGATGTGTGAATATGTCTGATGTTTGGGTAGTTTCATTCTATTTTACTTAAATTTACTAGCCTGCTGTGTTTTGTCAAAGTTCAATATCTAATGATGTATTCATTTGGTTTTGCTTTGTAATTTTCTGATGAAATAAATCACTGTTAAAGATTTCCTAATAGTGAAATATCCCTACATCCCCAGGAAAACCTCACTTAGTCATAATATATGATTGTATTAATATACCACTGGATCCAGCACACTGTTGGAGTAGCAATTCAGAATTTTACACTAGTGCCCACGAGTGAAATCAATCTATAGCTTCTCTTTTTCTGGTAGTTTCAAATTAAATATAGGTTCTAAGGTTAACTGTGGAGGTACTTTCAAAATGTTTCTGTGTTGTAGAATATTATCACAATCATCTGTTCCTTGAAAGATAAGCAACAATTAAATTCATCTAGATCTAGATCCAGCATCTATTTTTAATGCTAAATGAAATATTTTTAGGCTTTAATATCTTCTGAGGAACCGCAAACTGTCACTGAAATACCTATGTACACTCTTTAGTTTGGCAAAAATTGACCCCAACTTTGAAATAATTGAGATTTCTTACTATTCAGAGAACAATTTGCCTTTTTTTGTTAACTTGAGTATTTCCATGATTTGGACTCGTCAGTCCCCAAGAGGAACTAGACTAGACTGAACCGAAGAGGAACTCTGGCAGCTGTGCACTAGGAGAAAAGGGAAAGAATGTTCAGAGGAGCGCTGTTGGAAACAGCAAAAACTAGAAATAACCCAAACGCCCGTCAGTGGCTAATGAATAAATAAATAGTGGTACTTTTTTTTACATAAAAGTGAAAATGAATGAATACACAGCACCTCTGAGTGCCAATCTTAGTAGCATCAGGATCAGTCCTAAAGCAACCAGAATATTCCCTTTGTCAAAAGATCACAAGACAAATAAAACTAAACAATTCTTAGGCATATCTACTTATGTACCAAATCTATAAATAAAATACCCCCCCCAATTCAGAATGGCAACTATCTCTGTGCAAAAGGAGTGAAAGGAAAGGATAGAGAAGTAGCACATAAATAAGTGGCAATATTCTAGGTCTTGGGTTAGGTCATGAGCATACAAGTGTTCATTTTATTAGTAACAACAAATAGAGTAATAAATTAAATGAGAAGGCCATGCCTGGCAAAGATGTTTTTATTAAACAAGGATGATGATCAATCCAGTGCTGTACACCTTAGGTGTTTATATATATATATAATGTATGTATATAATATATGTGTGTGTGTGTGTGTGTGCGTGCGCGCGCTTCTGTGTGTGTAACTGGGCGTATGTGTGTATTTCTTATAATAGTTCTATCCCTATGTAAGTCTCTTAGTTTTGGTTTTTCTCTTTCCAGTGATGGTGTCTCTTTAAAATCTCTTTGCATGTATTTTTAGTCATATAATTATGTCTTCTGAAATAATGTTGTTTCTCTACAATTTTCATAATTCTCCATTACCACACCCCTTGTTTCTGATTCATGCGAGAGCATTGCCTGTCTTGAGCAACTGAACTTAGTCTTTAGAGATCCCATGATAAAAACCAATTCCTTTAGGACGCACTTCAGGATCAATTTTTCAGCTACTTCATTAAAGATTTTTTCCCCCTAAAATCACATTTAACCAGATTTCTACTCTTTATTTAGTGTGTGTTGACTAGTACAGTTTAAAACAAGTGAGAAAGCATGTTTTCTCTTTAGAACTTATGATATTTAGACCGAACTTTTTTTAAATTTTCACATGTTCCATTTGAGTTTTATTGGCATTTTGTATTTGTTACCTAAGAACATGGAGATGTTTCCTGGTAGAAGGGAGAGAAGTAGCAAAGAAAACTCGTTTGTGAATTTCCAAGGTAAATTTTTATTCTAGAAAAAAAATGAAAGTAAATGGGGGCAAATGTACAATAAACGACATATACATCTTAAAATTACAGGTTAATACAATCTCTTTTGAATAATAAGAACAGGAATAAAAGTATTTAAAGAAGACTTCTAATTTTTAAGAATGCTCAAGCACACACACGCACACACATACACACACACACTCACACTCACGCTTTGTGCCCAGGTGTCATTTTTCTGGGTTGCAGGTGTGGCTGAAGTGATATGTCAACAGCACCAGCTCTCATTACTGCGTAACTAAATGAACGATCTTTTCAGGACTCCGTCTGTTATTGGCAGGACCTTTCTTTCCCTGAAGGAACATTTGTTTGAAATGATTAACCCTGTGTTTAAGTACTGTTTGCCACTGTGATCTAAGTGCCAGTGTCGTTCCCTAGAAGTTCACCATTCTGTCGTTTTTGACCTGGCTACGCTACACACATCCACTTACCTGGCACTTTTATGAACTTTGTCTTCATATTTATCTTTTTCTTAGACTCTTAATACTTTAGAGGCAGTGGCCATGTTAGTTTCATCCTTGTCTCCTCTGTAAGGCTTGACATGATATCTCATTGTCTCTGGAACTAGTTTTATGATAGGAAGGACATTGATTTATGCCTATTAGAAATTGACATAAAGGACCCGTTCACTATTACAAAGTGAAGGAGGGCTTTCCTTGCTGATGGGAAAATCTACTTAAAATACTCTACTGAATGTTAGTTAACCTCAAACCTGACTACAAAAGCTTACTTCCTCTATTTGGTCGTCATGGATCCTGCCCCACTGCCTTCTGCTCTTATTCCTGGGCCTGTGGTGCCCTGATTTTTTCCAACCACAGTCCACTTGACCGAGTGTTTATCTCTCTCAGCCCAGGCGAGCTCGGGTGGTCAGGCCTGGGCTGAAACACCCTGGCACCATTACTGTGGCTTCCTCAGTCTTCACTTCTTGTCAGGGCTTCCCAGGCTGAGAGCAGATTTCGTCTGACTCAGCCCCTGAGTCAAGTGCCCTGAAAGTGCTGGCTGCCACTAAGTCAACATCCTCGCCCAACTCTGCTTAGTAAATGGTGTTCTCAGCGCTCCGACTTTCCTTCCATCCCTAACCCTGACTCACGTTGGTTTTCCTGAAGCTTTCTGGCAGTTGCTTCTGTCGCCAGCACCTAACACAATGCTGTAAGTGTAGAAGGCATTCAGTTCATTTTAGAGACACGAGTAAATGCTTAGAGTAACAGTGTGGAGAGTGTTAGGGAAACCTTCAACTCCCACCACCAAACACCACATAATTTGAGTCATTCATCTGTGTTTGAAATTCCCACATGTTTGTGAGGTAGTTAACTGGAATTCAGCTGACTTGAGACAGTTTTCTCCTTCCAAACTCACTTATTTGGGTGGAGTTCTAACTGAGTGCTCTATTAATTGCATTCAACAGTAGCTTAATCTTTGAGTACATAAAATTTTCAGAGGAGTATTTATTTTAGAAGAGTATTATTTTCTTAACATGTTTTCCTTCTTGATTTATCATTTTCTTGGGCATATTCTTTTTCCCTTTAGCTGATCTGTTGCTTCTTTGAAGTTCAAGTTAACTACTAAGACCCCTTTGAGTTTAAGGAATATTTTCCCCTCGGTTAGATATCTCTTAATACACTGTGGTAGCGATTATTTTCAATTACTTTAGTTTTCTCTACCTAAAACTCATTTTCTGTCTTTACATAAAGAGCAGTTGTTCTTCATTTGTATTGGAGAAGTTGTTCATGTGAAGGGAGACAACACCTAATTTGATTTTGAAATATGTCCTTAGGAAATATGTCCTTAGGAAATATGTCCATAGATTTATTGAGAACCAATGCTAATCACGCATCGTAGTTATAAAGATGTTTGCTAAACTTTCCCATTTCAAGGAATTTATAACCTAGGGGCAATGACTTATCCAAATAGTTATAATATAAACTGTATCAAACACTTAATTTTTTTCTATAATCTATTTCTTTTATTTTCATATTATTTCTCTTGGAGATAATGCAGCCCTTTAAAAAAAACATATGTCTTGTCAGTTCATAGAGGAATGTTATGTGGAAATTAATTCACAGCAATGACATATTCTAAATTCAATTACTATTAATGATTTGCCTCTACATTTAGTTTTTAATTTCCTGTCATAGACTTCACTGTTTTCCAGAATTATCAATCATTAGTATATTTTAAAATTTATAGTAAGCTACATAATGCCTATACAGGGTGAGGTAAAAGTAGGTTTACAGTTGTGTGTATGGAAAATAATACAATAATTAATAAATAATAATACAAGAATAAATTATTTGTTTTGCATACTCACAACAGCAAACCTACTTTTGCTCCATTCTGTATATTTTCTCATATGTGTTACCCTAGAAGGAAAAACTTGGGGTTTGAAAATAAGCTCTTTTGACTCAAAATCAGCTTTTTCCACCTCAGCACGAATGCTTTGCAATGCCATATTATGACCTAAAGTAGTGGTCCTTGATAATTTTTGGTAATGTCTGCTTTGCTAGTGTGCTGCTAGTATGGCTCTTTCCTTAGTAAAAATGCATATGTGAACATAACTTGAAAGTTGCCATGCATTTCCGGTGTGCTTTTGGACACTCTGAAACCCATACATAAACTCTCAGAAGTTCTGCTCTAAATTTGTGTCATTGGAATCTAGAGAACACTATATGGACATCACTGAATTAGAAAGCCAACTGGATATTATTTGAATCACAGTTCTCCCACATTAATGCCAAAGAAATGATACTAAGGGGTCAGAGATGGGATCAACTGGAAATTTATAAAACAGGAAAAAAAGAAAAGGTATAGTCAAAAGCCACACTAGAGATATTTGTAAAGAGGTGTGATGTGATATATTCTGGATATGACAAAGAATAGAAAAGAGGAGATTGTTTTTAAGATTTTCAAAGCAGTCTTTATTCTCTCAGTAATTCAGTATCCAGTGTATAAATTAGTAATACAATACTGAACATAGTGAAAAGAGGTTTTTAGATCATAAAAGGGCATATAAACCCTTCTGAATCAATGAATCATTGACACGTTTCAGAAAAGAGAGATAAAATTATTAAAACAGTAATAAAAATTGACTTTTATCAAAGCTTCCTTTGGTTTAACATTTAATATTTATTTGAAGGATTATTGGATTTATCTAAGAAATAAATGCCATAAATTCAGAACTAATTCCACTACTATCTCTATCGATAGTAAGGATCTCATCATTACATATCCACATTTCAAATATTAATCAGGCAGAAGCAGTCCACAAATAATCAGTAGCTTTTAAAACATCACTTATAAGTAATAGCTTCCATTGCTATATATCTTCTGCATCAACCATATTTTTTTCACTAGAATGGCAAAATTCTCATGTTTTATACTGCTATTAAATTTGATTACTTTTAGTTTTGAAGCCTGAAGTGAATCTGTAGTGTGAAAATTTACAGAAATTTATCTAATGTTCCTGATTTTAACCAAAGTATATTCAGATCTTCCATATAGAAATGACACTTAAGCCAACTTTTACAGGTTTTCATGACAACGTGTTTGGTATTCCATGAGGAAGAATTTGAGCATGATCATATTTGCAGTTATCCTGGAAAGATAACAATCTAACTTTATGAATGAGGGAGTTACTTGGACATTTAAACTAGTTTTAGGATGATAGGACTTCTGTAGGAATATGATCACTGTTTTGAAAAGAGACACAAAAGAAATAACAGAGGCTGAGAAGAGAGATGGATACATATCAAAGTAGAAAAGGAGCTATGTGAAAATGAGGTCAGAGCATGAAAGGCAGGGGAGGAGAGAGGGAAAGAAGGAAAAGAACCAATAAAATAAATAAGGAAAGGCAGGGTGGCATTAATAAGTTAAAGAGTTTCACTGCACCATTCCTGGGTAGGAAAGGTTGAACATAGGAACAGGGGAGAAAGTTACCATGGAAACATTAGGGCACCTTGACTGAACAAACAGCAGTGTCCTATTGTGTTGTTGTAACTATGTTGTTGTTATTGTTGTTATTATCAGGAGTATCAGGTGGACTATCAATCTAAAATCACATCAGAAGCATTTATGGGTTTCCGAATAATGAGTCTGAAAGTAACCCTCAGCGCTGAAGAGATAGAATTTGCATTCATTAGAGGAGTAGCATGTCCCTTTTCATATCACTTGAATTCAATAATGTCATGGAATCAGAACTTAGTCCATTTCGGGTATAATGGCATGTAATACATGTTAGAAAAATCAGTACCTTCTGTTGCATTATCTAGTATATTCCAGGAATGCTATGTGCACATATTACTCAACCTTGCAACACCTATTTATGATATTATCATCATTCCCATTTTGTAAAGGAAACAAACAAATAAACGAGAATTTAGAGGAAAAGTAAATTATCAAGTTATCCCTGGTGACACGGAAAGTTAGGGACAGGCAAGGAATTCAAATACAGGCCTGCTGGCTCTAAAGTTGTGAGCATTATGTTTTGGTAGGATACCTGTGAAAACTCTATAACTTCATCCAGTTATTGAGCTCATTGGTATATTTATTTCTCAAAATCTAAAACCTCACCTCTTTCCACCACAATTTGTCCAACCAGGTTCCTGTGTAGACAGCAAAAACCCAGGTTGAAACTGAGCTGTTGCCCATGGTAACCAACTATCAATGAAACTGGCTTCAGTTCAGATGTCACATCACCCCAGAAAGAGCCTGGAGAGACTTTGGAATTATTCATGATAACCACAAATTGAAAGTAATGAGAAAACTGGTGCTATTTTCTTATTCTCTAGAAAGTAATTATGCTCTCTCTTCATTACGAGGTATTTTTTAAAAATTCTTACTATGAAAGTTTGTTCCACAAGCTTCAACATTATTTCCCAGTCTGTTTTGCAACATTCCAGTATGCCTTCAATTATTTCAAGTATTGCAATGGCGTTCTTAATTTCCAAACAAAAGTAAAATGAGATTAAACTTTCTTTTAACTTTTATTGTGGACTGTTTCAAAGTTATTTATTAGCAATAGAAGAGCAATGAACCTTTATGTACCCATTGATCCAGGTTCAATAGTTATCAAGAAATATTAAATGTTATTTCACTTATATCCTCTCACTCCTCTCTCATGCCGACCACAGGAGTATTTTAGAGTAAATATCGGATATCATATAATATCATCCTGATTAAACTTAATTTTAAATTAGAATGTCATATAAATAAATGGACAGAGAAAAAGAAGAAAAAGGGAACACAGAAATGATAGAAAACAAAACCCAACAAAATGCAATGAAAACTCATTTTTATTTTACTCCAAGGAATCAGAAGCCTTATCTCTTATTTGTCTTATACAGAAATTAATATTTAATATTTTTGATGATGATGATTTTCCTAAAATGTGTAGCAAATAATTTGAGTGGGCATTACACACTGAGGGAACTAGGGTAGATTATAGTAATCCCCAGATGGTAGGGAATGGGGAATCACCCATGACTTTGTAATATCAAGCACTATTCTGCTTTTAAATTACTGGTCATCAGAGTAGACCTTTTCTGTAATGTACTGAGGGAGATGCTCATAAGAGAACTCTTTCATATGCTCTCTATTATATTCAAGATAATCTCTGTAGTATTCAAATGATTCCCACACGGAAACTGCTTTATTGAGACTTATAAAAGGAAGTATTTTGGATTTATATATTTTTGTATATTTCATCAACAATGATCAATAATAGAGCTGTACCTTCATTATAATTTTAAAAATCAAGCTATTGAAATAAAGATTTGTTTTTAACATGCATTTTAATGATAAAAACATCCTACCTACATTATAGTTTTACTTTTATTTTGTAGAGTGTGTTGAAATATTCAAAAATGTTTCTGTTCTTAGTCTTGTAATTGGCATTGAAAATTCATATGATTTGGTTAGTAATTTATCATATCTAAAAGTCAAATTTTGGAAGAAAATATTCAGTATATTCATATTAAGTGTTGTAAATTCATTTTAATCTCAATCTAAAATATCATTGTCAAATATCAGCAAATTTCTGCCTCATTAGCACCCAGCACTAATTGCAATGTTATGATCTAATTTGAACCTACAGTTGTCAGTTCTTAAAAATCCAACAGCAAAATTAAACTGTACATTGGTTTACATATATAAACACTCTTTTTTGCATTTTTTAGGAAACTTTGCATACCTTAAATTCAAATCACAATAATTATAATGGGTTTGGTTTAAAAATATGTACTTGGCATTTTATTCAATATTTTTATTAAATATTAAATATTGGTATTTTATTAAATATTTTTATTGTAGAATGTAAAAAAATGGCTAGTTCTAGAAGCAACATACTCTAAAATGAAAACTTGTGTGCATCTTGTAGCATTTCTATTTTAAAATAATAATTTTGTAAATCAGATATGCACAGCTAATTTGTGTAAGGGTAACTTTAGTAAGGATATACAGTAGCCCCTTGGATCTGTACCTTTAGTTCTCATAAGAATTAACTGGAGGGCTTTGTAAAACACAGATTGCTCAGCCCCCACCCACAGCTTCTAACTCAGCAGGCCCAAGGAAAGCCTCAGTATTTTCATTTTTAACATGTTTACAGGTGATGCTGATGTTGTTGGTCCAGGGGCCACACTTTAGAATGAGTTCAGTAGATTCATCTGTTCCAAGAATGGGGGGTTTGAAGTTGTAATGATTATGGAAAGGTCTTTTATAAATTAGATAGTGCCTAGAGCAGTGGTTCTCAACCTTCTGACCCTTTAAATAGTTCCTCATGTTGTGACCCAACCATAAAATTATTTTCGTTGCTACTTCATAACTGTAATGTTGCTACTGTTATGAATTGTAATGTAAATATCTGATATGCAGGATGATCTTAGGCGACCCCTGTGAAAGGGTCATTCGACCGCCAAAGGGGTCGTGACCCACAGGTTGAGAACCGCTGGCCTAGAGAAAGACAGAAAAAAGGTAAGAATTGCCACTAATTCTAGTGCTTAGTCACATCTCTTCTCAAATCTCCCCAGTCCCCTCAGCTCTCCTCATCCTTAGCTGATGATAGTGCTTTAAGTTTACCCGAATCAATGATAGAAATCAGAACCGCATCCTCCTGATACCCTGGTTGCCAGCTGGCTCACCCTTGTATTCACATAAGTTTCATCTTGATACAATGGTTACACTCTCCTTGTGCCAATATGTAGCTACCCCCTCCACTTCTGTACTGCATCTCACTCCCACCCTTAAGAATTTGCTCCCACTCATTTCTTTCCCTCTCCTAGTTTGCATCTGTTCTTACTTGCATCTCCTTCATAGCCTGCTTTGCCGAATTCCCCTTCTTTTATCAACCTTAAATATCAGACTGATTACTAGAGGGCCAGTGCACAAGTTTGTGCACCAGTGGGGTCCCTCAGCCTGGCCTGCAGGATCAGGCCTAAACTGGCTCTCTGACATCCCCTGAGGGGTCCTGGATTGCGAGAGGGTGTAGGCCAGGCTGAGGGACCCCATCGGTGCACGATCAGGGCTGGGGAGAGACGCGGGAGGTTGGCCAGCCCGGGAGGCACCATGGGAGGGCTCAAGGGTGTGTCCGGCATGTCTCAGTCCTGATGGCTGGACCCCAGCAGCAAGCTAACCTACCAGTTGGAGCGTCTGCCCCCTGGTGGTCAGTGCATGTCATAGCAAGCAGTTGAGCGGCCTTAGCATATCATTAGCATATTATACTTTGATTGAACAGATGACCGGACACTTAGCATATTAGGCTTTTATTAGATAAGATGTATCAGCACAGTTCACCTAGGGAGAGAAAAGGAGAAGCATGTATTCTTTGGACCCCATCCCCATTGGTCAAGGGCTGTGAGGCATCAACTCCTAGGCGCTCCAGGATGTAAGTGCATGCTTGAGGGGCGGATTCCTCAGGGATCCCTCACTGTGGTGTCAGAGAAAGACCTGGATGCACAAGAATTGAGAGGCTCTCATCTGAGCCTGATGTGAAGTGTAGTCAGGTCACACCTGTGTTACAGACCTGGTCTCTGCAGCAGTGGCTGGAATAGGATGAAAGCTAAGAGAGAAGGAGAGAAAGGGAGAGAGAGAATGATAGGGAGTGGAGGTGCACAAAAGGTAATGTTAATTGGTGGATACCTGAGTGCCTAGTGTATGATATTCTGTTATTTTTATACATTGGTGTTTTTTCCATAATAAAAAATATTTTATAAAAACATAATGCTAGGTTTACTTTTGTATATAAAAAGAAAAGGCTGTATTCATGCTACCCGACTGCTTCATGGCTCGGGAGGTGCAGACACTTTTTATAAAAGGTGAGAGATCATCATTGCAATTGTGTATTCAAGGTTTTGGAGCCTTGATTCTTTTGTCTTAAATGATTGTTTCAGTGTTTGTTCAGGATACGTTTTCCCTATCTTACTGCCTGATAGTTGCAAGAGAGGGTGAGAGTCACAGCTGGGGATCTGCTTCCTTTTTCCAAGGGGCTATCTTACACCTCTCTGTTACACAGTCTGACTTCTGCACTCACATGTTTAGTTAAGTTCCATCCATTATGTGCAGACCATTACCTCAGTTTTCAGAAAAGCATCTTACTTCAGCATTACTTTATTTGGGTTGGGGAGGGTGTGTGTGACTAGAAGCATCACTGTCATTCCAATGTAGTTAATGTATATATCTCACCCAACTCAAGAATGTTTACATAAATCTTTATGTCCACAATCAATATTAAAGATAGAAAATGCCTATGTAATTTTTATTCATTAGTTTTAGACTCAGTCTCCCGCCTGCTAAAAAAAATTAGATGTCAAATTTATCTTTCAAAACCTGATTTGAGAAGAGGCTTAGAATAAGCAAGAAGGAAAAGGATAGAGAAAGCGAACTAACACTGTTGAGGCTCAATAATCACAGAAAAAAAAACATTTTTTCCCTAGGTAATATAAAGCAAATAATGCTCTTTTAGTTGGGAGAACAAGTTCCACCTATCAGGATTTTAACAAGTATGTAACCCACCTAGAACAATTATTTGTATTGAGAATTCAGATAAAGAGAATATTTTACAGTTTGGTTCAGTGTTGAAAGAAATTTATACCAGGAAATCAAAGTATAAAATTCTGATTTTAATCCCTAGCAGCATCAGGCTATTATATATATATTTAACTCACCAACACTGATTCCTGGGGACAAAAAGCAATGATCATGGTTGTATTTCTTTGGATAAAGCAGTTACTTTTTGGTTTTATTTAATTTGTTTGCTTATTTCTCCTGAGAGCTTTACTGGGCACTCAGGAGAAAGACTTTATCGCTATGTTTACTCAGCATTTAGGCTGAGTTTCCAACCTTCTAAAGGCCTATGCTTAGCTTTCTGGCACAGAAATCTCATTCTCTTGTATCTCTCTAGGCAATACTCCAAGTTCCCTTCAACCACACCAGGATTTCTAATCTCTTGCCCAATCAAACCACTTCCCAGCACCTATCCTGTCATCCTACCATCATTCATTGTCCCATATTCTATGATCAATCATTGCAATCACCCTCAGCTTCCTTGTTGCTCTCTCCTGGAATTCTCACCCCAAGCCCCAATCCTGACTAACGCCATCTTCCTGCCTCTTCTCCACCTGCACCTGTTGTGGCTCCATGTGACTGGAGAAGAACCCATGGCTACACTGACTGGTCATAGTTTAGAATGATCACAGATATGAGGCTGTCCCTCGGGGTGGTCCAGCAAACTTCCTGGTTCTCCCAGGTAATTCAGTCCCCAACACAGTGATTTTCACACCTTCTTCTTGATCCTCAAGCTTCCAACATTCCCTCTCTCCTGCTCACTCTCAGCTGATCCTATTGCTTTTTTCCTCTGATAAAATACAGCAATGAAAACAGAATCTTCCTCATATTCCCACTTCCATATCCATCTCCCCACCTACACCAGGTCCTTTACATTCAGCTTCCTCTTGTGAGGAGATCTTCCTCAGCAACCTCATGGGGAAGTCCACCTTCACCCCATCCCTCGATCTCCTTGCTTTATTTTTCTTCATAGTGCTTATCATCAAAGCTGGTGGGTTGTATATTTAGAATGCAGACTCCACGAAGGCATACGCTTTGTCTATTAGTAGTTTCTGAAATGCATGGATGTCGGACAATGTTTATTAAATAAAGAAATGAAATGCTCTACTAACTCCTTGGAATATCTGCCCTGATTTGATTATTAATGATCCAGGGAGAAGGGTGTAGTGTGAGAATTAGGAAGTTCTCTTCTACAACACGAGTCAGAACTTTGCTGATCCAAGATGTTCCTTCTTAATGAGTTTATTTTCCCCTCACAGGCCAGTTGAAATTCACTTCATTCCCACCCCTGCCACAGTATTCTGATATGATGGTTGATAGAGTATCTCCTGTTATGTAAGTGCTTCGCTCCATACATGCATGCATAATTTCACGATTGCTCAACAAGCTTGACGGCATTTTTGGTGTTGATCTTGTCTTTGATGATTACATGAAGGAAGCACATTATTTAAATGTTAACACAATAAAGGGAACACCCTTGTGTTAAAAGTCATTTCAGGGTAAGGATGACTTATGCCTTGTTCAGGAGTGAAGTTGGATGAATGTGACTTATGTTCATTTTGCTGATAAAGTGATGTTTCTGAGAATTGAACAAAATATTCCAAGGAGAACATGAAATATTTCTGCCCAACGTTATAGCCCTAAAGAGGGGTCTCATTCTTAATACAGCAAAGAGAACAGAAGATAAAATCATTCATGCCGCACAGCATTCCAACAGTGTTCTTTTCCCAACTCACTTATTGTCTTTCTTTTCTTCATATATCAATGCGGGGACAAAATTTAGTGCTAACAAAGTCATAGGGCACAGAATGAATGACAATCCAGTCAAGTATTTAAGGTCTTGAAAATGACCCTGAGGTATGAAAGCAGAATCTCATCAAACATCTAGGTAGTATATCAAATACTCAAAAGTCAAATGGCATTCTCCAAGAAAATGCCCAAGATGGCTCTGATTTCATGTTACTGGTGTATATACATGTGTATATCAATGTATATCTTAATATGCTATATATGTAATTAAAACTCATTTGCACAGGAAAAAAACAAATACAGGGGAGGACAGTTGTTAGTATGGGAAACACAGAATTTATTCTTGTATTATTATTAATTACTAGAGGCCTAGTGCACAAAATTCATGCACAGGTAGGGTCCCTAGGTCTGGCCGGCGATCAGGGCTGATCAGGGCCTTCCTTCCCTTGGCTGGCAGCTGCCAGCCGGGGCTTTCCTTCATTCTGCGTCGCCCCCTGGTGGTCAACGCACATCATAGCGAGCAGTCGAACTCCCAGTTGGTCGAACTCCCGAGGGGACAATTTACATATTAGTCTTTTATTATATAAGATTGTATTATTTCTCATAGGAACAACTGTAAACCTACTTTTGCTCCATCCCGTATGTAAATGTTAAAATGCTATTTAAAAAGAAGTATTACAGTGTTTTGGGTTATGTTTTCTTCAGAACAAATTAAGAGCTAAGCTTTAGAAATTGTGAACACTTTTGGAAGTGGTGTTATTTTTCTTTCAGGAGAGCTGGGATTGGTATCTTCCAGTGGAGCTCTGTGGCTGAGGTCAGTCATACTGGCTTCCAGCCCCTCCTCTGGCAAACATGGCGGGAGGTTGGGTAAAGTACTTAATTCCTCCCTGCCCTTTTTCTCATTTATAAGTCGAGTGTATGGCATTAGAGAGACACAGATATTTGACAATCTTGATTTCATTTACAAAATCAGTGGTTAATGAAAGGAATACATAGGTTGTGTGAGATTGAAGAAGTAGCCGTGACCCATGTTGGAGGCCCAGAGCCATGGCTGCCAGAGCGCCTATCTCAGGCTTTCCATCTGAGATGGAGAACTGCTTGGCAGGAGAGGAATGTGGTGCTCCTGCTGGAAGTGATGGAACATCGGCCCCAGTTAATCACTTTTCCTTCCTTTCAGCATGAATCAGGGTGAAACTGGTTTCCAGCCAAGCCAGGAAGTGGCCACACTTTTATGCCTTGGCCAATCCTAGCCTGGGCATGTACACAATGGGTTTAGACACTTTTCTTGTACATCTTGAACTGCATGAACATTTTTCTAACATTTTCTGTTTCCACTGCACCTGCTCAAGGCTACCCTGACTAGCAACATGACACTAATATGTATTGCTCTTTTACAAATTGTCAGTTGTGAGATTCCTGCTTGGCATGCCAAAAATGAGTAAAAGGTGTGTCAGATATTGATGGCTTCAGGCCTCAAGGCGGTAGGACAAGGACTAGGGTGGCCAGAGTCTTTGAACCAAGTGACCTTTGGCCACGTGTAGCCTCTTTCATTTACCCAAGAATGCCATCCAAAATGATCTTTTGTCCATGTGTTTCTATGATGTGAAAAAGGTTGGAAACACTGGACTAGATTGGTTTAATGTATTTTTTCCATATCTTGCTTTGAATTCCCACTATGGGGAACCAGGGAAAATCTGTCCTGAATATATAGAGATGGGATCTATATATAAAAGCCTAAGTGACCCGGAACAACCAAATGGCCGGCCGACCGGCCAGTCGCTATGATGCACACTGACCACCAGGGTACAGACACTCAATGCAGGAGCTGCCCCCGGTGATCAGTGCGCTCCCATAGTCAATCTCCCAGGGCCAGCCAACCTCCCATGGTCCTTCCCCTGGGCCGGCTGGGTGGTCAGTGTGCTCCCACAGCCAAGCTCCTGTGGTCCCTCCCCCTGGCCAGCTGGCCCCGATCAGCCCTGATCGCCAGCCAGGCCGAGGAACCCCACCCGTGCATGAATCTGTGCACTGGGCCTCTAGTGTATATATAAAACTTGTACTTCGATGGTCTTTATGTAATATGTCATTTCTAAAATTCTGTCATGTATTGCCTTTACTTCAAAATAGCCAATTTGGAGCAAAGTAATTACATCAAAAGAGACAATACAGATGACTGAGTGTGGAAACTACAGAATAGTGGGGCCCTAACAAAACATTGGAGTTCTCACTACAGCTAACTGTAAATTTTTATCTCTTGAGGACATATTTCTGTTTCTGCTCTTCTTTCATTGGCTATGTTTTAAGCTATGTTTCTTCACATTGCTTTCATTAGGGTTTTAAGTAAAAATATTATTTTATAGGAAGGTAAATATGTGATTTTTAATAAAAAAATCATAAATTTATTCATATATAGAAAAGCTCGAAAATGAACCACAGTTTCATAATATCAATATCATTAAGTATGGCAAATTGATTAAACATCACAAAATACTTCTTAAGGCAATAACAAATAAGTGAATGGGATTATAAGCTAAATGACAAATTGATCCTTAACATTCATACACAAAACAAAACACTGTCATGCAGTTATATCTTTAGAGCCTCTGTTTGGTTAGCTATTCTTAGCACTACATGATTTTTCCTAAGAGAGGGTCTGTTTATAGATATGATGCTTGGCAATCACAGCAGACACACAAGAATAATAAAATTAGGCAACAGATTGCAAAGTCTTACATGAAAAGGTGGCAGCTTTATGTGAACACATACTATTCCTGATTAAAAGAGTGCACATGTTTATATTTTATACACATCCATCAAACAATATTAAAAGCAATTTAATACAATTTTGACAAAATAACACTTTTTAGCAATCAAATGTAGACTGCATGTGCATTTCATTGAAAGATAATGGTAGCCGCTAGTGTTGCTCAGTGGTTGAGTGTCAACCCATGCACCAAGAGGTCGCCAGTTAGATTCCTGACCAGAGCACATGCTGGGTGGCGGGCGGGCTCGATCCCCATTGGGGTGCATGCAGGAGACAGCCTCTTGGTGGCGTTCTCTCATCAATGTTTCTATCTCTCTATTCTTCTCCCTATCTATCGAAAAAAAATCAATAAAAACATTAAAAATTAAATTAAAAAATGTATAATTCTGAGCATGGACTTTTTTGAGTTTTTAATTTTTTAAATTTACATTTTTTTCCTTTTTATTGAATTTATTGGAGTGATACTGGAACAAAATTATACAGGTTTCAAGTGCACAATTCCACACACATCATCTGTACACTGTGTTCACCATCCCAAGTCAAGTTCCCATCCATCCTTTGCCATTTACCCCTCCTCCCCCATTATCCTTCTCTATTGCCTCCCTTCCCCCTGGCAATCACCACACTGTTGTCCAAGTCCATGAGTTTGTTCTCCTTTTTTTTCTTCTTTGCTCAATCCTTCCAACCCCCACCCCACCCCAACCCTCCCCTGATAGCTGTGAGCCTACTCTCTATGGTCAGAGACAGAAAACACCCTTCATCACTATCTATTTTTGAGAATGTTATTGCTAAACATAGTATAATCGAATATTTACCTCCCAGAACTGTCATTAAAAGAGGTCCATTTTGTCGATGTTTTCCTTTGCTGTCAACAAAATGGACCTCTTTTAATGACAGTTCTGGGAGGTAAATACGCTATTATACTATGTTTAGCAACCACATTCTCAAAAATAGATAGTGATGAAGGATGTTTTCACTCTCTGACCATGACTTGCTATGAGATTGCTCACATAGTTCGATCTTCTGCTGAGTGGCAGTTATTTTGGATATAGACATCACCTGCTGGATGTCATGAAGACTGGATGCAATGGACAATAATACTGAATGGTAGACTGCCCATTTCTTTAAAAGTGAAATATTTTCATGTGTAACTTGTCTACCCAAAACCTCCAATCAATTTCCTGAAAGGTAAATAAGGCAAAGTAAATTGTCTATGTGTAACACCTATCATGTTGGAAAGTAAAATAATTGAATCACCACATATTGATCACCAATCGATAGATTGGTTCCCATACAACTGTTCATATGTGTGGGGACATAGTATGTATTCCCTTTGTTGACATCTGGTTTTCAGAAGGTCTACATATGATTTTGATGGTCTAACAGTTGTATTTGGAAGGTAATTCAAGATCCTTCCCACAAATTACTTCAACAGATATGTAGTGAGTTTGGGGCATGTACACTTTTTCTTTGTAAACATTAGCCACACACATTATTTTGAGAAATTTGTACATTTGGGTACTGCAAACAAAAAATAATTTCTACAAATAAAGGTGAACCTGAAGATATTCTGGAGGATGTGCCCATATCCTCATGCAATTTTCACAGGTCCCAGCACTTTGTCATTATTTCCTCTTTCTCAGACAAGAAACCTGAGGTTCAGAGAGCTTAAGTGACTTGTAAAAGGTCCCCATAAATGCAAAAAGTGCCCATAAGTATTTTTATTTAATTTTACTAAAGTTCATTTATTTAGCTATTATTTGGTATTTTTAAGAGTCTAGAGCCCAGCTATATTACTCCTATTCATACTCTTCTTTCTCCAAAGTCTGTCCTAGCATTTCATTTCTTGTGAATACTGAATAAATAAATACTTGCTAGCTACTATGTGTTCAATGCCTCTGTTTCCTTTCAATTCCAAAGAAGAAAAAGGGGTAACTCTGGTTTGCCCAGATAAGAGAAAGAGTGGTATCTTTGCCTTCCAGAGAAAGTATTGTCTTTCCCTTATCCCAAATTACATCTAGTGCATTTAAATCTTTCCATGTGTTTCCATTCAATTTTCTCTTTTATAAGTGTCCATGGTAATGTTTTACATTCTCAACAATATCTCGTACCCCATCTACCTTACTTTTGTTTTATTATCACAAATAATATCAACTGATATTGTGGCAAATTAAGTTTTGTTGTTGCGTTTTCACTTATTTTCTTTGGGAGCAATTCAACATAGTCACTTGAAAGGTCATTCCAGTCACCATTATCTATCTGAACAAAAGGCAGTATTCCTTTATCATTCATTCTATTTTCAGAAACTCAATTTCCTAGATTTGTGTTGCATACCATGATTACATAGTGGAAGGCTAATGTAAGCCTTCTAATTTGTACTGCTTTTTATCAGAAAACAGGGAAAAATTGTCTTAGATTAGCAATATTGTTGAAGACTTTAATCTCATTTCTCTTTCTAAGGACCTGAAATATTCACAATAAGTGGTTGATAAGTGTTTATTAGAATAGTGCACCTGCATTCTCTAGAAACTCAAGAATTCAAACTGGCTGGGACATTCTTGAAGGTGTTTTTAATATACTAATTTATGGGGCAATGTAATTTTTCTCTTTGCTAAATTTTTTGGACATTTTACTTTTCAGATGGCTCTTAAATCTAAGCCTATCCTTTTTCAGAGAAGAGTGCTTTTAGTGATTTATATTGCACTTCTCATTTTCAAACTTTGATTAAGAAGTGACAGTTTGTTTTTATGTTTAGAATAATTTCAGTTTAGACATTACATTCCTTCAGGAAACTTTACCAGTGTTTTTATACAAATGTCTAAATGTTCATTATAATTTTTCCCTTTATATTTACTCAAGAAAATGATCATTTGATTCCTTGGATTATGTTCTTTGATTTTTGGTTCTGTGCATGCATCTGATTGTCCTTTCAGTATTAAATATTGCCAATGAATATATTAGTTCTGTGGTCTGATGGCCAGAAGAAGTTACTTAGAGTCATTTTCCTTAGGAGTTCTATGCATAAATCATCTTTACTCTTTTGAATATAAAATTTCATTAAAATTAATAGGTTTAATTTAAAGAAAATTCTTTAAATTGGTTAGTTAAGAATTATGACAGTCACAATGAATCAATGCATATCGACTCTGTATTAATATAATTTCCCTTTTGGCTTTGACCTTTACTTTCCTTTATTCAATTGAACAAGTATTTTTGAGTGCTTACATTGTTCTAGAGTGTGTAGGAGATAAAAGGTGAAACATAAATTTTGCTTTCTGGGGGCTCTTTGCTTACATGGTGAATATATTTATATATATATATATATATATATATATATATATATATATGTATTAAAGTGAAATAATTATACTCTTTTTAAGTGTACGATCTTTCCTTCCAACTTAGTAGTTGTATTAGTTAAATTATTACTAGATGCTATAACAAATAGATGTAGAAATCCCAGTGACTCAAAATAAATGTTTCTTTCTTACAGACTTCAGTCAGCATAAGGATGGGGCGGTATTTAGAATTCTGATCCATATATCACTCATGCTTCCAGGTGTCCTCAGCATATGGATTTCAAGGTCTATGGTTCTTGTATCCAAGTGGAAGATGGGGGAAAAGAACATATAATGTAAGTGTTCTTATGGGCCAGACCCTGGAGGGGTATATGTCACACTAGGTCAGCGGTTCTCAACCTGTGGGTCGCGACCCCTTTGGCGGTCGAAAGACTCTTTCACAGGGGTCGCCTAAGACCATACTGCATATCAGATATTTACATTACAATTCATAACAGTAACAACATTACAGTTATGAAGTAGCAACGAAAATAATTTTATGGTTGGGTCACAACATGAGGAACTGTATTTAAAGGGCCAGAAGGTTGAGAACCACTGCACTAGGTTCTGTTGCCAATGTCATTGGTTGAATCATGCCCCCCCTCCCCCCACATGGTGAATTTTTACCCCCAGTACCTCAGAATGTGACTTTTTTTTGGAAATAGGTTATGGTAGATGCCATCAGTTAAATTGGGGTCATATTGGAGTAGGGTGGGCTTCTAATCAAACATGACTAGTGTCCTTTTAAAAAGGGGATATTTGGAGACAGACTTGCAAATAGGGAGAATGCCATACCAACATGAATTTAAAGGGGTCAGAGATCAGAGTGATGCCTCTACAAGTCAAGGGATTCTAAAGATTGCCACAACCAGCAGAAGCTATCAAGGAGGCATGGACCGGATTCTCCCTCACAGCCCTCAGAAGGAACCAATCCTGCCAACCTTGATCTCAGGCTTCAGCCTCTAGAACTGTGAGGTAATGAATCACTGTTGGTTAAGCTCCCCAGCGGAAGCCAGAACCATCGCCATTCCATGACCACTTCTGAAAACAAGGAACCTGGAACCTGCAATCTGTTTACCCAGGTGGAAGGGAAATAAGTTTGGTAAACAACTGCATGGCTTTGCCAGTGTTCCCTCCTGGCCACCTAATCCCCATTTCACCCTTCCTCCCAAATACAGAACCCACTCATACCCTCTTCAAGAGAGATAACAGACCTTAATCAATAAAGAAAAAAGTTATGAGAGAGAGAGAGAGAGAGAGAGAGAGAGAACAGAAAGTCCCTTCCAATCACCGCAGTGGGGCCTCTCAACAATGCACTATTCTTGATTAAGTCTAGGTGAGGCTCTTCATAGGTGAGGCGTATCAACTATAAAAGGATCACCTTCCTCACCTTCCTGCCCTCTCCCACCACAAGTAGTCAGGAGTCAGAAATCATATCAGCTATTTTAAAAGAGAGAATTTGATGCAAAGTATTAATAACGAGGCTTTGAAGCACTCAGAAGGACTCTCAGTGGCTCCCAGAGCAGCTCCCACCACCCACCGGGATTGGATCGAAGGAGTAAAGGGAATAGGTATGAACTGTCACATTGCGACGCTTAGAGGAGAGGCTCTGAATTCAAAGCAGAGATGCCTTCAACTGCTGCTGGAGGAAGGGGCCCGAGGACTGGGGCTCCAATCTCTAAGAAAGGAACATTGCTCAGCTGGTGTTGGTACCTCTGGGAGCTGCACTGAAGCTGGTTCTGTGAGGTTGGAAAACCTGCAAAGTGGACTCAACTGCTGCTGCTGGAATGGACTGTCACTTCCTGTGTGAAAATGTGAGGCTGAAGCAGCACAGGCAGAAGCAAGAAGCACACACGAACTATGGCGTGTCTTCTTTCTTTTCCAGCCTGTAGCTTAACAGGGAACCAGCTGACAAAGCAGAAATGTGGTTTTCAGAGTCTCAGGACATCACCAAACAGATATGGGCAGGTGAATTAGCCTGTAGACAAACATCCACCCTCAGTTTTCAGTGGCAGAGCTGACACAGGATAACTGCACTCAATCTCCCATTAGAAAAGAGACGAATGCAAGACACACAGCAGTCACTGGTACCTAACTGTGACTATTCAGTCTCAGCTGGGTAGGCTACATGAAGACTGCACCATAGGAGTGAGAGTGAGGGGAATTCCTTAATTAGACCCCATTTTACAATGTGGGAGGAACCTGATGCCATTTGTGTTGGTGACCCCAAAGATCACCCCAGCTAAGGTGATTTACTAGGACAGATGGGACACAGGATACAGTCATACCTGGCCCAAATTTATTACAGTGAACGGATTCAAAGCAAAATCATCAAAAAGAAAAAAGCACTTGAAGTAACTGTGATAAGGGGTTAATCTCCCAAATACTAGTATATAAAGAACTTATACAACTGAGCACCAGGAAGACAAGCAACCTAAGACCTGAATAGATACTTCTCCAAAGAGGACATACAGTTGGCCAATAGACATATTAAAAACTCAGCATCACTAATCATCAAATTAGTGAAAATTAAAATGACAATGAGGTACCACCTCGCACCAGCCAGAATGGCTATCATCAATAAATCAACAAACAGCAAGTGCTGGTGAGGCTGTGGAGAAAAGGGAACCCTTGTTCAGTGCACTACTGGTGGGAATGCAGACTGATACAGCCACTGTGGAAAATAGTATGGAGTTTCCTCAAAAAATTAAAAATGGAACTGCCTTTGACCCAGCAATTGTACTCCTGGGAATATATCCTAAGAAACCGGAAACACTAATTCGAAACAATATATGTATCCCTATGTTCATAACAGCATTACTTACAGTAGCTAAGAACTGGAAACAGCCCAAGTGCCCATAAGGAGATGAGTGGTAAAAAAGCTGTGGTACATTTACACAAAGGAATAGTACCCAGCCATACAGAGGAAGGAAAGCTTACCTTTTGCAACAACATGGTGGACTTGGAGATCATTATGTTAAGTGAAATAAGTTAGTCAGAGAAAGACAAATAACATATGATCTCACTTATATGTAGAATATAATGAACAAAGTAAACTGACAAAATAGAAACAGAGGCATGGATACTTGGAACAGACTGACAGCTGTCAGAGGGGAGAGGAGTTGGGATGTATCCCAAGCACCTATGTAAGAAAGAAACATTTATTTTTATATATACTAGAGGCCCATTGCACGAAGAGATTCATGCAATAAGCCTTCCCTTCCCCTGGCTGCCAGCACCAGTTTTCCTCTGGCACCCGGGACCCAGGCCTTTGCTCTGGACGGAGCCTTCAATCTTTGAGGCTCCAGATGGAGCCTTCATTCTTCGCTCCGCCGCTTTGCCCCTACATATGCAAATTAACTGCCATCTTTGTTGGGTTAATTTGCATACTCTCCTGATTCGCTGCTGAACGTAGCGGAGGGGCGGTTAATTTACATGTTTGTCTATTAGGTAAGATATATAGATATAGATATAGATATATAAACTAGAGGCCCGGTGCATGAGATTCATGCACTTGGGAGGGTCCCTCAGCCCAGCCTACACCCTCTCACAGTCCAGAAGCCCTCGGGGGGTGTCCCCGGGGGCTGGGGGGGAGCATGCCTAAGCCGGCAGTCAGACATCCTTAGTGCTTTAGTGCTGCCGTGGAGGCGGGAGAGACTCCTGCCACCATCACTACGCTCGCCAGCCGTGCACCCGGCTTCTGGCTGAGCAGTGCTCCCTGTGGGAGACACTGACCACCAGGGGGCAGCTCCTGCAAAGAGCGTCTGCCCCCTGGTGGTCAGCGTGTGTCATAGTGACCGGTTATTCTGCCGTTTGGTCAATTTGCATATTAACCTTTTATTATATAGGACTAGAGGCCCGGTGCACAAAAATTTGTGCACTCGGGAGGGGGGGGTCCCTCAGCCCGGCCACTCAGCCTGGCCTGTGCCCATTTGCAGTCCAGAACCCCTTGGGGATGTCCACCTGTCGACTTAGGCCCATTCCCTGGGGAATCAGGCCTAAGCTTACAAGC